>NW_023270702.1:1314092-1511969 GCF_011800145.1 Mirounga leonina
TCCTTCCTTCCTTCCTTCCTTCCTTCCTTCCTTCCTTCCTTCCTTCCCTCCTTCCTTCCTTCCCTCCCTCCCTCCCTCCTTCCTCTCTCTCTCTCTCTCCCTTTCTCTCTTTCTTATTTCATTTTAAGTATTCTCTGCACCTAACATGGGGCTTGAACTTACAACCCCAAGATCAGGAGTTGCATGATCTGCTGACTGAGCCAGCCAGGCGCCTCTCTGTGACTACTTTCAATTTAGGAAAAGCTACCTGTTTTAACGGCATCGTCTGTTCTATGGATAGACAGTTTTAAAATTGTGGGAAATTCTCAAGTTGAGTTTAAAACTTCTTTACCATTTACTGATCCAAATCTGCCTTCTGGAAAAATACAGAACAAGTATACTTCTGATTCTAAATGACAATCTTTTAAATATGAAGAACAAAACTCTCACATCATATCTTCTTGAGCTTTGGGAAGATTTTACTTTTATTATCCTCCCATGGCATGATTAGAATCACATTAGTGGAAATTACTGAAGAGATCCTGGGTGATATCAAATGGGTTTTTTTCTTGTTTTGTTTAGGGGTTTAAAACACAGAAAAATCAATCCTTTCATTACTTTTTTACATTGTAGCTTTTGATTATAGATAATAGAGCAAAGATAGCCCTTCAAAATCTATTTTTTGAAAAGCTACCAAAAGTTTACTGCATTTGAGCCTTTACATTAACTTCTTAACAATATCTTTAACATAGCATTGCTTTCATAACTGCATTCGCTCCTTCATAACTGCATTGCTCCTTCATAACCCAAAATATACATATACATATACATGTGTGTATACATATACATATATATGTGTATGTATATATATATACACATGTGTGTATACATATACATATATACGTGTGTGTATGTGTATATATATATACACACACATATTTAAGCAGGTTTGTAGGCTCCACACCCAGTGCGGAGCCCACTGCTGGGCCTGAACTCATGACCCTGAGTTCAAGACCTGAGCTGAGATCAAGACTTGGACGCTTAACTGACTGAGCCACCCAGGCCCCCCACATACCACCTTTTAAATATAGATGCTCAGAAGCTAAGGATTCATCCTGGTATTTCTCTGAATTTTTTTTTTTTTTTCAGGAAAATTCTCCCTATTCCCTTTGGCTCTTCTTCAAGATGAGATGGCTTTTAGTGCCTTTTCCTCATCCTGCTCATCCTTATTCTGGAAACATGCCACATTGGCAATGCCCCTATAGAAGTGTGGCCCAGAACGAATAGAATCTTTTTGGTGGGTTTAATCATTGCAGAATATGAGGAGGATATATTGTTTCTTCTGTAATTTGGATACTATATATGTCATATTGCAGCCTAATAATATGTTGATGTTTTCAGCAGCTTGCAGTTAACTAAAATCATACTTGAGAACAGTATGGTCTTTGCTTTGAATCATATTTCTGGCTCACCAGCATGGTTCCAGGGAACAGAATCACGACACTCTGGGGACAAGAAACGCAGGTAGTGCAGTCAACATTTATATGAAGGGAATTATTCTCTTCTTCCCACAGAATGCTAAATCCTGTGTATATTTCTATACACCCATTCTTCTTTAAGTTACCCTACCATTTATGCCATATGACACTTGGCCTAAGGATACATTCGTATAGTATTAAAGGCATGCAAAATGAAAGAATCATGGCAAATTACCATACCCATACTTCTAATCTGCCAGATGGAAAAGGTGAAGTACTTCCCGCCTTTGCTAAGTACTACCTGAATACCGGCTCCACTGAAAAGGTCTTTACTATTTTTGGATACGGCATATTCCTAGCAGAAGTGTATCCTCATAAATTCCAAAGGATCTTTAAGGTTCTAAGTTGTCTTTTTTTTTTTTTTTTTTTTTTTAGATTTTGTTTATTTATTTGACACAGAGAGAGAGCAAGCACAAGCATGGGAGCCTCCGGCAGAGGGAGAGAGAGAAGCAAGCTCCCCACCAAGCAGGGAGCCCAATGTGGGGCTCAATCCCAGGACCCTGGGATCATGACCTGAGCCGAAGCCAGATGCTTAACCGACTGAGCCATCCAGGCTCCCCTAAATTGTCTTTCTGAAGAATAATTTCTCCTCTAAGTTTCCCCCTCTTTTTATTGGCATTAGGTTGATACATCCGGAGGAAGGAAAATAGATGTTATAACAGTGCCCTGGAGGAAAAGGAGAGGCTCTATAGAATATGTCATTTAATCCTTATTACAAATCTGAGAGGTGGGTGTAACTGCCTTTATGTTATAATCTATGGAACTGCGGTTGAGAAATGAAGTGGCTTGCTCAAGATCATGCAACCAGTAACTGGATGATCTGACTCATATTTAAACTCCGCTTTTACTGACATCAAATCCATTCCCTTTCCACCATTCCCTTCTGTCTCTTATAAATTATAAATGGATGAATTCTAGTCCTAGCGGTTATAGTAATTCAACCTTGAACATCGTATTCATAATTAAAGATGTTTTAGCTTTTGCCAAAATACATATTTGAGAAAATGAAATACAATGAGAATTTACAACTGAGGGTGCGGCTTGCTCAATAGATAAAACAGAAGTTCTGTTTTGTAGCTGGTGAGATAAAGCATTTATTCATTCAACATTGACTCAACACAATTTATTTGAGTGCCTAATAAAGTAGAAACATTTTTTCAGATTTCATTTTTGTTTATTAACACCAGAAATAATACATTTTAACAGAGGCTACATTTACTAAGCATCTGCTTTATGCTAGGCACTATATATGGTCCCTCACAAAACATAATCACAAATCTTCACAATATTCCTCAAAAGTAGTTCTTAATCATTTGCATTTTGAAAATAAACAAACAGAGAGGTTATTTGCCCAAGGTCACACTTGAGAAGTAGTTAAATTCAGTTTTGGCCTGAATCTGAAGTCCCTGATCTTTCTAGAATTCCATGATATTCTCACCCTAACTGCATAAATCATTCAATGTCTGCCAAGTTTTAGACACAGATTCTCCTTCCACATTTATTCTTTGTAAAAAAAGAGCACTGGATTGGAGGGCCAGGAGCTCCGACTGCTAGATGGGTTCTCTCATTTAATACTCACAAGACCCGAGGCCACTTAATGTTTTGAGGTCTCAATTACCTCCCCTAACTTTATCTAGAAAATTTATATGACCACTTCCAAATCTGAATGATAACAAACTTCTGGAACAAAGACCTCATCATTAATGCAATTATTGACTAATATTCTCAGTAATTCCGGAGGCTATTTATAGAACATTTTTCTACTTTTCTACAGTTTAAAAAGAGAATAACTCTAACTTAAAAATGCAAATATACCAATATGTATTCTTTTTTCTTCAGCAACATAAAGTATTCATGCACAAATACTTCCCAAATAACCTCACTTTAATAAGTTACTCATGAATTTTTATGTTTTTGTACATGGAAAAATACATGGAAAAAATACAAAAATACATGGAAAAAAAAAACCCTTTAAACCAAAACAGTCCCAAATATCTATATCATGAAATTCCCAGTTAACATTTCATCTTCCACCTCCCACATCTGTCCTGCCACCTGCCTCTAACTGTCACTGGGATTACAAAACTCAACTAGAGCCCTAACAGTGTGCTGTTCTCTGAAGTACTTGAAAGACATTTATCTCCAGTGCAGTATAAATAATACAAATGGTTGTACTTCGAGAATCACTCGAGACCAACTCCTGAGGCCTTGTCTGAGAAACAGAGAAAAGAACAAAGTCTACCATCAAGAAATCCCACTATTCTACAGGCAATTATACATGACCTCTTGTCATTGAACAATTACATCAGAGGCCTGGAGAGGGATGATGACATATATATGGACCTTGTGTTATTAACCAAATTTAGAGCAGACCAGACTGCATAGAAAAAAGTGCTCTTCTGTTGCACATGCACTTGTGAAGAATAGCTGGAAAAAAAATTTGATGTAATGGAAAGAATACTAATCCCCATGAATCTGAAGGTCTGACTGCCAGTTCTTTCTCTGATGTCAAAATTATGGTCTTAAAGTTATGTAATTACTTGGTCTAATCATTTTTACTGCACCTGTAGACCCCTATATAAACATGGAAGCCATGCCATGCACAAGATACAAAATCAGTAATCTAGGGATAGCACTGGACCTCCATTATTTCTAATGACACAACTAGGTGCCCTGAATAGAGTGAAACCCAAAGAATAGAATCCATTCCTCTGCTTACCACACCATGCACTAAAATGCTAGGCCATCTCCAAATCTGTAAATTAAAGGGGTCTCCCCTACTTTAAAATTTGAGATTTTGATGAGACACAAAAACCAGTATTTCATAAGAACTCGGTAACATTTCTCAACATCTTTACAATTGTTATCATCAGGGAGGATGATGATAGGGCGATGAGTGAAAAAAACAGAAATATCCAAACAGAGCTCCTAATTTAAGAGAAGTTATCAACATATTGCTAGCAAGAGGCATTAACTGGTTCACCAAACCATGGGTTCAATATATTTCAAGTGGATTTCAAGAGGAATACAAAGCTTCTTTTCTGAAAGCCTTTAGATTAGTAATGTAATGCTCCCAGCATACCTCAGGCTTTCTCAACACTACTAGTCCTATTTTCAGTGGAGGAGAGGAGAGGTCAGAAGAACGGAAATAATGAATTCTAATAACATTTTTCATCTCCTTAACTCTAATTGACCATCCATTCCCAGCTTCAAAAGATGGGACAGAGGGACAGAAAAGAAACAAAGATGAGAAGAAAGCAAATGGCGGCACTCTAGAATCATTATAAACCATCCAGAAATAGAAGAAAAAAAAGCATAATAGAGGATTTTTTTTTTCCTTTAAGTTCTGCTACCTGTAGACTATAGAGACCTCAGCAGGAAAACTAGCATCAGCATATTCTTTTGGCAAAGTCCTACCATCACGGAAGGAGACATGATGGCTTGATGGATAAAATTCTTGAGATAGGACCTATATACTCATAATGTTCTTTGCCAATATTTTAAGATTATGCTGTATGCTGCATGAAAGGGTTTTTTTGATTCTGGGAGAGATACTATACATTTTTAAAAATCTGCATTTTCCCATAGAGATTATTTTTTTAAGGTACAATTTTCTTTTAGGATTTTGTGAAGACACATATGTATAGTTTTTGTAGTACATATTATAGCATCTATAAGCACAATCTCTGATTCCTTCCATTTTGAAACCTGACTTCTAACTCATCTCCTTTTTGTTTTTCCCTCAATGTCCTGTACTTGCCCGGTGTATTCTGTTTTAAAAAGATTCTTTTTATTATTACTAGTGACCTAGGCTAAGGGGAATTTATTAATTCATGAGGGTTGCTGTATTTGGTGAGCAAGGACTACAACTTATAACTCACTTTTACTCTATAGTTCATAAGATTGATGACAGAGTAAGTAGGCATTTATGGAGGCGGATTTCAAATCTTCATTTTTAGGTAATTTTGTCATAATGATGTTCTTCAGTCTGGGTTTCTTGAGAAATTTAATGTTTAAACTGCTTGATTTAGTACTTCACATAGGGTCTCTCACTGGCAAATTCTCAATAATTTCCATGTAATGACTGAATTTCAACCAACCTGAAATATTTTATCATTAATAAATATGAACATTAGGTATATATAATTTCCCTGCAGCTGTGAGCTAATGATTTTGTATTTATCAAGATACACATGTGTGTGTTACTATATATAATCCTCTTATGCATGCATCTAGTCCTTGCCTGCTCCTTCTACCTTGTACACGCATTCTTCATGATACTGTATTACTTTGCTACAAGTGTCCTGCATAAAACTTGGATGATTGTAACTTAGTTACATGAAGGAAAGAGACTGCACCAGATATATCTATGAAATAATATGAGCCAATTTTATGATTATGTGTGTGTGTGCACATGTGTGTGTGTTATGTGTTTCTCTTTTTAATACTGTGTTAGTGAATTTTGAACCAGCTCATTATTCAAATACAGAATTTTGGGTAAAGTCAATAAAAGGAAAATTATGAAAGGGATGAAAAAGGCAAAGATCTCTTTTTATTCTTTTATAGTGCTTTGAACCATACCTGGCACATGGTTGGTGTTCAATAATGTTGGTTGAAGAAAAGATCTAAGAAAGGAAATAGAGAAAGGAAGGACAAGATGGAGAAAGACAGGAACAACAGAAAGAAGGCAGGCAGGCAAAGAAAAACTACAAACAAATTTTTCCAGAACATAAAACATGTAACTTCTCAGGATGCTAACAATGTAACTAACCACATATGAACAGTATGAAGGGTACATGTTGGCATTTAGGAGAAAGATAGCATGTCACTTCAGCAGCTAAGCCCTGTTTTAAAATTGTCAAATAATCTCTATTTTAAGACAAGAATGGAAACAATATTGGCTCTGTCACAAAGTAACTGTGTGAACTTAGACAAATATTTCTCCTTATTTGAGCTTTACCTTCTAAACTTGTAAAATAGGAATAATTATGACCTGTTCTGTTGTTTTCAAAGTATGAAGATCAAATAAAATGATATATGTGATTAATATCCATGATAATATATATGATCAGATAAAATATTTGGCACCTGAAAAACACAAAGTATCATGATGCAGTTTCAAATTCTTCAAGGAAGGGATGGCTATCTAAGTTTAACACATTGTCATTTTATAATTCCCACCTAAAGTGTCACATCGAAATACTAACATCCAAAGAGTCTGGGCCAAAAACTGATCCTTGCAATCAGCTCAAGTCCAGTGAAACACTGTGAATTATTTCTACATTACAATTTCACATAGAGAATATTAAATATTTTTTTTTGCCATGTCAAGAGGAAAGAACAAATTATGAGTTCTTTATCAGTTTTAGCTTTAAGTTCTAATCCCTATTGTTATAATGTTAAGATAAGGCTTACGCCACTGTAGTAAATGAGAGAGAAAGAGAGAGGTTTAGCTGAAGCTTTAAACTGCTGGAGAAGTTGGCATGGCCTTAGTAAACACTGTGCCCATGCCGTGCTCTCATTCAATGCAGTTGATACTCACCAGACCCTGGCGGGAGGTACCTGGAATACTGGTGGTATCTGCATGCAATCATAGAACACCCTTTTCACCTGCAAGGTTGTACTTGGTATCAAGCCCTGAGCTGCAGCCTGCAATGGTTCTAGGTTGCTATCTCCAAGATACCCTTGGCACTGAGTTAATATTAAGCCCGTATACTTGATATTTTCTGTGGAAATTAAGATCACAGCAGACTTTTTGACATTGGCAGGGTCAAGTCTCTTGCAGATCTAGAATTTCCAGACAACGAATAGCAAGTGATAAGCCAATGATTTGGGTCTTTAACATTATGTAGATTGTCCCTGTTTTTCCTCCTACTAAATGCTTTACAGAGGATTCGATTCCTAGAGAAACAGGTTTCAGTTCAGTCGAAGAATCTTCTAACCATCTGTCAGAAGATGGAATGCAACACTCAGGATGCCTCCCCCAGCTGATCCTGTTCAACTGGCAGCAGAAGAGGATTGCCCATGAACCTGCATGGAGGATATTTAGCATTGCTCCAGATCCTGTCTTCATCCTCATTTAAGGTCTTGTATAACTTCGAGAGCTCAATCCTGTAATTCTATGGGCAACGGTCTGTGAGAAGCAAGGGTTGCCTCACTCACTGCGTTATTACTTAGGGAAGTTCCACAATTGCTTCACTGCCAAAATCGGTAATTATGCAGTAGTGATGGTTATGAAATCAAGAGGTTCATTTGTCAGAGCAACGATACTGAGCATGCATTCAATTAAAACATATACTCAGGGTAATTCTTAAATATTAAATCTTGATGGAGTTTCTATTTTACCTTCTGTCCCATTAATGTTTCAATGTAAGCAAGTGGACGACTGGACAAAACTAATCTATTTAGAAAGTGGCCTCCAACAAGGACACTTTCACAATGGAGCTGAATGAACAAAAGCAAAAGTATAAGCACCTAAGGGATGCTTTTTAAAGAGAGAAATTAATGATTTATTTGAGAAAAATATAAGAGATACCCCATTTTTTAAATAATGTATATATTTGAATGTATAACATTCATGTAATTTTGAAGGGATAACAAATGACTCTTCATTTCAAAAGCTTTTGTTTTCTTATTGAAGAATAGTCAGTCACCTCAACATAATGGAGCCATGAGTTGAATAGGAGATCAGGGCAAACACTGCCCTGAAAGCTTCCAGATAACAAAGCTGACCTGGAAGAGCACAGACAGGGGTTAACCTGCAAGCCCTGGCATCAGGCTGCCAATTTTCAATCTCAATGCTATTCCCTGACCAGGTTGTGTGAACCTTGGCGAAAGTATGCAACCCCTCTGCACTCTAGTTTTTCATCAGTAAAATCAAGATTAGAATGTAATTCATGGAGTGTTGAAAGATTAAATGCATTTACACATAGAAACTTAGAGCAGTGTCTGGCACAAAGTAAATCCTCCATTATGATTATGATTATGATTATGATTATTATATGCAACTTGCATGAATAAAGCAAGTAACATTTGTGCACATGCTTTCCCAACTGAAGGGAAATATTTACATTTACTAAATATATTATTACCAACCTAAGACTTTAAAGACAATGTATCAAGTTGTAGCAGTCAAGGTGACAATGATAATGGTATAAGAAATTATAATCATAGTTAGATTAATTTCACATATTAAAGAGTACTGGATATAACAGGCAGTGAAAAAGGGACATTCTGCTAAAAACCCTCACTCCATTCATCTCAGAGTGATCTCTCTGAAAACCATCAAAACGTCCTAACTGAAAGTTCTCTTCAGCCTTAAATGTCTACATAAAATCTTTTCTACCACCTCATAGTGATAATACAAAAAGTTAATGCTAAGAGTTTTCTTCATGGTTTCTGCTTTGCTCCTTCATAAGGTTGTAGATTCCATACCATTTCTCCACAGACAGTCCTAGGTTTAATAATCATTATGAAGAAATTATCTTTCCAATGTGTGTAAAACAATACTCATTGGGGTAAAGAATAAACATGTTTATTTTTTTATAATAAAAATGTTTACTAAATAAATGAAGGAATTCCTATTTTTTTGATAGGACTTGCTTTACTTGTTTTGCTTCAGTAACAACAAGAAAAACACATAGCCTACAATTTGTTAGCAAATATCAAATAACAAAATGCTACCGTGAATATATATTTACATTTCTTATGTTGAAAAAAGTGATCTCAGTGAACAGTTGCTCAAGACCAATTAAGAGGATCTTTAGATTTGATATGATGGCAGAAAAAAGTAAGAGCTGGGAAAATTGTTGCCATTGGACAAAATCTCTGGATTAATTTTATCTAGCTTATAAAGCACTAGTGATCATATTTATACCTGTGGTTGTAAAGTCCCAAAACATGCTTTAAAAATGTTTATGTCAAGCTAAAGCTTGTCCCCATGGTTAAGATAGGCCTCAGACTCTACAGAAATGGCTTCTTGCTTATAAAATGTGGGCAGTTTTGTAGGGAAGTAAGCTTTTTGGCATGCTGTAGAGGAAGAGGCTAAGATGCTAACTTAAGGTTGCCTGGGCACGAGTTCTACTCCCTTCCAAAAACCGGCCTCCTTCCTCTCCCCCCCACCCCTACAATCTCCTTTTCCTACCCAGGATAAAGATCTGATCTGGTTGGTTCTGCACTTGGCTCCTGAACCAGGCAGGTGCCACATTCCACTAAGTTTGTGAACACAAGGGGCGCCTGGGTGGCTCAGTCGTTAAGCGTCTGCCTTCAGCTCAGGTCATGATCCCAGGGTCCTGGGATCAAGCCCCACATCGGGCTCCCTGCTCAGCGGGAAGCCTGCTTCTCCCTCTCCCACTCCCCCTTCTTGTGTTCCCTCTCTCTCTGTCTCTCTCTCTGTCAAGTAAATAAATAAAATCTTAAAAAAAAAAAAAGTTTGTGAACACAATTCCTGAATGCTGAAACAAGGTCCTGGTGTGAAAGAACTATGCTGTGATAAGAAACGAGTGGGTGGCTCAGTCAGTTAAGCATTTTCTTTTGGCTCAGGTCATGATCCCAGGGTGCTGGGACCAAGCCCGCATCGGACTCCCTGCTCAGCGGGGAGCCTGCTTCTCCTTGTCTGCTGCTTCCCCTGCTTGTGCTCTCTCTCTATCAAATAAATAAATAAAATCTTAAAAAAAAAAAAAGAAAAGAAAGAAACGAGGTTCTCAGGCCTGGCAACCCACAGCACTGATGGTGTCACTGAGAGCTGAGTGCTCTCCCCTAGACGTCAGGGGACCAAGGCGAGCTGCCTTCAGATACGTTGCATTTGCTCCTGCATGTCCACATCACAACTGCCAATAAGATTCTTCCCTTGGTTTCTTATAGTAGCAATTCAATCCTTCCTTTACGATGGTATGCCAAGCTGTAAATTATCTCTTTATTTATAAATGGTACTTCTGAAGTCCATGACTACTTTTTGAAGGAAAATATTTGAGGATGTTGACTGTGCCAAGTTTTGGTAGAGCTAAAATGCTTTTTTAAAAGCAATTCTATCAATTTTCCTAGTTTAAAAGTCCAAACCATCATAATACATTTTTTTCCCCATCAAAAAGGGTAGACTTTTGCATGTTAGGATTTTAGCAAATGATGTTTTTCTTGTCTTATCCTCGAAACCCAGTTTTGCACCTCTCTCTTCCTTAACCTACTTTAATACTGAATTAATTTTCTTCCTCATTGTCATTTTTAATCTCTGGTCTTAATTACTAAATTAGCGTGGTGGCCATTTAGATTTTTCTTCTCAAATCCAAAATACATTTCACTTAATAAATTTTATTTAATTACTCAATTTTACTGGGTCAGTGGCTCTTCCTGGAACTGAGTTATATACCCCTGGTATGTATATTTGTATTCCTCTATATCCATATCGTACCATATCGTATCCATATCCATCCAACCATTCACTCCCCCACCCATATCACAACTCATCTAATCTACAGAGAATTGACACCACATGGCAACCTCATGTAATTTACTTTAGATTTTTCTGAAGCACAGGTGTATCACTAGAGAGATAAAGGACTTAACTGTTTACATCGAGGTTTCAAACACATTTTTCCAGAGGTCCATTATAATTTTTGGCCAAACTGACTTGTTTAAGGCAGAGTTCACATTTGCCCCTTATTTCTTGATACTGAGAGATTTTACTCTAAGATTGCTTTCATGTCACTTCGTCAGTCAAGCTTATTATCATTTGGTCTCCATGGACTAGTTTTCCACTCTCAATTAGCACCACTTTTTTCTTTTTTTTTTTTATTTTAAAGATTTTATTTATTTATTTGAGAGACAGAGAATAAGAGACAGAGAGCATGAGAGGGAGGCGGGTCAGAGGGAGAAGGAGGCTCCCCGCCGAGCAGGGAGCCCGATGCAGGACTCGATCCTGGGACTCCAGGATCATGACCTGAGCCGAAGGCAGTCGCTTAACCAACTGAGCCACCCAGGCGCCCCTACACCACTTTTTTCTTTGTAGTATTTTCCAAGTACATCTGAATCACTATTGATGGAATTCTTTATTTAACATCTATCCCACTACCAAATTATAAACCCCACTAGCGTGAAGAAAACGTCCATCTTGTTTATTTTATACAAGCAGCACCTAGCGCAGTGCTTAGTATACATAAGTTCTCAGTAACGGTTTGTTGCACTGGTGAGTAGATGAGGTTGAAGTCAGTTTTACAGGTGGTATATTATTATTATTATTTTTTGAAGATATTATTTATTTATTTGACAGAGAGAGAGAGAGCACAAGGGGGAGCAACAGAGGGAGAAGCAGACTCCCTTCTGAGCAGGGAGCCTGATGCGAGGCTCGATCCCAGGACCCTGGGATCATGACCTGAGCTGAAGGCAGGCGCTTAACCAACTGAGCCACCCAGGTGCCCCGGCATATTATTATTATTATCATTATCATTATTATTATTATTATCATTAGAAGCAGAAGCAGTGTGCATGTGTCATTCCTGCAGTTTTCTCCTGTTCGGTGGGTTTGGGTAATTATGAAATTGCTTTACCCTTAGGGCTACAGATTCAAAGAAGGAAAACAATTCGAACGTGCAAAGTGCTCTGCAAATGTTTAACTCCAACTTGGAAAGGGTTTTAGAACTGGTTACAATAGTAACTGAAAGTGAGATAGAGCTCTGTGGGTCTGGTAGGGCACTTTGGGTACTGTCTTGCTATTTAATTTCCAGAAAGAAAATGCTTCAATCAATGCATGTGTTGATGGTCTACCATGTATAATGCATGCTACTTGGCTTTACGATGTGTACCAAAAAGCCCCTACTTCAAACTAATTATAATCTGATTGGGAAGTTATAGCAATGCTAACTATAGGAAAAGCTAATGAGAAAAAAAAAATTAAATGGTAAGTATGAGGGCAAATGATTGGTATTTCAGACATTCAGAGAAGGACTACCAACAGAAGTCTTCATAGAAACAGACTGGAGTCTGAGAACAGGCCATTTAGATGGGCAGAAAAGAGGAAGACACGTATTCAAGATAGAAAAAAAGTTATGTGGGCAAAGAGGTGGCGACAGGGACGGCCAAAATTTGTACAGGGCCATGAGCAGAACAATGCAGCTAAAGTAAAGGGTTCACCCAGAGAGAAGCTGAGAGATGGGTTATAAAGGTAGATGGAGCCATAAAGTGAAAGTATACCTAAGAGGCTGAGGAGAACGGGGTATTTTTGTCAGTTTCCCTGAAGCCACTGACAGGTGGCATAATGATAGCAACATAAAATATTCAATGATGATAATATCTTAATACCGCACAGCATTTTGTTGCAAAGTAATTTCATCTATTATTCACAGAAGAAATTCTTTTTTTCTCATTTTGCAGAGATGTCACTGCACGTCAATACATGTAAATGAGCTAGCTGTTTCATGGCAGAGCTGTGATTGCAAGCTCCATCTTCTGCCCGGGCAGGTTGCAGGAATTGTCAGAGTGAGGAGACAGAGGCCAGGGGAGGGGTGGGTGGTTCGCCTGTGTTCCTGCAGGCTGGCAAGGCTAAGAACTGCGCGAATCAGTGTGGGCTCCGCCAAGGATGGGCCACGTCCAGTCCTCATGACTTTTAGAAAGCCGCTTTTCATCGCAGGCAAGTATAGAACTACTAATCACAACCTACAGACATTGAAACAGGAAGCTGATCACACACCTATGCTTGGTTTTAAGATGGCAGAATAAACCTATTTTCCTCATTGCTTCATTTTGCCAAAGAGCTGTCGCTGCTGCCTTAATTTGCAGGTGCTTAAAAATCAAATCATATTTTAACGATTGGGTTATATACAACTCCATAGCCTTTTACGGTCATCTGTTTCTAAGAATCAATGGGTTAACTTAGAGATTCTTCACCGCTGTCTTTCCATTGATGATGTTTTGAAGGTGCTTGCAACCCAGCTTTCTGGCACTGCCTTTTACAATTCTCGTTAACATTTATCTTATTCAGATACAGTACTCCTCACTTCAGCCGTGAATCACTGACTGCCACTCCCACATACTGTACCCAGTGTTAACATAATCGCTTTAAAGTGCTCCAGAGATCTTACACAAAAGTCTTTTGAAATTAGGCTCAAACTGAAGAATGTATCTTTCTTCTTCCTATCTGTTTATCTTTTTTCTCTCAGGAGAATTTTTTCTTTTATGAAAAGGTTCCCAAACTGAAATGCTTCTCTCCCCTTCCTGAGAGATTGTGATCTACCCTGAACACAAGAGAACACAAAGAGAACTACAAAGCCTCCAAGACTGCGATCTGCTGATGTCTACAGTTTTTTTTTAAGTTTGCGCCTTGTTAAATCAGAACCATTGACAAAGAAGCAGTGAATATCCTGTGGGAGAAATAGCCATTGCTCTCAAGCAGAACCGCTACCCAGCATTATGATGAGTGGAAAAAGTCTAAGTCTGTTTTTATGGAGTGAAATCTCAATTTTCTTTTTCTTCTTTTTTTTTTCTTACTGTTTTGACTTTTTTTCAATCGTTAAAAAAAACTTGTATGTATAGTCCATGCTACTTAGTAATTGGTCTCTGTCAAGAAAATTACTTATTTGGGCACTCCTTTCATTAGGTGAAATAGAAAAAAAAAAAACTGTTTTAATGCCATAAAGAAATAAGAACCTAGGTGTTCAGATTGTATATACTTTCAGGAAATAGCAGGATCATGACGGGACAAGCAAGATGACCCACTGAGTTCCTGCATTCCTTACAGGTACCACAGGGGAATTCTCTGGTATGAGAACCCACATCCAATCCAAGGGAATTCAGTCTTACTGTTTTTATACAAAAGGCTTCAAGATTGAGATTTTATTTGGCAAAAAAAAAAAAAAAAAGTCTTGGCTGCTTAAAAATAAAAGTTTCAAAAACCCTGTCTTGACTTTATTTTATTCTATTTTTCTCTTTCTAATCAAATGTTCACCATTCTTTAATGTCCAGATCACGTTTTACCTTAAACAAGGCCCTTTCTGACCATTCTAGAATATCATTCCTTGTCCAACATACTCACTGTTTAACTCTCTTAGTTTCACTTAACGACGCTGTGTTTTGTATTTGTATTAAATCACCCAAATGTCTTATTTCATCAATTGGCTTATAAGCCCTTGGCACACCAAGAACATGGCTTGTTTTACTTTGTATGCTTCTTACCACTGAGTACTAAAGACAGCTCCTCTTTTCTAGAAATTAGGCAACAGGAAACAGGGGACAACTCTCCCTTGCCCCCCCGCCCCCAGACATCCATCATTGTGACAGAAACTTCACAGCAACTTCTGACAACTTCACTCCAGGGCCACAGAGGAGGGCCCACCACAGTCAAAATGGCAGTGTATGAGACTGTGCATCCCACCCCACCCAGCAGGCGTGTCTCTCTGGGCTATGGGGTCAGGATAGTCACGTGAAGGATCTAGAGGACAGCACAGATGTGTCGGGGGTAGGTGGGGGGAGGCAAGTATCTCAGCAAGCCACACTCAGATATGCTGCTTTAATATTGTCTAGACCAATGCCAACCAAAGTTAATGGCTTTTTCACATTTTATCCCCCATTCTGTCACACCTGGAACACTCCATGTCATTTCTGATTAAAGAAATTACCTTGATAAAAGAGGATAATGTGTCCCTTGCTCCTCCTCTCTTCCCCATAGTCAGTAAATAATGCCCTCTCGTAAGGAGCGCCTGGGTGGCTCAGTCCTTAAGCGTCTGCCTTCAGCTCAGGTCATGATCCTGGAGCCCTGCATCAGGGTATCAGGCTCTCTGCTTGGCGGGAAGCCTGCTTCTCCCTCTCCCACTACCCCCGCTTGTGTTTGCTCTCGCTATCTCTCTCTCTGTCAAATAAGTAAATAAAATCTTTAAAAGTAATAATAATAATGCCCTCTTGTTTCCTGGTCCTTTTTAGGCAGGCAAGTATGGAGTTTCATAAAGAAGTACAGGACGCTAAACCAGAAGATGTGGGTTTGATTATAGTTCCTCACTACCTAACTGAGTGACCTAGGGCAAAGCAATTAGCCACAGAGACCCACTCTGCATATTAAAAGGGGGTGGGAGCTAAGGATATTTACTTTGAAGTTTAATTAATTTTTTTTTTTTTTTTAAATAAATGAACATGAGCCTGCCTAGCGCAGGATCCAGCTCATGGTAGGTACTCAATGAATGCAACTTAAATTTGAATTTGAAGCAATAGCTTCTTTTGCTCATTTTTTCTTAATCCCTTACATGCACAATCACCCTGTTCTCATTGTTCTCATTGTTCTCATGCCCACATCCTTTTAAAGAAGCACGATTTTTGGATTACTTTCAATTATTATTTCTTTTAAAACCTCTATCTACCAGAGCAGTTCACTGCATGTAGACCCTGCTACGCATTAGAATCTCCTGGAGAACAGTTAAAAAAAAAAACAGTACCTGGGCTCCATGTCTGACCAATTGAATCTGTAACTCTGAAGACAATCACAAAATTTGCATCCAACAATACATGAAAAAGCCAGGGGAAAAAGACTGGCTGAAAACGCTTCATTCAAACCAAACCCAAATGAAACGGCTTGAGAATTATTGCACATGTCCTGCAAGACTACAAGAGGGATCTAAAACCACTTACCTTTGTTATTGTATACATCTAAATAATTTGGTGCTGAGAAAATTGTAATTAGAGAAGGGAAGCCTGTCGTTTGGCTTTTCCTGTACATGCGATACCTAAAAACAACAAAGACGAGTTACAACAAGGCTATTATGGGGGGAAAAAAGGTGATATCAAATTACAGATTTAAAATAGAATATTCAAGTTACGTTTTATCACTCTGAGAGAGCTCAATTACATAACATTAAACAAAATTTTCTCTCTAAAGTCTGTTACACACAGACATGAATTCCTCTCAAGGTTGACAATGAAAACACACAATCACATGTACAATATCCAAAGAGGCCTTTCCTAAGTTTAACAGGCCTAGGGGAGGATGGAATTCAAGGCAAAATCATAGTTCATATCCATGTGTGCAACAGAGAAAACAAAGGTCAATTTTTTCACGAAGACATCCTGTACCTACAATGTTTTTTAGAAGTTTGCCAATACTCTTGGCATTAAGACTAAATAAGCAGAGCAATATATAAATCTTTCACACTAATAACCAGGCTGATTATGTGATTTATCTGCAATATCTACAATATTCTGTTATGGTCTTCACTAAGCAATTTGCTTTTCAAAGGACGTGTGGTTAAATCTACAGGTTTTACATATTGAAAGTGTTAGAACTTTATTACCAATCGCTTCGGCATCTGCAGGTCAAAGATTATTGTCTGAGCAGGGTAAAACTTAATCAATCAGTAATGAAACAGAACATCTGCAAGATCTTTGGAAATAAACCAATAAGCCAGTAACTTTTCTTCTATTAGATAAAAATAGCACTCTAGTCCTCAAATAATCAAAAAATACAGGAAACTCTGGCTCTTTTCCATTAAGGTGAAAACATATCCAATGACTTCTATGTAACAGATTTTAGGAATATTGGTTTAGAAAATTTCCTATGACGTGCAAAACAAAATGTTATCATTCCTTGGGTATTCTGTGTCATGTTATTTCTGGCTGACTAACCATGCTTACTTTAGTTGGGTTCTAAAGTAGCTCAAATATCTGCCTTTAGGTAGATAAATAGCCACCTTAAGATTTATAATTTTATAAATACTTTCCCCAGGAGAAAATATCCTCTGAAGAAACTTCTGAAATATTCTAGGAGTATTTATTCTGCATACTGAACTAAACTTTGCTGGTGGAAAAAAATCAGAATGTGAAAGATAATTAACATTCTCAATCTTAGTACCCTTGGCATTTTAAACTGTGATTGGCTATGCCTACTCGACAACAAATAAAAACAAAGAAACTAGATGACATAATCTCAATTTTCCACAATTAATCAATCAAATGCTCAATTCAAGCAAATATGCTAATTGATTTTAACTGATGAACTTAAAATATTTTCAAATAAGCAGATGACTTTAGGTCTGTAGTGGGATTAATATAAAGCTGCTTAAAATGTTCAGTTGGGACAGTCAGTCAAAAAAGCATGGTGACACCACTGCCCTGAAAAATGCAAAAAAAAAAAAAGAAAAAAAAATTATTTAAGGACTTGATTGGTTGGGCATATCAGCAGGTTATATCAAAGGTCAGCTACAACACACTGAGTATATAGAACTGGATTGGTTCATACCTGTTGATTATTGGTTGGAAAAGCTAATTTTGAAAGGAACTTAAGATCTGCCTTGACTTAGGATCATCAGACATGGGCTTACTTCAGAATGCAGTCATCTCTATTCCTAATTTCAGCACACAGGTACTAAGTGTTTCTCCCTTTCAGAAAACTCAATATGAAAGAACGAGTTTAAGCATTTGAAGGCAAACAATACCTTTCAGGGGAGCCTACTGAGAAGGGTACTGGACTTCAAATCCTAGAATTCATTATGCCTTTTTCTCCCTATTACAGATTTAATGCACTATCAAACTGAGTATCTGATGTTTCTTAGTTTTCTAAGCCCTTATAATTGGCCTACCAATTATACTAATAATTATACTAACCCCAGGCCCTAAATTTTAAAATTTACCATGTATTACAAAATCCTGTTATGCATTTGTTAGTTAGAATATACAATTTTCTCCCTCATTTAAATGCCTCTACTTTTGTCCTTGAAAACTTCGCAGGGGTCAGGAATGATATTCTTTAAATGAGAGTACACCATGCAATATCTGTTAAATATTTATGTGTAATTCTCACTCCCATTGCCAACCAAGACTGAAAAGTTGCTGGTAATTTACTCACTTACTGGACAGTGGGAAGAGCAGGATGAAAAGAAATCAGATGGACCCATAAAGTTCTTAAGAAAGCCAGCTGAAAATTTTACCTGTTCAAGCTAAAAATGGAGGCACTTTAAAGGGAAACCTCACCACACATTTGAGACCACTCATTCCCCAGAACCCTGCCGTTATCTGTGTCATCAGAACACAATTTTAAGATCTAATGTCTTCAGGGAGAGAGCCTAGCAAAAAGGATCCTCCACAGCCTGAACAAAGTGAGGGAGCTGTGACCCAGGGGCTATGCATGGTTTCCATAAACCCACAAAACTGCTCACCCTGCATCTTGGGCTTCATGGGCTCGGAGTATAGATAACAAATTATTGTGCTGTAAGAATTCACATACAGCTGGGTAACTGTCAGAGACAAAAAGAAAAGAGAAAGAAGCATCTGTTATGAAATCATCAAGAGTAGCACATGTATCTGTAACATCCTGACCTATGTGATCTGATCAAGCATAATCAAACATACACCATTCATGAAACAAGCCTCTTGGCTCTCAGGACAGGTATTTTTCCCTGTGGCAGAAAAAGCACCTGCAGCTCTACTTTTTACATAATCTGAAAGGGCTGGAGATGCATGAATTAGACAAAGAATGCAGGCCATTATATAACAACACTAGAGAAATGTCCACTCAGAGAAAATCAATATTATCAAGTCTACATTTAAACACAGGTGAACAGAAGCATCAATATAACATGAGAGTGGAATTTAAAATATAAACCTCAATTTTCTCAAATATAGTACTATTTGGATGCACGTGCATGCCTGAGTGCTCTACAGAGTGGACTGAGTTAGGGAGTGGGAGAGAATATGCCTTCTGGAAACCAAGTTACCAACTTACTTATGAGTACAATAACCGATATATCATTCAAAATCTAAACAGAATTATGGAATTCACAGGTTTTAAACTGTGTACTTTAAATATGATCAACAGAACTGTATCTTAAGACTTATTCTTAACCTTGACTTAATTAAAATATTAAATACATAATCAATAAAAATATTAATACATAATATTAAATACATAATCAAGATGATTTTGTCTATTAAGGAAGTCTCAAAACCAAAGATGAAAACATTATTAAAAATGAAATTCAGGGCGCCTGGGTGGCTCAGTTGGTTAAGCGACTGCCTTCGGCTCAGGTCATGATCCTGGAGTCCCGGGATCGAGTCCCGCATCAGGCTTCCTGCTCAGCAGGGAGTCTGCTTCTCCCTCTGGCCCTCCTCCCTCTCATGCTCTCTGTCTCTCATTCTCTCTCTCTCAAGTAAATAAATAAAATCTTTAAAAAAAAAAAAAATGAAATTCAAATTACAAACTAAACTTGTAAAACCTTGGCAATCACTTTGTCTCTGCTCTACAAATTTTTCATGAGATAAATGTTTGTCATAAAAATGAATAAATTTTAGGTGTTTCAAATAAAGGGACAGCAAACCAATGCTCATTTTAATATAAACAAATTGCAGATGCCCACTAGAACCTAAACTATATGCACTATAAGGAATAATTCAGCAACCATAAAAATAGCACTTTGAAGAAATACTAAAGAGTACATGTCACTCAAATAATTTATTATAAAAGAGAAGATGAAAATAGTTTCTATGTTACAGTTTTTGTAAGAATTCCCTGATCAAAAGGAAAAAAAATACCATTAATATGGTACACCAGAGTAGAGATGTTGATTATAAAAAGGATTCAGTTCTTTGCAAAACTGGAATCTGAAATAAAAAATAGTCTTTGTGCATGTGCACACATTTATGTGCATTTGTACACGTATGTATAGGTATTCTAGAACATTCTAGCAACCTGCTAAGGAGAGAAAAAGAGGAGACCAACCTTCACGAGGCCTTTACTTCCTAGTTGTCCCAGGTCAGTCCAGTAAATAGACCATGTAACTGATGAACATTAGTGTAACCTGCAGGCTGAAGATGACCCAAGAGTACGCACATGGAAACGTGTCCATATGGTACTTAGATCAAGAGCTGACCAACATGTGTCTTTAAAGGCTGGTGTTCTACCCTAGGAAAAGGCGAGTATATGACCTTTCCAGATCAGTGTGTGTCACCAAAAGAAAGCTTAATTGCTGAGACACTGGTTGGTCTTTACAAAATAGCACATACATTTGGACTTATTTAGCCGTTAAGTGCCCAGCCAAGGGATGACAGTGTAGGGTGGCATCCAATAATATTCCTTCCCGATCTCTTTCAGCCATTTATTTCCTGTGCCCTTGAAATACTTCTTTAAAAAGATAGTTCAGTGCCTTGTTGTAGCACTGAAAGAGGTTGTTTGTTTGTTTAGGTTTGTCACTTTTTGCCCTTGGGCAAATGGCTTGGCAGCACTTTTTAAATTTATTTTTTCCTTTTGTTAGAACCTACACTAGTCTTATGAAAGCATAATTTTAATACATTTTCTTCATGCTAAGTTTGATACCCTTATGTGTTTAAAGTGTTCCCTCATGGAAAAATATATCTGATTTTTAATGGCAATCTAAAGAAAATAAAATTAACCTTGCAGCAATCTGCTAGGTTAATAGCATTAAGTGAGGAACACTTGTATTATTACTTGGAAGGAACTCATTTTGAAGAAAATCTTTAGAAATTTAAAGGCATACATAATCAAATACTCAAACTCTCTAAGAATTACAAACATTTTTCTAAATACATTCAGAAAATACGTGAAATCATCTAGATTCCCATTATTGGTCAACTGCCTGCCTGGGATACATTAAAGTCTTTAATAATATTAGGTGAAAAAAAACTTCACAACATTTTTATGTTTTTCAATGGAAAGGATGATATACCAAAAAGCATTCAAGCTAAAAAGCACTAAAGATATATGTAGAATGATAGAGAAAACAGGGTTCAGAACCCCTAATACCACAGAGGGAGCTGGAAAATCATTTATTCCCCAATAATTTGTCAAAGACTCATCGGTGATTTGTTCTATTTGTTAGAAGACTATTAGGCACAGGGAGGGTGGTGTGGTAAGTGTAAGGTGTAGTTTGTGTCTGGAGGATATTGTTTATCTAGGAAGGAAAGTAAAGCATTTATCGAGATATTATGAAACAAAGAAAGCACATTGGTCTGAGGAAAAATTTTGAAAAATACCTATCCCATGTTAGATCTTTTGTTTTCTTTTTTTGTTTTCTTTGCATTAATGAGGTGAAGCTTCTGAAGCTGAAGCTTCTATGCCCATCAAGGAGAAAGAGCCCCTTTTCCTCCAGTCTGGTCAGCCCAAGCATGAGCCCATGGCCTCCTTTTGAGCACAGGGCTGGCTGGATCTCAGTCCTACTCACAACCCGTCCGTGGGCACCCTTCTCAGGAAACCCTAGGATGTTTTTTTTTTTTTTTTTTTTTTTTTTTTTTAACCCAGTGTGCTGAACATGTCTTGAAAGAAGACTTAATGCAAAGATTGGTGAAGGCCAGTGATACTTTCACCTTTTGGTATTCATTTACCAGCATGCACTAATATGTTTGGGGAAGAAGCTGTACTCTCTGAAAATGCTTTTTTTTTTTTTTTTCCCTCTTGGTACATGATTATTCCTTAAGCACTAAAGAGTGTTTCCTCTTAAAAAAGGAGGTGGAAATTTCCATGGAATAGTGGGAATCCTTAGATCTGGGTTCTTATTCCAATTTCCTGTGTAAACTCTGGAAAATTGCTTAACCTCTTTGAGCCTGAATTACCTCACTGGTAAAAATGCAGGCGGTAGCATTTATATCATAGACTCAAGATAAAGATTAAATGAGTTAGCAATATATAAATTCCCTAGTCTAGGGCCCAACTGAGAATGGTAGACATTTAACAACTCTTAATTTTCTCTCCACCACCATGTTGTGGAAGAAAGATCACAGCATAGAAGTGAGTCAGCAACCCCAGATTCTAGTAGTAGCTGTTGTGAAAAAGAAACCTACAGACCTAAAATGGCATCACTTAGGCCAAGTCACCAACTGGGGCTTCATACCTAACCTAATGGAAGTTTCAGCCTTCCCCAGAAAAGTAAATCTTAACTAGTCAATCAGGAATGTTTGGACCTGCATTGGTGAGGTAATCTGTCACATGGGCCTTCTGCCTCCACCAAAGGCCGATGAGGTAATCTGTGTGAGACCCCTGCCCCTCCCCCTAAGGCAACGTGACTGGCCTGAAATAAGATTTTCTCTCCTTTTGCTAATAACCCCTCACCCCACCCTCCTTCCTATAAAAACCTTCCATTTTGTCCAGCCCCTCAGAGCCCCCTACTTGTTAGCAGGGACGCTGCCCAGGTCATGAATTGTTAAATAAAGCCAATTAGATCTTAAAATTTAAAGCGTTGATTTTTTTTTAACACTTAAATTTATTGGTTGTGACTCATGTTAGATCATTAACGGCAATGACATACGGGGAATACTAGATAGGAAAGGAGTTAGAATAAAAGCAGGAGACGGACGGACGCAGACTGAGCATGCACAAAGGTAAAGAAGGTAGAAAAAACAAACGTGAGAAATGGGAGACAAACTGTTTTGGCATTAGAGAAAATAGTTATTATTAGACTCATTCTGTTTATTCTCTTATTTTTGTTCCTTCCTATATTGAACTATGCTCAGACCTTGAATTAAGCCTCCCAGGTTTCTGTCTCTTTAAGATATAGCCAACCGGCATTATTAAAATGCTTTTTTAAAAGCTTTTTTGTCTTTATTTCTACTGAGTATTTTTTCCTTCTGGAAAAGCTTACTCTTCTGCCAAGCCTTAGCTAACTTATCACCTATAAACCCTTCCCCTCAAAACTACCTCACTCTGGAGTGTAGAGAACTGATGTGCCCACCCTGCTCCCATAACGTATTTGTCTAAGAGATCATTCATCATGTTGTAGTGTAAATTATGTTTATTTATCTGCTCTCCAGCGATACTGAATGCCTTAAGAGATGGACATTATTGTGTTTGTCTTCATATCCTAAATGCTTAGCAGCAATCTGTCAGCTTATCGGAGCTTACACTCAATGGCTGGAGTATCTCAACAGGGCAGTCTAGCAGGTGAGAGATGGAAAGGTTTCTTTCCCTCACCGGGGTCAGCAAAGCTGAGGCAGACAGCCCACAACCCCTGCTAAGGGGCTGGGAGGAAGTCTCTTGCTGCCTCCGTGGTGTCCTTACCTTTTCTCAGTCCAGCAGTAAGGGAGAACTCTGCCTAACAGCCAAGCTCCTCCTCTGTTTCTAGGTGCTGGGCAATGGGTCCTAAGCCCTGGGGTGTCCCGGCGTCACTGGATGCTGTCAGGCATACCTGTTCCCAGGGCTTGCCACGGTTCTTTTTTTTTTTTTTTTTTTCTTTGCCCCAGGGTTCTCCAACTAATTTCATTTTACCCACTAGGTATCACGTCTGGAAGGGCTCCAACTTCTCCTGCCAGAGCTTAAGTCCTTGCTTGCACCTGGCTGCGGGCTGCCTCAGGAGCAGTGAGCAATTTTTATTTAAGGCAAACATTTTATTGAAGCTTAACATCTGTACAGAAAACTGCCCAAATCAGAAGATTGCAAATGGATGATCTATCTTCCCCTTGTAACTAGCATTCAGATCAAGACACAGAACGTTCGTTACCTGAACCCCAGCCACTTCATAGCTCCTTCGAGTCACTATTGCCTCCTCACTAAGGGTACCTGCCGCTCGGGCTTTGAACAGTATAGATTAGCTTTCTGTAATGTTAAACTCTTATTGCAATGCTATGATCAACATGCGCTCTAGTATCGGGCTTTCTCCACTCATCGCTATCCTTGTGGCATTCACCCATGTTGTTATGTGCAGCTTTGGTGAACCCCTTCTCATTCGCTGTATTTAGGTGTGTAGATATACTACAATTTATAATTCATTCTATTAAATAGATATTTGGGTTGTTTCCATTTCTTGGCTATTATGAATACGGTTGCTACGAGCAATCTTTTGGGTGCAAATACGTGCACATTTCTAGTGAATATAAAAATAAAAGTACAATAGCTTAGTTATATATATGTTAGCATTAGTGTATACTGAAGCAGCTGACTATAATTTGGGATGAGAAGTAAAAGGGGACCGGGACCATTCAGATGGTCATTTTTCTAGATGTGTTCTCTTCCATCATATTTTCATAAACACCACTTTCCCTGCCTGCAAAGGGCCTTCCCAGATGACTCTGGTTAGATATGTCTTGTTCATCCTTTAAAACTCAGGTCTAATGACACTTCTACCACGTGTTGTCCCTTAAATTCCAATCTACCCCTGTTTGGGTTAGGCCCCCCAACTCTGTGTGTATATCTGTGTACGTGTGTGTGTGTGTGTGTGTGTGTGTGTGTGATAATCTCCACATTTCTCACAGTATTTCTCACCTTGAATTTTATTTGTCATAGCGTATGGGTCTTTGCCACTCAAAGGTACTCTCCCTCAAAGGCAGGTACTCTGAACATCTATAAAGCCTCACAGAAGGCATATATACTAGGTGCTCAACTGATGTTTATTAAATAATTGAATGAGTGAATGAATTCTCAAAAGGATACCCATTAGGGAAACCATATGATTTGGAAGAGGGAGTGGGAAGGAAGTTCTGAAATTTAGATGTGATTTCAACGAATTAAAAACGAAAGTCTTGAACTCAGAGTGAGAAGAAGGGAAGGCAGAGTGGTCTAGGTGCTGGTGATATTTTTAAGGAAGGGTCAATAAGATGTGATGACTGATTGGTGGTGATTTCAATGCAAAAAGAACTAGCGAAAATATTTGCTAGTCTGCATGAGTCTTAATAGAACTGTTAATAGAAGCGAAACCAGGAGGAATCCCCAGTGCGGAAGTAAACCATAAGCCTTTTCAGGCAAGGTGAGTTCAGGTTAAGGTGACCATGGGCCATCTAAGATAAAAACTTCCAGCAGCCACCCAGAAATAGAGAAGTCCAGCTCAGGAAAGATAAACAGATGAAGGGGCTAGATCTGAGTTTATATACAGTTTATATACACCAAGTTTATTTATAGTTTATAAGGAAGCTAAGCAAACAGGTGAGGTTCCAGGGAAAAGTTTATATACAGTTTATAAGGAAGCTAAGCAAACCACTGAGTTTATATACAGTTTAAAAGGAAGCTAAGCAAACAGGTGAGATTCCAGGGAAAAGTGTGAAGGAAAAAAATGTCCAAAGCAGTAGGACGACCAAGAAAGGGCAGCAGGGAAGGCAGGGATCTGCTGGATAAGTTAGAGGAGAATCGGGATGCGGGAGAAGGAAGAACCAGAGGATTTCCAGGTGAAAGGGGTTGGCAGAAGAGTCAGCCACAGAAGGAAAGGTGGGCTGCACATGACAAGGAGACACACGGCTGATCGGTGATTAAGAGACAGGCAGCGATTTGAGTGAGCTGCAATTTGCAGCTTCAGAAACACTTTAAATGACTGTCAAGATGTTCTTTAAGTGTCAGAGTTGAGAGGAACTTCAGAATGTCTGATGTAACTCACTCCTTTTGAAGTAAGCTAAACCTAGAACACAAAGCTTACGTGGTTCATCCAAGGCAGACACATAAACTGCCAACCCAAGCACCAAATCCAGCCAACAGTTTTGTTTGGTCTACATGAAAATGAAAATTTTACCTCCAATTTGTCAGGATCCTCACAAATTTTTACAGTGTAAGGCTTGGCCTGTCTCAGGTATCTCAAGTACTTGCCTGGACATTATAGGCATTTGAGTTCGCAAACTGCGATCTAAGACTACAAAGATAATGGTAGCACTGGGGCCAAAGCAGAGGACCTTCCCCCCCGTCACACCGGCTCTCTTCTCTTAACTCACGGCGGCATTCATGCATTCTTACTGATGCCTTTTTCTGTAGAACTTCATTTTATTTAAATCACAGCCCAGACACTATGTTAGAGGAGGCTAGGGTGGCACAGGAAATTAAATATGCAGACTCTATAAATGTGTCAAATAAAATTGGGAGTTGCCCATCAAAATAACTGCCAATAACTCAAACAGGTAATTGTCACCGAGTTTCTCGACCAATTTTATTGCTCTCCCTTGTGCCCCTCTAGATCAGCTTTATAAAGTGCAGCCAAAGAGGATGCCTTGACCCCTTCAAGGGAACTAAAGACAAGAATCAAAAAGCTCTAAGAGAAGGAAAGAGTCATTTTTCTCCTCCTTAGATAAAACAGAATCCAGATTGCTTTGCCGTTCATCAGAGTCTACAGGCTGTGGATTTAGATATTCAGCATTTGTCATGGCTAGAGATACTAAAGAACCTCTAATAAGAGGAGTTAAACTACCATGTTGTTGAGAACAAAAGTGTGAAAACATGAATAATCCTCGAATTATCTAGTTGATGGACTTTATCACTGATGTAAACACATCTGTGTCTGTATTAACAAAACAAAAATACCATAACTTTATGTAAGTTTAGTACAGAACTTCATTTAGAATATGATTTCTTTGAACAGCTGACTCAGAAAACTAATACAAGAATGTTATATATACTGCGAATGAAAGGAAAGATCAATGCAATGTGCCTCAACATCAGAATCAAGAGGTTTGGCTTTTGTTTGCTTTTGTGATAGTGAAGCACAACTCAGGGGTATCAAGTAAGTAATTTAAACACTCACGGTATGATGAGGGATTTAACACCAGATTTTAAAAATTGAAAACTTCACTTTGATATATTTCAACAATATTTATCTTTTCATTAAAACTTTTAGCAAATTTAATAAAATATTGCTTCCACATTAATTATTGAAAATAAACCTTAAGCTTTGCAGAAATGATTTTACCATGCTTCTTCATTTCACCCAAAATAGACTCATTCGACCCGGTGCCCAAATTTCCAAAACACAGAAATGAATTGTAACCCTTCTGATAAACAAGCTCAGAGCAAACCTCTTTATTAATATTTATAACAAAAAGTATTCTTTGAAGGATGCTTGACAGTAAACAAGACTTTCTGTTCACAAACTAATTTCTCAATCACTTGAACAGATCCAGAAAAGGAAACTTTTTCCCTTGTAAGGAAAACTCAAGATATGGAACAAAAGGTTCCACCACTGAACAAGCTCTGCTCAACCTTATGTAGAGGCTGATGGCTGCTTGCTCCCAAGACAGAAGGTAAGTGCATGGGAAACCCCCACCCCCGCAGCCTCCCAGCTGCTCCCCTGGCAGGGTGGGAATTAAGCATCAACTTCAGTGTACATCACATTCGGTTTGTAAGTTTTTGTTTTGTTTTCTTTAAAGACTATATCTTGTAGAATTTAACATTCTCGATTTCTCCACAACCTTCTTCTCCTGTCACTCTAGCCACTGTCACATCAACTGTATGTCCAATGCTAAGAGCACCTAGTGAAACTGAGGCTAATCAAATGCAGAGTTGAGACAGCTAGAAAATCCTGAGGATGCAAAAACCCAACTGTGTCGCCGATTTCTTTCTGAGGTGCTCTGAAACATTGGAATGGGGCAGATTCCCCTACACTGACAAGTATAAAAATTACTGTCACAATTTTGCAAACCGGCTTGTCAAAGGGCTAAAAATAAATTTACTATGGCTCCTATGTACTGAGTTACTGAAAATTTTAATTTACCCAGGAAGTCTAATAAACTTAAGAAAATTTAAGTGTAACTTCAATATTGTTTAATTAACAGATTTAAAATTGTTTTCCTGATTTAAGTTACGAAAAACGGGCAAAAAATGTTTTAAGTGATTATATAATTGAATAAAAAGTCAAGGCTGGCATTGGATTTCTTTCTACAGTTCTTGAAACAGAACACATTTTCTACTAAAATTCTGCTATCTTCTTCGGCTGCCTCGCCACCCTGATACCACATGCCTCTTTTATGCCTTTTCTAGTCTTCACAGATAACATATCTGTGTATTTATACAAATGTTTTATTTATCTTTTCCTTTTGCAAGCACTAAGAACCCATCTGAACCAGGCTTGCAAAGTGAACCTTTCACTTAGCCTTGTTTCCTAGAGAAGGTATATAAACATCATAAACACATCAAGCAACCCATGAACCGATAACTTAGAACATCGATGAACCAAGTGTGCTCCCGAAGGCGAGCCGTCTGTCCTCACCTGTAGAAGTACGAACACCCCCTGACTGTGTTGTGAGTGAAATGTTCCTGAGTCTTCTCGTTTCCAAAATCCTCCAGGGGGTCTGACCACAGGATATCACACATAGGTCCATAAGCAGGTGGTTCTTTGAATCGGTCTAACTAAGAAAAATAGAAGACAGAGAGCAAAATACTAATCTTTGGAAGCTTGGAATTCAGAAAATACAAGTGTTGTTGCAGTCCCCGACCTCCTCCCAGCACAGTGCCCGGTGAGGGCAGCCCTCTTCCTCTCTTCCTGTTTCCTCTCCTGCCTTCCTTCCTCCCGCTTTGTCCATACTTCCTCTCTCTCTCCAGTTTTCCCTCCTTCCTCCGGATGAGCCTCTTCATTATCTGTCTTCACCTCACTCTTTACCTCCCACTTGTTTCTTTAATTCCTACTCTTTGCTTCTCTTTTACTGTCTCCCAGTTTACTTTTTGTCTTTTCTCTTGCTCCTCCTTACTTATTGGATCTAAGTATTTTAGTCATTACCAGTTGATGTGACTCTGTGTTTCACTTCTTGAGGAGGAGCTTCTATGTTGTTTTATCTTTGGGGAAATTTCTATTACTGCCTCCATTAAGCTGAGGCTTAGAAATCTGTATGGAGAACAACGTATGGTGTTTATACTGAATGATACGACATTGAGAACAAACGGCTTTCATTTTAAGAGGAGCCACTCGTTGTACGACATTCTGGATATTCACTATTAGGAGCTATCTAAGTTCCGAATTAGAGTACAAGCCTGTTGTAGTTTATCTTAGTAGTGACAAACCAAGAGGAATGATAAGCAGTAAAATAAACCCAAATTTAGCTGGTCATTCTTCAGCTCTAAGCTTTATAGTTTTACCAAAACCCTCATATGAAATCCATTTTCCAGCTATAAATGTTTAGCAAGGTCATACCTCAATTTTAAAAGGTGTATTTAGAAAGCAAGAGCAATATAATAACTGGAAATGACATTTCACCAACAATTTTATAACACTATCACTTTCTTGTAGTCTATCCTGCTTTAACTTCAGTTAAAGAATCTTCAGTGAAGTTAGTGGACATTATAGTCTCTTGAAAAAAAGCATAAAACAGCTATGAAAACCTATTAAGAACTGATATTCTTCATATTCAATACTTCAATATTTTTCAAAAACCCATAGGGAAAGGTGAATATATGAACCAGCCTGGCAGCCGATCAAATTCTTTTTCCTGAGACATAAAAGGTGACATAAAAATGGTTTTGCTACACACCATTTTTTACTGATATCTAAAAAGAATGAAACAGTATCTCACATTTTCAACACTCAATGAAAAACTTCAATAAGCCAAGACTCTCTATATTTCAACCATTATGTTATCCATAAAATATTCATTGCAAACTTAGGCTTGTTTAAGTGACTTAAATAATTTATGCTTTTGGAATAATTCATCCAAGAAAAATAATGCTTGTTCATAAAAATACAGAATTTCTGTCTAAGAAAGAAGAACATATTATTAGGGGTAGAACAGCAAAGGGGGGGAGTCTTTCTGATTACTATGAATTCCCAGCTAAAGGTCTGGTAAGGCAACCAGGATACAGAACATATTCTGGAAAAGTTACAAAGTGCATTCTGAAATTAATACCACCAACAGGAAGAAGAAACAACTACAAAATTAATTAAATAAAGTAAGTATGGTGGAAACTCTAACTGACATAGGGCACAATGCAAACCTAAAAATCATTTTATGGCTAAGGTTAGAGCTTAATGACATATGTGAAAATTGAATAGAATATCTGAAACATGTCAGAAAGTAAGTTCTGGGGATAGTGGGTGATAGTTCTAAAATTTACTTAATTTATGGTAAGAGTTTAGATGATATTACAAAAGTCCATCAGATTATAGAACTCATACAGAAAGTGAACCACTCTCTCCTTCAGCTAAATGACTACAATTCAGTGTCATGTCTTCCTCATACTTTAAACAGAGAGCAAATACCAGTGCTCTGTGTGCTACAGAACTCTAGAAGCAGATGGGTAGTGGTGTCTTATAAAAAAAGACACAAACTCACACAGCAGGAAACAAAGGTTTATTTAATGTACTTCTGTTTGACTTTAAAAATAAAAATCATGCATTTCCTTTCTGATGGGAAACTAACTATTGTATTATTTTTACACTTGGAAACTTGGACCTTAATGAGAGAGTATTAAGGTAGAATTTGAATGTTTTATTTCCTTAAATATAGTATTTCTTTAAAAGCCAGGGAACTTTTCCAAGAATATTGAGCAAACCAGTAATAATAATAATAAATAAAAGACTGTCTCTTCCACTACATAAAACTATCTCATCACATATTCTCAAGAAAAAGATATTTGAATATTCAATCTAACTCATCCTTTTGCTGGCTAAAATAACTGTTAACAGCCAATGTTAAATTAAGTAAAAAAATACCTCAAAAAAATCAACTTTCACTTAGCCTCTCAATACAGCCAATAGGATATCACCATTGCTTTTGTCAGATTGTTGCTTTAACGTGTTAAGCTGTGAAAATAATAGATTTTTAAAAAAATGATAATGTGGACATATTTTAAAGGTCGACTTGTGATATTTTCCCAAGAACGAAGCAACGTTTTCTAGCTCTAATAGACTATGAATACACAATGGGTTGTTTAACACCAGCCAAAGGGAAATGAAAAGGCATCTATTTTTCAGGAATCAAACAGTATACATTTCAATGACACTTATCACACGGTAAAAGGAACCCTGAGGTTTTCGAGATAAAAACTCTTTCAAGTATAAATATATGTTTCTTTCTGAAGAAAAGCGAATACAGAGAGAAGAGATGCGTGACAGTTTTAAATCATTTCAATTCAAAAGGACAGAGTTCGTGAAAAAGACAGGGACATTCATGTCTCCGGTTATTAACGAGCAACGAGGCTCCGAAACAACAGAACTTACTTTCCTGATATCGTCTAAAGTATTAATCTCTGGAGACAAACCGCCGTGGACACACAGGAACTGTTGGTTCATCAGGGCAGCCAGGGGCAGGCAGTCAAAGGCATCCATACAGGCATCATAGACGCGTTCTGAATACTTTATTTTACCTTTTAAAACATGATCCCAAAACAAATAATCGACTCATGATTTCATAGCTAGGATCATTTCCTCGAAACAGGTTTTTTTTTTTTTTTTTTTTTTTTATGTTTCCTTCCCAGCATCATACTACTAGCATAGAACTACACCTTGCAAAGTTCCAAAACATGATTACCTAAGACATTTTGACGAGATCGATCACCGGTTTCCCCTGCTATCTGAAAGTCTAGTGATCCTATGAAACCTTTGGCAAGCCGAAGCAATTACCATCAATTTATACGGAAAAATCGCGGGGGCGTTCCCAGATCCACAAAAGAACCTCCTAGGCGTTCCTGCTATCCTAAGACACTACTTGTAACAGATACACAAAATAAATGAAGATACAGCCCAGATGCTCAGGGACACGGCTCAAAGCCCTGGCAGCTTGACGGTAAGGTGCTGAGTGTAGTTCCCAGGGAAGGGGCTTGGCAGGGCGACTCACTGCTCAGGCTGAGCGCCGCCTCTAGAAGTGCTCGCTGCAAGTATAACACTGACCACTATTTCTGTTTTTCACTGTTCTTCCTAAAAGCAAAAATTCTCTTTGGATTTCTTTTGGTTAATGTAGGTTTTCATAAATGCAAAGTGACATAAGACATACTTTCAAAACGCAGGGAATACCTGTATTATTAATCTTTAAATCTACTGTTTTGCATTTTTGTTGTTCATCCCTATATTACAGTTTTTAGTAACTTTTTGTATAGCAGACAAGAGAACTTTTGTATATAACCTTGCTACTGATACGCAGATGTATCTCAAAAATTATATATACAAACAACTAGGAGACCAACAGAAACATGGCCTTATAAAGCTGGCTAATCTTCCTAAATGATCTTACAGAAAAGGAGATAGCAAGAAATTTTCTAAAGTTGTTTCTGTATCACTGCACATTGTTTTTCCCTTACTGACTTATATCTAATATTCTGAGAAAAGTTTCTGTACTCCACTGAATATAGGGCTAAATGACAGAGAGAAATTTGTTTCACTGGACAATAGGGAAAATTAAGAGAGGAGGAAAATGAAATTTATATGAAGTTCTCCTCACTCCTAGTATTTATGTCTAAAGGAAGACGTCATCTCTAATTTTGTAAAATCCACTAGAGGCTAGTAAATCTATTGAGTCCAAAAGAGGCACAGTTGAATTTGCCCTCCATCTGCTTTTCTTGAGTGATTTGAGATGAAAGGGTAAAATTATCCCCCTGAATAGTAGTATTCTGGCTATTTTTAGAAACTAAGTTAATCACTGTTTGTTAGGACAAATTACATCAAATATTAATTCAAATTTTCAGATCACTTTATAGAAAATTTATAACTTAAAAAGAAATTCTGAATTCTCTTCATTGTCCATGCTTAGAAAGAAATATAGAATGACATAGAATAAAATAGTGTCATTTTTTAAGTTTTTGACTTTTAAGCACTGGCTATCATCATGTGCTCTTGGTGTGGACTAAAATGACTAGCACATATGGCATTAAAGGAAGAAGCTTGAAGTATACTTACATTCTTGTTTAAATGTGAAATACTCTGTTAGATGTCTACATTCATGATTTCCACGAAGTAAAAACAGTGTTTTGGGGTAAAGAATTTTCAAGGCCCACAAATACAGCACACACTGAAAAAAATAAGAATAATATAAAAATAAATATTTTCCCATTATACTTAAGGATCCCGTTGCTCACATATGAGGAAGACATGAACTAATGTGTGACTATGACCAAAAGTCACCAAAAGGCTAGGCCTTATTAAGGAGGATATTAAAAATCAAACAGAAAACATCACTTTAGTACAAGGACAACGTTTATATGCATGCACTGAGGATCTATGCACTGCAAGAGAACAATGGACTTTACAGGGTCTATTGGAAAAAGTCTGAATGAAGATATATTCGAAATATACTGGTGTGCAAGTATGAGAAGAAACATGATTAGCAATTAACAAATGAAGACACCTCTCTTTATAAAACAAATTATTAAAAAAAAAAAATCAGTGGGGCACCCTGGGTGGCTCAGTTGGTTAAGCGACTGCCTTCGGCTCAGGTCATCGTCCTGGAGTCCCGGGATCGAGTCCCGCATGGGGCTCCCTGCTCAGCAGGGAGCCTGCTTCTCCCTCTGACCCTCCGCCCTCTCATGCTCTCTCTCTCTCATTCTCTCTCTCAAATAAATAAATAAAATCTTAAAAAAAAAACAGTAATAGAAACAGGACAATTGGGAAGGAAAGGCAAGACAAAATTTGGAAGCAAACAATGCCACCAGGCTCAGGCTGACTGATTTCTTTTTTTTTTAATTTTTTATTTTCGGGCGCCTGGGTGGCTCAGTTGGTTGAGCGACTGCCTTCGGCTCGGGTCGTGATCCTGGAGTCCCTGGATCGAGTCCCGCATCGGGCTCCCTGCTCAGCAGGGAACCTACTTCTCCCTCTGACCCTCCCCCCTCTCATGTGCTCTCTCTCTCTCGTTCTCTCTGTCTCAAATAAAAAAAAAAAAATCTTTAAATTTTTTATTTTCATAGCTTTATTAACTGATGTGATTTTTTTTTAATTTCTGCTCTAATTTTTTAATTTTATTATGTTATGTTAATCACCATATATTACATCATTAGGTTTTGATGTAGTGTTCCATGATTCATTGTTTGTATATAACACCATTTTTTTTTTAAGATTTTATTTTTTAAGTTATCTCTATACCACCTGAGGTCAAGAGCCCCGTGCTGCACAATTGAGCCAGCCAGGTGCCCCGTGTCTCTGTTTTCTATTATGTTCTCTCCTTCACTAGCCTTCTTCTCCCTCATCACCTTGTCTCTTATTTCAGTGTTTTAGGTATATAAAGCCTTAAGTTTTTTGTTTGTTTGTTTTACATATAAATATAATTAAACTGAAGGCCAGGGAATCTCACTATACATGCTGCTAATAACTACGGGAAACATTTCATATACCTTACAACTCTCAAATTAATTACTTGGGTATTGCAGTTCGTGTAAAAATGAAGGTCCACTTTGAATTCTCCAGGTTTGGAATAAGCCTCCATTGACACAGTCATCCTGGAGTGTGCATTAAAGATCACCGGGATACTCAAGTACTAACATCAATTTCATTATTCCTCACTGGCATTCATCAAGAACCCCCAGGGAGGAGAAAACCACTCTTTGAAAAGAAGTATGCTCTTTTTTCCTCATTAAGTTTATGTTCTAAAAGTGAGGCTAAGAAGATATAGAACCACAAAAATACTGAGACAAGTCTGATTCTGGTTACTAAAATCTGAAACCAAAAAACATACAACAATTACATTTTTATAAGGAACTTTCCAACATAAAGTAAATATGCTGCATAATGTCCACTGGGAAAAGCTACTGGTGATTAATTTGTTGTGATACCTGTGAAGAATAATCACCTCTGTCAGCTTATATAATAATTTATTAAATGAGTGGAAATAATTATGTTTGAATATACAGTCCAAGTCTTGGAGAAAATACTAATTATCAAAGCAAGTATTTATTATTGTGTTTTTCAAGTAAGATACTGTCTCCAACTATGTAATTATAACTGAAGTAAACAAAATAATGGGTTGACATCAAATTTTATATATATATGTTACTTTAATTGTCTAATTATCATTTTCTGATTATACTTATTAGCTAAAGTTCATGTGACAAATGATATTACTGTTTGAACAGTTAACCAAATGGTCTATACAAGTGATCCTTAAGGCATTATGATCAGTTGATGGTGCAATTCCCTGTTATCCCATTGGGTAGTATGGTGGCTCAATGAGTCTCTGATTGCTGTGTATCTGGTTTTCAGGGCACATTTACATGCTCTCACAAAAGGAGTATTACTCAAACTTGTCTTGCATTTCAGAGAAGATATTTATAAACCATTATTAATGTCAATGAGAAAACTATTCCTAATTTAAACTTTATAAGGTTGTACCTTAATACTAAAGAAATACACACACACACACACACACACACAATTTCCTTATTGGTTGTTAACTTTGGATGTCTAGTTTGGAATAAGATGAGAATGTAAGGTCTTTTAAGAATTATATTTATTTACTGAAATTGCTATATCTAATATATTCTATTTTTATATTGAGAAAGAATATAGGTTTTGGCCATACTGTAGCTGCTTTTAAAAAAGATTTTCTTGTTGTTGTTTTTACTAAAGTATAACTTACATACGATGAAGTGCACATATTTTAAATATGCCAGTCAATGAGTCTGTATATATGTATAATCTCATGAAACTACTAACCAAATCCAGAAGGCTCCCTTGTGCCGCCTCCCAATCAATATCCTTTTGGAAATGTAACCACGATTCTGAACTCTTCAGATTAGCTCTGTCTGTAAGAATCTTAAGCAAAGCTATTATCTCTCCAACTAAAATCTAAAATGCAAATTTCTAACCCCAGTTAAATGCTAGAGGAGTCACTTTTTAGGACCCATATTTTCTCTCTTGTCGGCTGTTAAAGATCCTGTTTCGACATTAGCACATGGCTCTACTGCCTTTAGTTTTAATTTCTGTAGCTTTTTCATAACTGAAACCTCACAGAGTGATACAGAAATATTTTATGATATGTTTTTCATACTTATTTACCTTTTCAATGATTCAATGCACATTTAATATCCTTGTTATTTAACGGATGTAAGGAGCCTAGTATATGGTGGGAGTTTAAGAAATATTAGCTCCTTTTCCTATAAATGAGAAGGAAGACAGGAACACCGAAGGGCGGGAAGGAGGGAGGGAAAGAAAGAAAAGAAAAAAGAAAAGAGAAGGAGAAGGAAAAAGAAAGGGAGAAAGAAAACATAACTCAATTTCCAAATTCTTGGCTCAGCACACCCTCAAAATAAGAGTCCTGTTTTCACATTTTATTTCCTTCTCCCCCGTGGCAAGAATAAAATATCTTCCCAAACGCGGAATAAAACCACAAACGCAGGCAGTATGGAAGAAGTGGCATGGTAAATGAACGGGCAAGAGAGGACTGGAGAGTGGAGCCCTGCCAGACTTCACCCTCAACATCTGGTGGGCGAGGGCTGCCAAGGACAACACTGTCTTGCTGGCAACTGTTCTGCCATCTAAAGTTCTAACATTCTGGAGACCTGTCTGTCTGAAACGAAATCATAACCTGACATTATTTTTTAAAAAGGAGAGTCTCATAAAAAAAAAAAAAAAATTACCCCCATAGGCCATGAAACGCAAATTAGTTAAATAATTGGTTCTTTTCATCTACGTGGTAGGAGATGGCTAATTTGCACAACATGCTCACTGAATTAATTGGTTAAGGTGGAAACAGAGAGGCAAGTTACACTGGCCTTTTTGTGGGGCTAGATGTAAATTCCTTGCACTAATGACTTTCAACTGGACCTTCATAGTCTTTCCAGTGTTACTCGAAATAATTAGTTACAACTTAAAATTAGTTTTAAAATATGAACAACTGAGCACCCTCTAGATTTTTATTAATTTCTATCATAGACATGGTTTTCTTCTATTTAGTTTATCAGTCTTCTCCAGTGAAGCAGCACTAAGGATATCATTTTGCCAAGGATATCGTTTTCTTCATTAGTTTAATTGGTTCACTGATAACAGTAGTGCCATGATTTATTTTTGTAATTTATGCCTTTTGATGATGAGTGTTCTTGAAAACTTGCATAGGGGAGTAAAGAAAGATGTGAAAGAGGGAGGAAGTTAAAAAGCAAATAGACAGCTTCAGATATACATCAACCAGCCTTCTACAATAACTCTCCACGTTGTGACACATTCCGATCAAAAGGGACACCTCTCAGTCATAGGACAATTAAGTGAAGGATGTACGCTGGTTGGGAAAAGATCCAAACTCCCGAAATGTCAAATGTACCTCCTCTCAGACATTCTCTGCCTGGTCTGACGAGCATGCAGACAAGCAGCTGAGCAATAGCGACGCACGACAAAGACCATTGGTGGCGGGGAGACAGCACTGTCTTCCTCATGTCTGTGGCATCACTCTGCCACCAACATCGCTTTCTGTACCGTCTGCTTGTTATTCTCAGGCAGAAGCATGGAACGTTGCCTGACTTGCCACGGTTCATTTTTGTCTATGAGTTCACAGTGAATAAACACAACATCTCTTCATGCTTAACTGTGTCTGAGGCCTGGGCTGAGACCTGTATGTAGGTAGCATGGGAGGGGCTAGCTCACTGCTAAGCTCACTGCCGTGCACACTGGTTAGAAGAAGAACGTGAGCACGTGAACAGAAGGAAACAGCTGGGCAGGCCTCCCCATCTGCAATTCTTGTTTTTCTTTTTGCGTTCTCCGAGGAACGCGCTCAGACGTGGACCTCTATACACACCCTCTATACACATGTATGCTTGATCAAAGAGATTAGGTAGCATAATGCAATCATCAGAAAGAGGATGGTATTTGGTGTGAGACAAATTATTACTCCAAACAAAATTACCTCTCTCATCACTGCTCCAAAGCCCGCTTGTTTTCTTGGGGCTAACTTTGTGGGGAATGATATCTAATCTTGGCAGAAAGAGAAGGTGGTGGGGGTTGGGGGTGCAGAAAATGAACTCTGCGTCCTGCCCACAGCACATTACCTACTGCCTGGAAATACTACCCAACAGAGACCGTATGCAATCTGAACCTACTCCTCAAAGCTGATTTGCTGAAATTAAACATAAGTGGCTCCTCTTTGCCCAGAGGAGAGCCAAAGAAGAATACCTGCAGGGGAGCCCTGAATTATTGAGAGGAATCAAGAACCTTTTGAAAGCTGTTAGGATAGTCCACGCTGGAAAAGGGAGCTCTGATTTTAGGCATTCTCTTAAACCGACAGTATCTTACTCAAAGGGAATATTTTATATTCAATGCTGGACCTTCAGATTGAAGAGGTGGGGGAGAGGGCCGTGAGTGCATGTTTGCACATGCATGAGTGGATATAAAAGTGTCTATCAGTTTCTGCATCCCTGATGTGTGCATTTTTTGTGGTTCGCTTCGTGAATATGGCCAAGGCATGTGTGGAGTGGAAAGAGCACAGACTTCAAAGCCCAGTACTGTCATTTACTCTGTGTGTGATTCTCTCTGAGCTTTGGTTTCTACATGCACAAAAAGAAGACATTTGCACGTTCCTCGCAGAACTGTGAGGAATAAAGGAGATCGTGTCTACCAGGCCAATAATAGCATTTCAGCATGCAAACAACGTAAGCTTCCATAATCCACAATTAAGAGCCCCAAAGTATTCTCAGTAAATATATTTTATAGAAACGTCTGTTCTATTTTAAACATGATGATATCACTGAGCCATCCCAGCCCTTCAAAGGTCACAGTCTAATCAAAATGGATCATTTTCAGAGATGAGGCCTTCACATTTTTGTTATTTCTGTATGCATGCAGCAAGTCCCTGGAGCTGTACTCTCAGATACTTAGAGTTTAATTAAAGAGCTTTGTGAAGATGGGAACTCTGATAGATGCATCTCAGAACTTTCAAATGTCCTGATACATTTGCTATGTCACCAACACCTGGGTTCACTCTTTGATCCTTTGCTTGAATTTCAAAAGGTGCACACGACACACAATATTGCAACTTTCATAGTTCAAATATCTAGATTAATTGTAGACTCAAAAGAAATCTGCTGAAGAGTAAGTTAGTGATTACTGCTTCTCGAGTTCTTTAATTTAAGGAAACAGAGCTCTAAAAAGCTCCTAATCAGGGAGAGTTTAGGAAATTTCAAGTTAATTTGAGGCCAGAGATTCAGAAGCCTCAACTCTCGGAGTAAAAATTCAAAGGTAAATAAGCACCAACCAGATTAAGAAATAATATTATCCAAAGATGGAGCTGGTGAGACAAAGAAGGAGTCCAAATGCGTCAACTGTTACTCAAGGAACACATGATTTATTTAGTGCTTTATCTTTACTAGTAAATTAATAGGGAACAGTGTTAATTCTTTGACTAGATTTAAAAGATGGCAATTGAGTCATTAAAATCACAAATATTACACCATTGAAAAAATTTTCCAACATAGCACTCCATCGTTTGGCCAATAAAAATAATCACTCCCTGGGCGCCTGGGTGGCTCAGTTGGTTGGGCGACTGCCTTCGGCTCGGGTCATGATCCTGGAGTCCCGGGATCGAGTCCCGCGTCGGGCTCCCTGCTCGGCGGGGGGTCTGCTTCTCCCTCTGACCCTCTTCCCTCTTGTGCTGTCTCTCATTCTCTCTCTCAAATAAATAAATAAAATCTTTAAAAAAAAATAATAATCACTCCCAACAGAGAGATTTCCCTAGGAAGGTGAGCTTCAAGGAAAGTAGAACACCTATTTCGTTCATCCTCAGAATCTTACATAGGAGCACTTTGCATGTTAAATGAATAAGATGAACTTAAGAGTCACTCAAATAATTTTTGGAAGTATTTACTTAGATTCCACAGAATCGTAATTTAAGGGAAGTAGTAGAAACATTTTATGCCCCATTTCTGTTTTCTGCCTATTGCAGTCTTTCTCAAACCTGGCTACATATTGAAATCACCTCTGTCCATAGCAACAAGTTCTGGCCTATGGAATGCAAGTTGAAGTAATGGTACCACTTCTGGGAAACATGCATAAATGAGAGGACATGCCCTTCTCTTTTTCCTTTTCCTTCTAGCTGAATGCAACACAGGACATGATGGTTGAAGCTGGTGTAGCTGTCTTGGGTGACAAGGCAGCCTTTGGAACGAGCCCACACATCCCATGCCCATCAGAGCAACAAGGCAGAAAGAGCCTGGGCCCCGGGACCAGGCTGGGTCACACCAGCTGGGCAGTCCCATCTGTGAGCTTCTACTGGAGAGAGAAATAAACTTCTATCTTGTTCAAACCACCATTTCACAGGTTTGTTGTTATTTTCTCTTGGCAGATACCAGTCCTAATGTGATATAAAGGTCTTAGAAAATTTGCCTTCAATCGCCCTTCCCTACCAAGTTGGTCAACTTAGCCCATGAATAAAATTTATGAAGTTTACTAATTTCTTCCCTTGTACTTTGCTTGTTTCAATTTCCTTCCTAACTAATCTCACTTCTTTGATTCAGTCTTCCCCAGTCAAGTCTGCTCTCAAAATTGTTCCACTTTTCTATATTGCAATGGCAATCATTTTCTGTACTTCTTTTATCACAAGGTTTTAATAATTCAAATCATTGAAACCTGGATGACCAAGGCTTTTGATTCTATGTAACTTTTTACAGTTATTATTTTCCCACATAGATTTAGTTTTCTAGAAAGCAAGGCTATACATTTCTTCAAATTCTCTATAGTTCTGATCGTACTGCATATACACTTCATGTGTTCAATAATACAGTACTTGTTTACCAAGTGGAAGAAATACCAAAAATTTACTTCCTCCTTTTGTTTTTATATACCAAAACCATCTCTCCTTCCCTTGTCACCATGAATAATTAAGAAATGTATGGTCCTCAAATACAGAAAGGCTTAATATATTGGTGAAAAAATATATATATTTATAATTTATATAGCAAATGACAAAAGTTTCTCTCTCTCTAGAGAGAGAGACTCAATGACTGAAGGTAAATTGAATAACCAAAAAAATAAAATTGGTATGATAGTTTTAAAAACAAAAGCTGTTTAAGAGTGGTATGTTCTTCAACATTAAATATTCCTATAGTAAATAAAATATTATGATGAAAATTTAAAAAACTAAAATCTTTTTACATGGTTATTATGAATATATGATGTTGGTGTGAGACTTTTATAAAGTTGATTTCTCTCTTAATTTTTTTTCCTTTTAAATGTTTTTTTGGGGGGCGCCTGGGTGGCTCAGTTGTTAAGCATCTGCCTTCGGCTCAGGTCCTGGTCCCAGGGTCCTGGGATCGAGCCCCGCATTGGGCTCCCTGCTCGGCGGGAAGCCTGCTTCTCCCTCTCCCGCTCCCCCTGCTTGTGTTCCCTCTCTCGCTGTGTCTCTCTCTGTCAAATAAATAAATAAAATCTTAAAAATAAATAAATAAATTAAAATACATGTTTTTTTCTGAGAACACATATAATGGCAGGTACTATAGCATGAGCTCTGCTTCTTTAATACTCATTCTCATTTTTATTTTAAATCCTTTCTTTTTTTTTAAAGACTTGTTTATTTATTAGAGAGAGAGACACACGGAGAGTGCATGCGTGCACGCAAGCGGGGAGCGGAGGGGGGAAGGCCAGAGGGAGAAGGAGAGAGATAATCCTCAAGCAGACTCCCTGTTGAGTGTGGAGCCTGATGCAGGACTTGAGTCCAGGACCCTGAGATCATGACCTGAGCTGAAATCAAGAGTCAGACACCCAACCAACTGAACCACCCAGGCATCCCATCAAATCATTTATTTTAATAAATATCTGATGACCCCTTTCTATGTTTGAGACACCATGTTAAGCACCAGGAAGAACAAACAAGTGAATAAAGTGAAGTCTTTGCCTTTATTTTGAATGCAATTTCTACTTACCTGAAGCGGATGCAGGTGGGAGGCTGAGGAAGAACCTCTACTTAAAGGTTATCTGTTTTGTTTTAATTAATGAGTTTGACAAATTACCCTAGTTTAGATGACAGATGCCAAAAAAGATAAAACACAGCAGCTGTAAGTGTACTCACACATACTTACACATAAAAACACAGACACAGACAGCCATGCACCTGGTTATCAATTTACAAAGATGAGTTATTGCCTCACAATTATAAGGCATAACCATGCAAATACATTCCTGCTTATTTAAAAAAAACTTTGATTTCTTCTGTCAACAGGAAAAAGAATTATCTAATGTAAAATATGATATAATTTTTGCAAAGTTGCAAATATATAAAAGGTATAAAAGGCAAAGTCTTAATAATGACCATCTCCTTGGCATCTCTATGTATTAAAAAGCATATGGGAATCAACTGAAAATAGAATACATAATATCCCAAGAATTAGGTGCATTAAAGTTCTATTATAGACTAGGAATTTCCTTAAGACAATAACATTTACCACTTGTAGTTTGCCAAGATATTGTTGATCCATTCCCGAATAGCTAAGAAATGATGCGGACTTACTTCGATACTGAAGTACCCTCTGTCAACATAGTCCCCTAAGAAGAGGTAGCGAGTGTTGGCAGGAGATCCCCCCACTTCAAAGAGCTTCATCAAGTCAAAGAATTGTCCATGGATGTCCCCACAAACTGAAAGAAACAAAGAAAATTCATTTTATGGTCACATTATGATTCTGAATTAGATTTAAAAATTACAAAATTTTAGAGCCAGAAGGAATGTAGAGCTCATCTTAGCCGAAATATTCTTTTGCAAAACAGGATAAGTGAGACAGAGATTTCAAAGTTAATTAATGTGTACCTGGCTCTACCATCCAACCTTACCAATTCACAGATTAACTGTAAAAATAAAGATAATAATAATAATGACTAGTATTGCTATGCATTCAACAATGCTACACCACACCCTGTGCTAAGAAATTTATGCACATTTCCTGATTTCATACTAACAAGGTCATGGGGTGAATTTTCCCTTTGCAGATAAGAGATAAAGCAAAGAGAGGTTCAGAAATTTGGAATTATCTCTATATAACTGAGGTCTGAATAAAGAAATACTACCTTTTATTACCTCCTGAAGAAAAAGAAAGTTAATATGTATCATAAAAACTATATTTCATTGAATCTAAAATGCCATCAATTATAAAACACATCATAGTTTATGTACCATTAAGAAAAAACCCTCCAATTTAAATTTAAATTATAAAAGAATATTTTTTATAAGATGTACTCTAATATCAGATGTTAAAAATGATAAAAAAATTGTGAAATAAAAAAAAAACCTGTAATAGTACCAAAAATCACTGGGAAATAGTATTTCTTAATTTTCTCACCTTCTCTTTTAAAACCAAAATTCTCGAAAGAACTATGTAGCCTCTCTTTTTAGAAACCACTTATTCAGTACTTATCATTTCATTTACTACTTCCAAAGCCCTAAAAAAAATATATATATATTATCTCCATTATACAGATGAGGAAATAGTGTAGCTAAGACAGGTTATGTGGCTAAGCAAGATGACTCTTCTATATGGATAATCCAGGGTTTAAATTCAGGTTTGCCTAATTCAAAGCTTTTGCTACCAACCATCATGTTATAATATCTTTGATATTTTATATGTTTTACCTATGTATACGTATTTAATATTTTAAAATAATTTTATGCTTAAATGATGAACATGATGTGGTTGTTTCTTGAACACTAAGAGGCTCATGGAATGAATATATCAACAAATAGGAAATCTTAGGAGGCCAAAGCACGCTGTCTTAATGCATTCTATGCTGCAATCAATTTAAGATAAAACCATTTTAGTCTACCTCCATCTCATTCCCCCTCTCCTTTTCTTGTTTGCTAGATGTGGGTCTTCGATGTCTTAAATAATCCGTTTCTTTCTTCCTTGGATTTCCACAGGCTGATGCCTTTTCATCCACCAGTCACAGGTGCAAAAGGTTCTTTCTTGAGCACTCTATATAAAGGAGTTGCCTTTCTCCAAAATCATTCTTCATCCCATTAATTTGTTTTACTTTCTTCACAATAGTTAACACTATCGGGAATTATCTAGCTTATTAATTTGCATGCCGTAAATAAAACTTTACTGGAAATGATTCTGACACATGAGTGGTACCAACTTCTGATCTAAATCTTCTGAAGGAGAGTACAGAATTTTGAAGTGGGAAACTGAAAAAAAAATACAGAAAGGCCTCATCTTTATTTCTTAAGGAAGGGAATAGCTTTTATTTCTAATATTTCTGGATAGCTAGTTTATTAAGCTTTGAAATCACAGGTTTGGACAGAGGTTCAAGTACATATAAACATAAATATAACTGTGTGTCTGTCTATGCATGTGCATGCGTGTGCATGTGTGTGTGTGCGTGTGTGTGTGTAAAACCACCCATCACAAAGGAGGAATTATTTGGAGATTAGTGGTCGGTGTAGCAGTTAGGGAGTCATTAAACAAGTTCAAGACTTTACTCACTGTATATTACAGCAAAGTAGTGCTAAAGAGAAAGCAATAAACAGCTGGGGCAGTAACAAGGGACTCTTTGTAGTTTGCTGAGTAAGTTCTTATAATCTACAAACTGGACAATGAATCAGTCACAGGGCAAGTCTAAGAATCCCTAAAACCAGCACACTGCTAAGTAGAGAAGATAATGGCCAGCACATGGAGGACAAATAGGCTCTTGAGAAAATAATAGGCAGAGGAAGAAGGACAAGCTGGAAAGATAATCATGACCACGACCAAGCCCTTGCCTTGCATCTCCTGACTAGAGATAAGCTGGTAACTCTATTTAGAAGGGATAGGTGTTCGGTACAAGAACCATGCACATATTATACATACAATTAGGTAAGCACGTCATAGTTAACTTAGTGAATCAGCAAATGAGTATGTCCATATTATAATTTAATTTTTTTTTCAAAGAATTCCATTGTTTCTAAGTTCACATTGGCAATTAAATTACAACATTAAAAAACGTAAACAGTACACGGTACTGAATACAGGAGGATGGGCCCAGTATAATTGCTATACAGTTGATAGTTTGAAAAGGACTCTGACAAAATTGTCATCCTGAAAAGGAGTCATAGTAACAAATATAAAATATATACTTTCATGTAAAACTACTTACAATAGTTTTGAATTACTGCTCACACTCCCACATTTTCTTGTTTATATAAAAAAAAATCCATCAAAGAACATCACTGGGTCAACTTCTTACTGACACTAAGCAAAACTTCTATGTCATAGCATTCTAGGTTAAAGAAAGCTTACACAAATTAGAATGCTTGGGGACAGAGAAGTGAGTTGTTAAAGACAGACAAACAGACAAACAAAAAAACCTGTCAAACGATAAATTGCAGGGGGAAAATAGATTTTTAATAGACCAGCTTTCAATATTGCATTGATACCATGATTTAGAAGTCTAGTGCTTTGGATTCTTGACTCGCTATTTTTCTATAAAGACCTTTTAGTTCCTCCAAAACACTGGCTTTTATCATCTTGGAAGACGCATGAAGTAGAATAACTTCTTATACAAGTTTTTCCAGTTCATACTAACCTGACAGTTTGTAATTTTTCTTTTAGAAAAGACGTTACTGAATCGCCTAGCAACTTTCACCATTAGGGTGCCATTGTCCTTTCAGCTTCACTGACTTCAACCCAATATTTTTTCCATAGTAGCCACATTCTCCCAAGACAGTAACATTTCTCATGTTAAGGAACTAACATGTCAAATTCTCAGCATGAGGGGATTAATCTATTAAACTTATTGGTTTGATTTTTTAATCTTCTGTCAGCTACAACATATTCTTTCCCAAAATTCACAATTTTGCAGAGAAAGGTCTTACGTGTAGAGATTTTGCTATAGGTTAAATACAAGTACATATCTGCTTCCCTCTGTTGCTAATCCAGGCTTAGGTAAACCTTCGTGAATGGTAAGTTCCAGTACAAGCCAGCCGGTGTGAATATGTGTAGTTAATTAGCAGAATGTGCAAACTTCTGAAATCTGGCAATTAGTGAGATAAAAGTGAGTTTGATAATGGCATTCCCTTATTTTTAAAAATCTTCATCAACTGTAAAATAAACTAACCAAGAAAAAATAAAGGGGTCTAATCCACTAAAGATGTATACTTCAAAATAATTAATATTTTCCCCATAGCAAATATTATTTGTCAAATGTTTAACATGCCATAGGCACTTTATAAACCACAAAATATGAATTCTTAACCAGGGCACTCTGGTTTTGCTAGTATAAAACAATAAAAGTCTCCAAATCAAAACTTGCTAAATACTGACATTTCAATAATTTTATTTATTTTTTAAAAGATTTTATTTATTTATTTGAGAGAGAACAAGCAGAGGGAAGAGGCAGAGCGAGAGGGAGAAGCAGGCTCCCTACTGAGCAGGGAGCTCGACATGGGGCTCGATCCTAGGACCCTGAGATCGTGACCTGAGCCGAAGGCAGACACTTAACCGACTGAGCCACCCAGGTGTCCCATGAAATTTCAATAATTTTGAAAGAAAAAAAATAAAGCTATGAAATTCAATACAAAACAATAACAGCACCAGTGCAGATTAATAGCAATAATTTCAAACACTTTATATTTATGATGCTGTTTTATGAAGATAAATAAACTACCTGTTTGCCAGTGATAATGAGAACTAATACAGGACAACTGAAAAAAAGGGAACTATATTATAGATTCTAATAGTAACAATACAGTGCTAAATCCCCAAATCTCAGTTTATAATTATAATCCGATGGAAAGAAACTAGAATAGTCTACATTTTTAAACTGTGTTATAGAAGGACTAAACATATGCAACCTCATAGTATGTACACAGTGTGTTCCAATTGATAGAAAAATAAATTATTGAAATTTATGTTTATTTTTTTGTCCTAAAAATAAGTGTTCTCACCATCAAAATTATTGTTTGATTTTTTTTCCTTCCTGGGTTGAATGCTTTACAAGATTTTGTTTACTGGAATAATTTAATTTATTAAACAAGAATGTATTTGTTTCAAATGTTACCACTATTCTTCCATTTCAGCATCAATCCAGATTATAACAAAATGCATAATTATTAAAATTCATAATAATGTTATAGAATTATATAAGTCATGGTCATGGCTGTGATACTAATGACTAATAACAATAATAAGGATGTACAATACTTACAGGATTATTTAATTAAATTTGGTCATCACTCTGTTCATGTGTCCAAGTTTGGTCAGACCTGGAAACTACCGGTTGATTATGTGATATGTGGATTTATTTACATTATGTAGTTCACTAAGCCCTTGACTGTCATCACTAATCAAAAGTATTGGATGAACACTATTAGTTGACGTAACTTCAGTCAAATATAAATAAATTTGATGATTTACATACTTAGATATACCATTAGTAAATGAATGACTGTTCTCTTCAATTTTTGAAATACTGAGCCCAGGTTTCAGAACCCAATGAATTCCCTCCAGAACCCTGGAACATGGGCTTTCATTACTATAACCAGATCTGGGGGTTACAGATCTATGCCTTAGTGGTGTTCCTATCTGTATTATTTCTGGAGCTTTTTTTTTTTTTTTTTTTTAACTATTTGGTAGTTGTGGTCACAGTATTCTTTCAGTTCTGGCTTTTTGCTTTTTTCCTGGTTGTGTTATTTCATCCTTGAGAAGAGGCAGTAGAGTGCAATGGTTAAGTACACAGACTACAAAGCTTGACTGCCTAGTTTCATAATTGCTTTTTGTTAGTTTTTTGGTTTGTATGTGTATTCCTCCTGATGGACCCGAGTCAATGGACTATGGCTTCTTAGTTAATTATTGTCTTCTTCATTCTCCTTGAATCAGCTTTACTATCTATTGAATATATGGATTCTTCCAATTTGCTTTTCCCAACTTCCTCCTTTCCATATACATTCACACTCTATCCTTTTTTAGTATTTTTCCTTATGCTTTCACCATCTTGCTTTGTAAAAACATGCCACCTGTCTGACTAGGACAAGATACTTAATCTTTCTAGGAGGTCTCAGATGCCTCATCTGTAGGGAACTTCATATGGGACCATATTTGATATGTTTTCTTTAATTAAATAAAGTAATATAAGGGAGAAAAAAAGGCTTAGCAGGCTGTGGCACACGGACTGTACGGACACAACATGAAATAGTCATGGTAGCTATTCCAGATGGTATCTGCCTAAGAAATATTGTGAATGTTTTGCCAGATTTCGATAGATGATATCTAAGTACCGGTACTCAACATAGCCATAAATAAAATATACGAAAAGGTGTTCTATTTTTTCCACTTTTTACCCAAATCTATGCTGTCATATATCGAAAGCTGTTGAGGCTGGAATCAAATAGACTTGGTATTGTGTTCCACAATTGCCATTTTCTAAGAGTGGAAATATCTGCCAATGGCTTTAGCGATATTCCCAATCTTCCGGGGAGTAGCAGCACTGTAGTAAGTTTCCAGTTAGTCTCGTTTTCTTTTGTAGCAAAGCTCATTTACAAGACCACTCTGTTTTATGGCTGTGTAATGGTAGTAATGTTTTAAAAGCTGAAAGTCACATAGTCAATAGAAGGAATATAAGGTATTGCACCAAATGGATTAAAAAACAAAATAAAACAACTCTTCTTTGAATTCTGGAAAACTCAGTTAAGAAAAATCTTCTAAGTGGGGAATAAGTGAGTCATTTCTTATTATTGTTATGATATTCCTCAAATTTGGACAATTTAAAAGATTATTTTATTTCTAATATTTTAAAAACCCAAGGAAAGCAAGCTACTGATATTTAATTCTAAAGTTCACATATTCATCATTAAATTGGCAAATATAGGCAGTGGGCTTATCAGTAGAGGGGTTTTTATCTAGCACTGACTTTCAAGTAGGCAGTTCTATTTATGCCTACTAGTAAGTGAACAAAGCTAGTAAGTGCTATTCCTAAAATATAATACTTAAATGACTTAATAGAAAGAAGGATTAAATTTCTTCAGTAAAAATACAAGCTAACTTGTCATATGAGTCATATTTGGAAATGGAATTTTTAATTTTTAATTGACCAATTATTAAAAATAGATGAACAACCCAGACATGTTAGAACACATTCATTTGAAAATTAGTTAAGAAAAAGTATTCTCTGGAAAATAATTCTGACAAAGGCAAAGAGCCTATTTCTTAATTCTACCTAGTTTTCCTTAATCTATCAATCCCTCATCTATCTTTCATTCAGATATTCCTGAATTATTTATTCAGTTAAATATCTCAAACAACAGGGGAGCCTGCATGGCTCAGTTGGTTAAGTGTTTGCCTTCGGCTCAGGCTCAGGGCATGATCCCAGTGTCCTGGGATCAAGCACCACGTCAGGCTCCCTGCTCAGCGGGGAGCCTGCTCCTCCGTCTCCTCTACCCGCCACCCCCCCACCCCCTCCATACTCTCTCTCTCTCAAATAAAAAAATTTTAAAAATCTTAAAAAAATATCTGAACAAATAAACCAATGAAATGTGTAATATTTACTAAATAAACTATATTAAAAGGATGAATAAGTACCACCAAAGATTGATGATTTCTTTTTTTAAATTTTTTTAATTAATTAATTTATTTATTTATTTATATATTTTTAAAGATTGATGATTTCTTATTTGCGCTAGAATATACTGGGACAATAAAGAAACGAAAGGCTTGGAATTTGGTCTCAAGAACTTTAGAGTGTACTTGAGAAAGCACACACATACAAAATGGTATTGAAAAATGTTGGCTTCCTGGCATCCAAGTATTTCCCTCTCCATTTTGAAACTTCTGAGCACTCTCTTATGGTCAAGAAATATGGGTTTAAGAGTTAGTTCTCCCATAAACATTTATATAAGTGAATCATTTCATTGCCTCTCTGCCATCTGTCAAACTTCCTAACAGAGGCAGAAGGATATATAGTTTCTCTAAAATTAAATGTCTAGTTAAAAATACTTTACATATATTTTTTTATGTTTTTATTTTAAAATTTCAAATTACCTTAAGAAAGCATGAGATTGTGTTGTTTATCCAAAGGAGGTATCAATTTAAAAATTTTAAAACTTGTACTAATTAATTTCATATTTCTATGTCAGAACTAATATCCATTCAATTGAAGATTCCACTTGTGGAGCTGATTATATTCCACAGTGATACAATCATCAATTTTGCTTTTCTCTATGAATACAAATTGGGGTCACAGTCCTAAATTGACTTAAGTCAAGCATCTGTGTCTCTGTATATTTTGTACTTTTATGTATGTGCTTGTCACCAATTTGAGCATGAATCATGTCTTATGTTTCTTCACCATTTGACAAGTATCTACTAAATTATGCAAAAATCATGTTTGCCTAACATGCTGTATAAAGCATATAAACTAAAGGATCATGGCAATCTAATGCAGGTGTTTGGAAAACACAAAACCACTGCCAATAACTCATCATAACTTGTGATTCATCAGTAATCAAATTTAGTTTATTTTTCATTGATCAAAAATGATGAATGCTTCTTATATATTTGAAATGCTAAAAAGATCAATCAGGTTTGTCAACCAACTCTTTTCCTTTCCCTTGACAAAATATAAAAAAAATTGAAAAATGAAAAATTTTCATAATGTGTTTGGCGAGTTATTACACTGATTTTTACTGGGGAAAAGTTTATTTTATAAAATCACATAATTTTAAGTTACATTTCCTTATAAACCTGCTTTATTAAATTTCCAGAACTCTTTCTACCATCTATATTCATCACTTAAGGTATTTTAAACAAGACTTTTAAGTGTTCTTAATACATATGAGACTGATTTTAAAATATTATGTCTCTTTGTTATTAGTCATGTCACAAACTAAACTACGTTTTTCAAAAGAACACTGGATTTCTCCTGTGATGTTTTGATACTTTACAAGAGAGTTCACATGTCAGAGTGGACAAATTGTCCAAAATCCCAAAAAATAGCTAACTACATAAACTAAGATATTCTATTCAGTCTTAATTAGCAGGTAGTTATGAATTACCTCCCACATGATAGATGTTACGGAGAATTAAAAAATAGTCACTTTCAATGATAGGAAGAAAAGTTTATATAAATATGAAATAATTCTAGAATAAGATGTAATTTTATAGTAAAGGAATACAAAAACAATCAATTCCCTTAAGAAACACAGAGCATACTTGGGATATAAGACTTAAACATATGAATAGGGACCAGATGGGGCATCCAACTGCATAACTGCTACTGATCTGACCTTTCATCAGTAAGAAAACAATGACTTTTGACCATGAGCTTCGCTCTGTGGCTTCTAGACGTGTGAAATGTAGATGGCTAAAACCGTCCCAGAGGGGTCTAGTCAAGAGGCTCCTTAACATTTCAAATTTCTCAGAACTAGAGACAGGATAAAATCAATTGTACCTTCTGTGTCCTACAGATGTTACCTGGGAAATAGGAGGAAGCCAAACACACGGGGCTTGCAGTGTGTGTTGTGCCGGCATGGCAAGTATGATCCTTTCTTTCTGTTTCATGAATAAGTAATTTTCCTCTCTGCAGTGCTAAGTTATCCTGACCGCTTTTGACCTTTCCCTCCCTAACAGTAAGAGCAAGCAAAGACCAGTGTGACTGAGGTCATATATTGGCCTCAAACGTGTTCTGTAGAGCCAAAAGGGTACATGAGGAGTGTTAGGGGTCTTTATAACAATAAGGTCTACTTTTATCATTTTTCATACTTGAAGTTAGTTCCATGGAAGGTTTCTGTGTGTGTATGGGTGGGTGTTGTGTTGGGGTAAGGGTGGAGTGCTAGGTTCTGCTGCTTAAAATGTGTTTACAATTATTACTGAAATAGACAGAAGTCTTAACAGAAAATCAGAAGTTTGGAAATGAAGGTTGGTTGACATTATCAAAGAAGACTTAACCACAAGGAAGTGACCTATAGTGTTTAAAAAAATTTGCAATCAATTGAGAATAAGAGGAAGGGATCTTTAGGTAAGAAGGGGCAAGTGAACCAGAAAAAATAGACTGCAAAAAGAAAAAAAAAAAAATATTGATCAGAGGGTATATGTGAAACAGAGGAGATTAGTTAGATTAGAAAGGTGAGATTAGATTACGAAGGGCCTTGGATTCTTGTATGTGATGTTTTAAGGAGTAGGAGAACAATCCCAGTAATATAAGAAGATAAATCTGGAAGCTCTCGGGAAAATGCAATGGTGTGGAAAAATTGAAAGCCAGTTTGTTTTCAATAAGAGGTTCATTACAATAATTAAGTCACAAGACAACGAGGTCTGATACTACAATGGTGGCAATGTGAAAAGATCAAAGGGGACTACTAGAATATTTTTTTAAAAGATTTTATTTATTTATTTGAGAGAGAGAATGAGATAGAGAGAGAGAGCATGAGACGGGGGAGGGTCAGAGGGAGAAGCAGACTCCCTGCTGAGCAGGGAGCCTGATGCGGGACTCCAGGGACTCCAGGATCATGACCTGAGCCGAAGGCAGTCGCTTAACCAACTGAGCCACCCAGGCACCCCTAGAATATTTTTATACTTCTATACGACCATTAAAAATTATATAATAAATGAAATCATTCATGTACACCCTGATTCAGTAAACAGTAAATGCCTACAACATTCCTAAGAATGTTGTGTTAGACCCTAAGAATGTTCGGGTATTAGACCCTAAGAATGTAAGAGAACTTACACATAACTAATGCTCTCGTAAAGGTAGCATGTAAGAAGGACAATGAACTAAATAGGTAATAATACTAGGGTACAAGATCTAAAGGCAGAGATTTTTTTTTTTCTTCTTTGTTCACTGTTGTATTCCTAGTGCCTAGGATAGTGCCTGGCACTTAGGGAATCCTCAATAAATATTTGTTGAACAAATGAATGAGTGAATGAACAATGCCATGGGCATGGTAAACTTGGTAAAGTTTCCTGGAGGATGTGGTACTTAGCTGAAATCTGAATAATTAAGAGCAGTTAGTTACAGAACGGTCAGGTCAGGGGCAGGGAATATTGCTCACAGCAGAAGAAAAATGCGTGGCATAATTTAGGAAGTGAAAGCAGATCTGTGAATTTGGAGTCTAGGTAGGCCATGAAAAGACATGAAGCTATTAGATTACCACGGGCCAGAGAACAAGGATGTTTTCATCCAAGTTAGGAACTATGAACTTCATCCAAAGAGGAGCCATGAAAGGAATCTGGGCAGGAGAAAGACCATCTGAACCCTGGTAAGTCACTCTACTTCTCTAAGCCTCAAGTGCCTACCTAATGTGTAGAATAAAGACAGCAGCAGCTACCATACACAGCAGTTGCACAGATTAAATCTGATAATGTAGTAACTGGCACAGGTCCGTCACTCAACATTAGGTAAGTTCCCTATCTCTACAATTCCACAGCTCTCATCAGCTCCACTTGATTGCGGTTGCCCCCCTCCCCTTAATAAGTGATTACAATAATATTTCAAAGTTAAAATATCACTAGCATCAGTCTGGATAAGGAGTTTTTTATATCTTACGCTAATATTCTGCCTTCTTTTATTTAATGCTAGGTAAAGGGTGATAGTCCCAGTGCTACACCTGTAGACGCAAAGTGCAAGCAAGGTGACATTGCTTTCTGATTCACCTCATTTCGCACAACGCGATTGAATCAGAGCAAAGTAACTGCAGAATATTCAAAATAGAAATGACACATGAATAGATTACACAGAAATTAGAATTTTTGTGTTGAGGAGCACATTTTTATTACAACACTTTTAAATCCCATCACTTATAAAGTCCCGTAACCGATACTCATTATTAAAGTAACTTAACATGGGCCGGTTTCTGAATTATTAACCGATCCACACAATTCTTCTCACTGCTTGCAAATAGAATGTATTTAAAATGAAGCAAAGAGTTCCAATGTGTCTTAAAGCAGAGAATCAGAATCCGTCAAAGCCTCAAAGATAACAATGGAAGTGTAAATGCTTGTTTGCAAGGAGGTGAGAAAATAAACGATACCGTAGAACCTTAAGCCACATAAAAGATCTGTTGCCAAGATCTTTGAAAATCCTATAACCCGCGAATGTTATTAAGCATGCTATTCCCCCATGAAATGCGGTTAAGCATGGGCACTGGTTTCAGGCACAAACGGATCTGGGCTTATACAAAACCTCCCTAACTTTCACTCTCACATCAGCTTCCCTGCACACTGGTCTTGTCTTCTCCTACCAGTTAGACTTACTCTAAGTATCCTCCAAATCACATCCTGCCAGCATGCTGAGTTAGGAAGTAGATTCACCAATTCCAGCCCAACTGAGCCATGGAATAACTGCACTCTGCATTTCCCCTGCTCACTCATGACTCAATCCCTGTGTCCAGGGAACGGTGCATGCCGATGGGCCAGTCCCCGGTCGTGTGCCCACCCGACTTGCTAGTGGGAGAAGGTGAAGTCTGTCATATAAAAGGAATGGGGATGGGGAAAGTATTTCAGGCAAACACAAAAAAGGGTTTGTCTTAAAAAAAAAAAAATGGTTGAAATTCTTGTATTTCTGTTTACCTTAAAGATCATTTCAGTAGCCTTTGCTAGAGTTTTAAGTCCTTATTTAAGCCATGTTGGCAAAAACTGGACAACTCACTGAGATAGTTTAATATTCACTTTATCTAGTATCTGCACAGAACACATGATGGAATCATTTATATTACAGACCCAAATCCCTGAAGAAGAGGCCAATCCACTCTTCAGTTTATCTAAACCCTTTCTTTCTGGTTATAGTCATCGCCTCATCCCTTCTCACTGCCAATGGAATTGGACTCTTTTTATGGACTTCCTTTTTTTTTTAAGTTTTTTTTTTATTCATTTGAGAGAGAGAGAGAAAGAGAGCACAAGCAGGGGGAGAGGCAGAGGCAGAGGGAGAAGCAGACTCCTGGCTGAGCTGGGAGCCAGATGTGGGACTCGATCTCAGGACCCTGAGATCATGACCTGAGCTGAAGGCAGAAGCTTAACCATCTGAGCCACCCAGGCACCCCTGGACCGCTTTTTTTTCACAGAAACACACACACACACACACACACAGGTGAACATACACACAGTACTTAAAAAAAGAAAGAAGTCGAAATGAAATTCAGACACTGAAGGATCTGCTAGCCTAGTGCATGAGCTAAATTAAACATGTCATGAACCACCATGAAAGGTCAAGTCTTAGAATGTAAAAAATTGTGGATGCCAAGACTCGACTCTTCTCCTACTGTATCCTGTGATGTCTAAAATATGGTGAAAACATTTTAAGTACCATGACTCATGTCTCTGAAGATGGCAGCAGTTTTCATACAAAGATCAAGTGTTGGAAAGGCATGGAAAACTGGAAACGAAACAACTATATAAAAACCACTTAGGGGATGATCTAATCTTCGTTGATTCCAATTCCTGTAAGGATTAGAAAATTCTACGTTAAGCACACTTTCCATATTTCTCTTTCCACAGTTGTCATTAATTTGGTATTTACAAAAGACTTTTTGACCAAAACACAAAAGAGATGAGTTTTTTCATATTTCAGCCACACTGCTTCTCGCTTGCAGTCAGAATCTTCTATTTGGGAAATCAAGACTGGTTACTCTGGAAATATTGATGGTACAAACACATGGATTATCATAATAAGCCTCTATGTATGATCCACCTTTTCTTCATAGTATCTTTAAAAACTTTACAGACCTAACAAACTTCTGCTTATCCACCACTAAAGCTCTCAAGAGCAGACAGTGTCTAATAGCTATACAGAGCAAATTCTTAGTTAAGTGTTCCACTCAGAACATAAACACATTCTCTTCCCTAGGAGACTTCAAACACCTCTTACATAAGCAGAATCTATCTGTGTTGGAAATTGGCCATGCAATCAAAATCTACAATGCTGCTTCCATGAAGGCTGTTAAAACTATATGAATACTTCAGGCTTGTCTAGATGCTATTTATTCCATATTTGAGAAAAGGCACTTCCAAAAGCGAACAGGATCCGCAGCACCAATTTTGGGTTTATAACTTGTATCTTAGTAACCTGTTCAGTACTGTAGGTCTTCTAGGATTTGGGTCCAGATTTGTCCCCACAGGGACCTGAAATCTTGTTCTCCCTTACTTTAGCCCAGGAGCTTGGTTTGGGCTATATTACTTATTCACAGAAACCCCTAATGCCTCTTCATTGGTTAAATCTCAAACCATCACCTACCTGTTCTTAGATCTCCCCCAGGTCCCTAATGTTGACATCTGCTTGCTTCTGGATATCCAGTTCCTCCATTTTGAACTTCTCTGTTACTAGATATTATGAGTTAAATTGTGTCCCGCCAAAAGATATGCTGAAGTCCTAACCCCTGGTACCTATGAATGTAACTTTATTTGGAAATAGGGTCTCTCTGCAGATGCAATCAGGTTAACGTGAGATCATACTCCATTAGGATGGGCCCTGATCCAGTTTGATTGGTGTCCTTATAAGAGAAAAATTTACACCCAGGGACACAAGGCCATGTAAAGACAGAGGCAGAGACTGGAGTTGTGCTGCCATAAGCCAAGACAGGCCTGGGGCTACCACAAGCTGGAAGAGGCAGGGAAGGATATCCCCTAGAGGTTTCAGAACAAACATGGCCTTGCCAACATCCTGCTTTCAGACTTCTAGCCTCCAGAACTGTGAGACAATAAATTTCTGTTGTTTTAAGCAGCTCAGTTAGTGGAACTTTGTTATGGCAGCCCTAGGAAACTAATCTACTAGATTTATTACTCAATTATTTGAATTTGACTCACACACACACACACACACACACACACGAACACCTGAAGTTCTTAAAATATGCCAAACAGGGTTTCTAAGCATTTTAAATACTTAAGTTCAATGAATCCTGAAATAACCATAGGAGGTAGATACCGTTATAATATCATCATTTTCTAGATGGGGATTTGAGAAAGCTTAAGCAACTCACCCCAGCTGGTAAGTGGCAAAGCTGAAATTCAAATCCAGGGCATCTTGGTCTGAGGCCCATGCTATAGTAGGACTATTCATGTCAGCCACCATATCTCTGCCATGTGAACAGACCTTCCTGCCCCCATGGCATGTGTCTTCATGGAGAGTGAACCACCCTCCACATGCAGACGTCTGGGCTGCAAACTTTTCCAAGTTGTCCTTTCCCAGTAAGAGTAAGGATATATGCCCTGAGAGATGACATGAAAATCTTTCTTAAAAAATCAAATGTGGGGCGCCTGGGTGGCTCAGTCGGTTGGGCAGCTGCCTTCGGCCCAGGTCATGATCCAGGGGTTCTGGGATCGAGTCCCACATTGGGGTCCTTGCTCAGCGGGGAAGCCTGCTTCTCCCTCTGCCTGTCGCTCTCCTTGCTTGTGTTTTCCCTCTCTCTGACAAATAAGTAAATAAAATATTTTTTAAAAATAATAAAAATAAAAAATAAAAAAGCAAAACGTGAGGAGCCGGGGTCCATGACCATTACCTCGAAAGGTTCCTGGAAGTTTTAGTTGACTGCAGATGCACCATGTGCCACGTCTGTGCTGAAACTCCTAACGCAACAGCTCATTCTGAACTCCTTGTTAAGCACACAACCACAAAATAGAATGCCCTAAAGGAATACGACAAACATTATTTTGGACCTTGAAAACATGGTTTAGAAGAAAAACAGGGGCTACTCGGTCCAGAAAAAAAAAAAAAAAAAAAAAGATGGCAACATAATAACTAACTGTTCTCAAGTATTTGAGAGGCTTTTATGGATGAAACATTAGGCTTATTTTCTTTGTTTTTTGGGAAGATAGAATAAAGGCAAATGAGCGAAAGTTAAAAGGGAGCCTGTTTGTCCAGCATTAAAAAAAAAAAAAAAAAAGATTCATAGCTAACAAGAAAACAAGCAGAATGGAAAGGCTAGTATGGCGGCGTAATGAGCTCACCTACACAAGAAGTATTTGTATCAAGTGTGAGGCACTGAGTCGCTACTGTAATTCCTTTATATCCCTGTGTCCTCCCTTCATTTTCTTCTTTTTGATTAAGGATTCTCTTCACTTGGGGAAACGTATTTTGGGCAAACAGTTTGAATCCTGCTTCAAGCGGCAGCTACCACTAACCAGCTATTAGATTCCTAAGATCTTGAATTAGTCACGTCTCTGTTCTCTCAATAAAACTGAAATAATAATATTTCACCTTGCACGGCTAAGGATTAAAAAGCATGCACTGTGACTGTCACTGCTGTACTTCAATGACCTGAAGACCCTACCAGTCATAAGATACACTAGTGTTTCATGCATCACAAAATTAAGCAAATGATGAAATGTTCTCTTATCACTTAAAATGCTTATTTTTGGGCGCCTGGGTGGCTCAGTCGTTAAGCGTCTGCCTTCAGCTCAGGTCATGATCCCAGGGTCCTGGGATCCAGCCCCGCATCGGGCTCCCTGCTCAGCGGGAAGCCTGCTTCTCCCTCTCCCACTCCCCCTGCTTGTGTTCCCTCTCTCGCTGTCAATCTCTCTGTCAAATAAATAAATAAAATCTTTAAAAAAATAAAAAAATAAAATGCTTATTTTATACTTTATAAGAGAAATATTGAATAATATAGTTCTAAACCTTCCTTTGAGTTTGACTCATTAGAATCCTTTCTCATATCAGAACCATTGATGTTTTTCCACAACGTATCATCATCTATGCTATCCAAAGTGTTCAAGATGCAGTGTATTTCAAAGGAATGCTCCAGGGGCGCCTGGGTGGCTCAGTCGGTTAAGCATCGGCCGTTGGCTCAGGTCATGATCCCAGGGTCCTGGGATGGAGCCCCACATCCTGCTTCTCCTTCTCCCTCTGCCTGCAGCTCCCCCTGCTTCTGTGCTCACTTGCTCTCTCTCTCTCTGTCCCCGTGTCAAATAAATAAATAAAATCTTAAAAAAAAAATAAAGGATGCCGCAGTATTATAACCAGGATTTTGTTGCTGAACTTTCTTGTTTGGGGTACGATAGGCAATCCTCTGCTTTTATGTTGGTAAGAAAAGGTGATGGGCTTCGTCAGCTTATGGAAATCATCATTTCTCAGGTCCTTGTAAAGCATGTGGTTTTTGCTTAGTGTGAAAATAGGTAATCATAGACAGTTGTCTAATCAATGAGTATTTTCTTCTCTATGTTAAATGTGTGTGTACCTCACTGCCATGTTTCTCTGCCCCTCTACAAACAACATTTAGTTTCAATGCCAAATAATATTTTTGAAGGCACCGTAAACAGCAGTTAAATGTAACTCATGCAGTTCTGGCACAGCCCGTAGCTCAGAGACAAACTAAATGGCTATAACTGAGCTTGTGCCCCAGCAGACAATGACAGCTATATCGTGCCTATTGCTTGACCAGCAGTGATTCTGAGACCCAGGCAAATTTCAGAGAAGGTACAATATGAAAAGAGTACATTTTAGAATGGGTGAAATATGATACTGGTTTCGTCAACTGTTTTTTTTATTTGTTTTGTTTTGTGGGAGGTCATTTATTTATTTATTTATTTATTTAATTTTTGCAGACTGACAGCTGTGAGTTATAATGAGCTTCCCAAATTAATACATGCCTACTCCCAGCCCATGGAGAGCAGTAAATTGCTCTTGTTCTCATGACACATTTAGATTAGAAGTAGAAAGAGGGAGGAATACTTGCTTAATGGAGTAAAGGCTGCAGAAAAATCCCCCTACTAAGGGGGGAATTTTCGGTAGGGGGATTTTCTGCCCTTGTCTAGAATAGAGGACAGCTAAATTACTTTTTGATCCTAAGATGATTTCATCCCAAAGCAAAAAGGCAAGATGGATGGAGGGACAGGTGCTCTGACTGAAATCATGCCTTGAGATGCAACTATAAGAACACATTCAATGAGGAGTCGCAAAGCTGGTTGTCTCGGGGGCTGAGGAATAGTGTGTAGTTGGCAGGCCTGGTGCCCAGCCAGTGTGAGGAGACACAGAAACATGTCTGTGCTCTCCCAGGTATGCCTTTGGGAGTCCTGTCATTTCCATAGCTCTCTGGGTACCGCCTCCCCGTCACACACCCTTCCCCACCCAACCAAACCAAAGATGAGGCCTTCCAAGCAGGGGAAGGCTGAAACCCTCTGGAAGAGCTGAGTCACCACGGTCCCTGGGTTAGGTGCCTGCCTCTGTGCTATTTTTTCCTTTTCCTTGTTGCTGATCTTATTCTTGTTGGAGGCTCATCATCCGTCCCACATTAGTTTTAATTAGCCGATGCCGGGCTGCCCTCCCTCTTTCTACTTCTTCTAATCTAAATGTGTCATGAGAACAAGAGCAATTTACTACTCTCCACAGGCTGGGAGTAGGCATGTATTAATTTGGGAAGCTCATTATAACTCACAACTGTCAGTCTGCAAAAATTAAATAAACAAATAAATAAATAAATAACCTCCCACAAAACAAAACAAATTAAAAAAACTCAAACCAACAAGGACTCTGTCTTCATTACTCTGTGTTATATAAAACAGGTCATTAATAAATGAGCAAACTGGATTTCCACTTCTGTTAATTTGAGATCTTACTAATCTCTTTCTTTTTTTTTAAAGATTTTATTTATTTATTTGACAGAGAGAGACACAGCGAGAGAGGGAACACAAGCAGGGGGAGTGGGAGAGGGAGAAGCAGGCTTCCCGCCGAGCAGGGAGCCTGATGTGGGGCTCGATCCCAGGACCCTGGGATCATGACCTGAGCCGAAGGCAGATGCTTAACGACTGAGCCACCCAGGCGCCCCTGAGATCTTACTAATCTTAAAACATTGCTTTTACCATGACACTTCTCTGGGCAGAAATAGTCAATGGTTGTCTTTTGCCTCAAAAACCCCCAAAAATCTAAATTTCCTCTCATGACACAGCTATACCCCTTCCTCTCATGACAGTCTGGTTCCATCCCACCTCTCTAGGCTCATCTCCAGTCAATCCCTTTGAGGAGTGTTTGGTGCTGTGGTTGGGTGTGTGAGCGCCAGTGTTTATCGGACTTGATTCAAATCTTGGCTTTACTGCCATCGAATACATCATTTTTGGACAACTAACTGCACCTCAACAAACTAAACAGAGAGAAGACATCTACGCCCTGGCTTATTGTGTGACATTTTTAGTCACCACGCACACTATCTGACATATTGTAAGTGTATATAAACGTAGCTATTGCTACAACAAAAGCATATCCCTTTGTTTGAAATCTTATTAAGGCTTGCTCTTTCTACTAATCATTCTATATTTGCACTAAATACATATTTTACATTATATGTATGATACATATAATGTTACATACTCAACTTCATACATAGCTATAAGGTTACTTGTGTAAAAGGTTACATATACAGAAGGCTAAGTACATAAGCACATAGGTTAGTAATTTCATATTATAAATAATATGAAAATTGAAATGAAATGAAAGTGATATGAATGATATGAAATGATATGAATATCTGACATATGAAAAACATTTTTAAAGAAAGCTTTTCACGGTCGAAGTGTTTTGTGAAGGTGGAAAGTCAGTCTTAGATTTAGATGGCCTGTTAAAGGAGATTTAACTGGTTAGTGACAGGGTCAGGCCCAGGACTCCTAGTTCCTAGTATAGCAGTGTTCACACATCCCAAGTTTGATTAGGCAATGAGAGGACAAAGACATTCTTTTTGTGTTCTCTACAGTATCCAATATCATGCCTTGAGTCTGCTCATTGTGGGAGTTCAGGCATATTTTGCTTATTCCCTACAAAGAATATGGCAAAGTATAAACAGTGCTTTAGGTATAAACCAAGAAATAGTTGAACCTCAATAAAGTCCTGATGTTTTTGCATAGAAATGGAATGGATTCCCTACCCAAAGCAGATTTTTGTTTTTTTGTTTGTTTTGGTCTTATAACTACTGAGCAAATAAAATAAAAGGCTTTGAGACACTTCATTCTGTTTTCTGCTAGTTTTGATTTTAAGTTTGTTTCAACAACTCCTACTACTGGGAAAGATAACTAATGTATATAGGACAATACAATTAATTCTTTAAAGTCTTTAAAATTTCATTTCTTTTTATGATATTTTTAAGCCTTCTAGCAATGTGACATTATTATGTAATTCTAGGTGTTTGCCACAAATTATGTCTCTTGCATTAATTTTCCACTGAATTTTGCATAGTACTTTCATATTTTACTAACATATATTTTGACCAGAATTCTCCATCTTAACTTACTTCTTTATTTACATAGCAGTTTTTATAATTGATAATTATCCAAACCTCATTCTATCTCAGTTTGCTGAAGGAGATGACTTATAAAAATGTTCATTTGTCTCTCGCAAACTAGAACTCATGCTATATTTCTCTTTGCAGTTTACTTTTCAAGTTAACTTTGATTTTAGTGTATATCCATGCTGAGTTCTGAAGGCAGAACTCAACACTAATGACTTAATGATATTCTCATTTTGCAAAATATTACCCTTTCAAGATGTCGATCTCAGCAGACAAATACATGCCCCACGCAGATACCTGGTCACATCAATGACAGGGATGTGCTAGCAGACTGGAACAGCTCTCCTCAGTGGTACTCAGAACGTTAACCATGCACTACGAGATACTGAGGACACTTTCCTTTTCCCTCTTCTTACCCTTTCCAGTGTAATCTTCTCTGGACAGGATGTATTAACTATACAATTCCAAATGATGTGAAAAAATGTGCTATAACTTGCACTCTAATTTGGGAAGAAAAACTTCAAGTTGCCTTTTTCTTTAAAGTCACTTTTAGTAAAAGTCAAATGAATCTGTGAGCAGCATAAACACTGTATTACGGACAAAGAGAAATGATGCCGACATCATCACGCAGAGAGCTCGCAGTTCCTAAAGTATTTCAGTTAAGTGTACATAGCTCTGGAGTTATAAGTCTGGCTATGTCTCTATCCAGAGACACACGTTTCTTGTAAACATATGATTAAATTTAAGGGAAACACTGTCATCCATTTCTGACATTCTATTTGCATGAAGTAAATAAAAGCGGGTAGATTTAGGGATTTGAGCTTAAACCCTTTATGAGACATCATTCCCTAGTAAAACATTTTCATGGAATACTCAGCAATTTTGATTAGTTTCTCATGATCCAGAAAAGAGGCTACAACATAATGGGGACAGAAATAATACAATCTCAAGATGACATAAGACCAATATTTTACTGCTGTGCTCAGAACCCTGTGGCATCCTATCCGCATTGCATAAAAGCCAAGGCCCTAACTGTTCTGGTCACCCAGCTCCTTCTTTAACCTCAGCTTCCCCTCCTCGTGGGCACTGACTTGGCTTCAACCACACTGGCCTTGCATCAGGCCAACCCTCACCTCAGGGCCTTTGTACTTGCTATTCCTCTCCATGGAGAATTTCTTAACATGTGCTCTTTTCTTCTCACGTCCATCTGTACCTGCTGACATGTTATCTCCTCGGAAAGACCTCTCACATTCCCTTCTGGACATGCTTCATCCTTTATCCTTTTTCAGTCTTCTTCAGAGCACTAGTTACAACTTATATTACAAGTTTTTTTAACTCGTGTTTCAGCTTGTTTGTCTCCTCCACTAGAACGCAGCTTCCTGAGAAGAGAGACACAGTTGCATCCCAACATACTGCTTAATGACTAGCTCAGAACATTTATTGAATGAATGAATGAATTTAGAGGATGGGTGATACAGAAGTTGAATATGCAGTTATAACACAAAGTAGTAAAATAATCTCGTAGATGTCACCTAATTATGGTACAGTGATACTTAACATCAACATACCAATGGAATTTAATATGAAAAAGCATTGAATGTCAAATATTTTAGATCATTTGAGGGTAACCAAAGGGAAACCGCCCTCCCACACACACACAAAAACCACCTAGAATTTATTGTAGTTGACTATAAATTATCTGGCCAAGTAAAGAAGGCACTGATCAAAAAATTAGCACAGAAGCAAAATATATCTGAAATGAGAGGTTTTAACTACCTGAATACCTTTGTAAGCATTGACTGGCCTAGAAACGAAACATTAGAAAATGCTGTAAATTTGACATGCTGTAAATTTCACCCCAGAGAGCCTGAGGAAAAAGTTAGGATAACCATCACTCCATACCGGATTTTGACAGAAAAGAGGAGCTGGTTAGTGAATTGGAAGTGACAGGAAAGCAGTGATGTCATCTAACCACTCAAGACAGTGAGAAAGGAGAAAGCTAAGCACGGTCCAAACATACCCGACAGACCGACTTTCGGAATGAATAATGATAACAATAATAATACCTATCACTCACTGAATGTCCATTCCGAGGCTAGCATTGTACAAATGAGTCAACACTCATAACGTCCATAAACTGTAAACCCCACAACCACAGCGCACCCCTATCTTTTAAAAATCAAAGCGACACCTTTAAGAGAAACTTTCATAATGCATTCAGGTAAGCAAATTTACATTAGAAATAAACTTAGAAATCAGCCTGTAAAAACCATTTTTGTACAGAAAGGCGGCTGGGGAGTACCTTGCTAATACTTAATGATGGGGGTGGCCACAGTACGCACCTGGGGCGGCATGGCGTCCCTTGGAGCTGGGCTGTGCAAGACGTCTTTGACTACATACCTTGGCCCCAATACTGATCTGGTAATACCTTTTTACCTTGCTTCTATTCACTTCTCTTTCCCAGCCACCCCATCCAGACGTTTCTGTAACATCTCCTGATTTCTTGACCTCCTGGATGTCTTCAGTCTCAGCGCATAATTCAATTTCTACCTCACGAGTGAAGAGAGAAAGCCAGCAGGGAACCATATTCTCTGTCTCCTGACTCATTCCTTCCTCACCCATACCATTTTCTCTCCCTCTGGCCTTCGGTCTTTCCTTCTACCTAAAGCTGATTAGTCTACCATGTTTCCATGCCTAATTTCACAGGGATCATGCTCCATCAGTTACTTACTCTGCCTCTCTTATTCCTGACTTCTTTTCCACTGGTTTCTTTCATTTTATCTATAAACACTTGAGTCTCTTTAATGGTCGAAAATCCTCTCCTTGTCCCTGTGATCCTCTCATTCCTACTGCTGAACATTTTTCTCCTCAGTCAAGCTACCTGACCTGGTCTACATGAATGTGTTCCCTTCCTCCCCCGCCCCGATCCCTCTCAATTCACTGTAACAGGAGTGTCCTTGTCCCCAGCCACTCTACTCCATTTCTATGGACAGATAGCACTAGTTATTTCCCAACTGTCAAGCCCAGTTCCTTCTCTCCTCAAATTCCAGTAATGGCATCCTTCTTGGTTTTTGTCTGAGTCCATTCTGGCTGCTATAACAGAACATTTGGGCCAGGTGACTTGCAAATAACTGACTTTTCACAGATCTGGAGTCTAAGAAATCTAAGCTCAAGACACTTGCAGATTTAAGCCACTAGCAGATTTGGTGTCTGGTGAGGGCCCATTTCCTGGCTCATAAAGACAGCCATCTGTGTCCTCACACAGGAGAAGGGGCAAAAGAGCCTCCTGACGTCTCTTTTATAAGGGCACTAATCCCACTCATGAGGGCTCCACCCTCATGGCCTGATCACCTCCCAAAGCTCCACCTCCAAACATCATCACAATGGAAAAAGTTTCAACATATGAATTTGGGGGTGGTGGGACACAAACATTCAGTTTATAGTAGTTTTTCTACTTACTTTTTTAGCCATACTTCTCAAACATCTCTATGCCTTTTCTTTTGATGATTCCTTAAATGCAGGCATTATCTGCAGCTATGTTAATATCCCTCTACTAGCTTTCCCTTTCTTTGACTACATGCCTTGGCCCCAATACTGATCTGGTAATACTTTGTAATCTATCCCATTTTCATATGATCTTACCACTGCCTATATACTGATAATTCCAGAGCAGTATCTCTAAATCAGATCTCTCAGTTGACCTCCAGAGAAACATACACACAGCAGCTAACTCTACTTGGGTATCACATAAGATGTTCTCTAAAATGAATCAACTGTCTTCTCACACAGATGAATCCATTGTCTTCCACACATACATTCTATCTCGGGTGGGGCATCACTGTCTATCCAGTCACATAAACCAGAAGGCTGAAAACCATCCTAAATTTCTCTCCCTACCCATTACTTCCTTCTTCAGACACCAACTCTTAAATATTCCATTTAATCCCATCGTCTCAACCTCCACTGCCTGCGCCATTGCCTCTGTCTTGATTCAGGTCTTCATCTGACCATTATCATGTCAGTTTAGGTGGGATTTCTGCCTTCAGTCTCACTCCCTCCAATACTATCTTCAGAGCAATGCCCAAGTGAATAAACATAATAACAACACACACCACATTTAAGCAAGTATTTCCCTCTGGAGTATCTGTACATAATGAAGTTTAAACTACTTATCCTTAGCATATGAGACTTCCCCCTGCCAAACTCTCCAACCTCATTCCTGGCATCTGCCCACAGCCCTAATAGTTTTCCAAGCTAAACATCTCTCTCCTCCTTTGACCTCATTATTCCTTTGCTTGGAATGCCCTTTCTTTCGACCCCTTATGTGCCCAGTAAGCTCCTATTTGTCCTTTCATACCTGGGTCAGAAGTTACTGCCTTGTGACCTGTATCCATAAAGCAACTCACTGTGCATCCTCTATCCTTTGCAAATAGTTCTTATTTTATCCTTACCACATTTTTATAATAGAGTTATTGAAATGTATGGCTCTTCTAGTAGATTATGACATTATTATGGGCATACACTACATGTTTATCAACTCTGTGTCTATCCTAGAAATGTAAATGCTCAATAACTATTTCTCGACTAAACAGAAGAATGAATATTCTATTTAGTAGACTTAACCAACCTCTAGATAGTCCCTGAGGTTGACTATCCATGCTTAAGGAAAATTTTTTCATAGTATTTCCTATGCCATATCTCTCTGAACAATGGGACTTCTATGCAAGGTCTTGTGCTGTAGGCAGTGGTTTCTAAAATCCTTTGATCACAAACCAAGGTTAGAAATATATTTGACGTCATAAACCATTACAAATATACATATGTACAAGTAAACAAAAATTTTACAGATACTTCCCCTTATTTTGTATGATAAACCCTGGCATTTTCTTTCTTATTCCAGTCTTTGCATTAAATTACAAAAAGACTGGATTGATAAACAAAAATTGCTTTCATGCCTCATAGATTGTGAAAAATATTGCTGTATAAATAGTATTATAAAAAAAATCTTACCTTAAGGAAATTAAATTACTGAATTAGTTAAGCATTTCTCTTAACATTTAACTATAAATGTTATTGGAAAACATTTACCATTGTCCAAATGATAGGAATATCCATGTAAATAAGTGGGAAAAAAATGAAATATTTAAAAAGCAGTAACATGCTACTTCTTTGAAGTTCACACATTGCAGAAACTATAAAAAATATGTGAAGATCCTGGCTGTAATGAGTATATATAAAAGCATTTTGTTTACAAGCTATGAACTTAAATTCACAAAAGAATATTATGTTAATACTAATCATATCCCTTTGAACTATGTTTAACGTTTTACCTCATCCAGATCTAAGTATCAGGAATCTAAATTTAGGAGAGTTCAAATTTAGTAAGTTTTTCCTCCTTTCACATTTAAAACTGAGATATTCTCACCTACGTATCTCTGCTACTCTTCAAAGGTCCTAAGAGCATGAAATCCATCTTCTCTGACTCATCCAAAAACACCTCAAAGAGTAGTTGAGATTGGGTAAGAGCTCTTCAGTAGAACATTTACCAAGCGTCTCTGCATGTCAGGCAACGTGCCAGATAATTCATGTCATTCATAATCCTCACAACAATCCCAAAGGTCAGTGTTATCCTCTGTTTATAAAGGATGAACTAAGAAATGTGATTCAGAACACAGTAAGTATAGTAATTAGAGGCACCTGGGTAGCTCAGTTGGTTATTTCGATTCAGGTCATCATCTCGGGGTCCTGAGATCAAGCCCCACCTGGAGTCCTGGGATGGGCTCTGCACTCAGCGGGGAGTCTTCTTCCCTCCCCTCCCTCTATCCCTCCTCCAGTGTGTGCATGTGCACTCTCTCTCTCTCTCTCAAATAAATAAATAAATAACCCCCCAAAAGGCTAAGTAATTGGTGTAGAGCATACAGCTGGTAGGTAGTAGGGCTAAGGCGTGAACCAGGTTTCTCCCAAAGACAGGCTATTCCCATTGGACTCTCTGCAATTAAATAAATACAGTAAATAGTCAAAAACTGATAAGGTGTTAGATTTTAGAATTTCAGAGTTTTTCTTTTCTGGCCAACAATTTCTCAATTCCTCAATTCTTCTTTAGAGCATGCAATTAAATTCTGGCTTAATCTCCTTTACACTGTAAAAATATTATTGTATTATTAAATAATTTAAAATGAATTTAAAAAATAGGAGCATTATTCAAAGTTGCCATGAGTGAGAGTTTACTGGCCTGCTATAGTGTATGATCAAAGAATTCAGAAGGATGCCTTTTATCTGAGAATATCAAAGGCCACTAACTAAAAAAAGACACAGAGTTCCTATTACACTGAGGAGAAAAAGCTGAGTCCATTGAAATATAATACAAGAATGTTGGCATACAGGTAATTCACAGATATTATTACCTTGGCTACTTGAAGCTGGACCAATCTGGATTCTTTCCAAGAGCTATTCTTTTAAAACTGTAACACACTCAGTTCATTTGTTACAACTGCCCCTTTTTCCTCTTGATACGCTCCTACACTTCATCCACACGCTATATAAGCACATACATGCGTACACACCCCCACACACACACATTTACAGATTCAAATCACAGATCCATATATTGTGCTATTTTTCCAGTGTGGCTAATAACAGCATGTACCATAAAATAGCTAGTATTTTTCATTTTAAAAACTACAAGGTTAAAAGTAACTGAATTATCTTTCCAAGTTGTCACAGGTCTTTAGTCCTTATGAAGGCAGATGGACATTTTCAAAATCTAGTCAGTTAAGTAACTTGGTGTCTTCTACTAAGCTCCATGTTTCTGCCTGAAATAGACACAATCAGGTAATTTCAGTGATTCTGGGTATATTGCAGGCAATAAAACCCCCTTCTTAAGATGTTTACCTTAACTCTGTCATCCAAGATATAAACAAAAGGACAACATTTTCCCCTAGGATACATCAAAAGCAGCATTACTATTGAAATACACGGAGTTAAATCTTATCATGATACCAAAAACACAGGTCATACAGAATTTGTAGAACACAGCTGGAAAAAAATAAGTTGCCTTTGAGGCTAGATATGAAATAGAAATAAGGGCTGAGAAAGATGAATATGATTTATGAATTATCGGACTCCTTAAATGCAAAGTTTTTAATAACTTTATCATGGTATGTATTCCCATTTACAATTTGTCCCATTCAGCATGGGTTTCCTAATAGACTGGGTGGCTCAAACAACAGAGATTTATTTTTCACAGCTCTGGAGGCTGAAAGTCCAAGATCAAGGTACCAGCTAACTTGGTACCTCTCATTTCTTCTTAGAGGGCCACTAATCTCAACAAAAGGGCCCCACCTTCGTGCCTCTCACTCTGCTTACCTCTCAAAGGTATCATCTCCAAATACCATCATATTGGGCCTTATGGATTCAACATATAGATTTGGGAAGGCAGAGGATAAAAACATTCATTCCATAACACAATCTGTCACATTACATAGTTCCTCTTTTTTTCATGTGGAATTATTTTTAAACATTTAACTCAGTTGCCCTAGTTACTCTGTTAATTTATTAAATGTCTTGACTGTGGAAGCTAATTTATCTTTCCAAACAGGGATTTCTGATAGCATGGAAAGAAACATAACCATAATTTATTTTTTTTCTATTTACAAATAATGGCTTTCTTAGAGTTATTAATCTCTTGATATCCTATTCATAAGACAGAATTAGTAATTTGGTTCTGTTGACTGAATTCCAAGCACATTAGCATACACATTTTAAAGGTCACAAGTAAGCAGTTGGACTGCCACCTGTTTGGATTTTGATAGCACTTTCTATGGTCCAGGGAGCCTGTTGTCTGGGCATGTCTTCCATCTCAGATAGTAAGCGCATCATCAGACCCATGAGAAGACAAAGAGGGTAAGTCTCTCTGACGGGTCAAGATGGAAGGTTCTGACGGAGGTGTTGTATTACTGTTTAAATCGTGTATATTTGTTAAAAGAAGTAAAGTGGTGACTCTTTCAGGATATCCTGTTACCAAATTCAAAATTAGAAAAAAAAATTAAGCATAATATATTCAGATTTTTGAAAGCAACCTATCATAGCAATGGCTCTTATTTTCTTCACTAATACATTGCCTTGCTGGACAAAGATAATTTTTTTGATGTGTCTCTTGTTGAGTATCTTATTATATTTTAATAAGTGAAGAAAAAGTTGATTTTCAGAAATTGGTACTTTTGAAAATACTGCTATTGAAACTGCTACAATTTTATATCTTTGAAACCACAAGCACATATAAATTGTTAAAAGTTCTAAGCTATTTAAGACAAAAATAGATAAATGTGAATTAGGAATAACTGTAACAATTTTTTTTAAAGGTTTTATTTATTTATTTTTGTGAGAGAGAGCACATGCACACACAAATCGGGGCTGGGCAGGGTAGAGGGAGAAGCAGACTCCCTGCTGAGCCTTGAACCCGATGCGGGACCCGATCCCAGGACCCTGGGATCATGACCTGAGCTGAAGGCAGACGCTCAACTGACTGAGCCACTCAGGCGCCCATCTGTAACAATTTTTGAACACAATATGTGTGAGGCACTATCTACCTTTACTGCGTTGCTACATGTAACATTTAAAGCAGCACTGGTAACTGGATGAAGCTGCAATGCTGGCTGAACGGTGACTTTGGCTTCACCCACTTTCTTCCATTATTTACCTGTTCTAGGCAACATCGCTTTCCAATATATGACACCAATGTACCGAGGTTATAAACCAACCAAGCATGCATTAAACAGAAATCTTTAAAAAAGGAATTGGTTTCATTCTTCAGCTTGTGTAACTAAAAGATTAGCACTGGAAATCCTGTGGTTGAATTAAACCTCAGGGAAAGGAAAAAGTCAAACATTAACCAAAATGAAAGATTTTTGCTATAAGTTACAAGTTTGGTATCAGGACCAACACAATAGCAATGCTTGTTTGTTTTGCTTTCTCTTATGTCTTTCACACTGTTTAAGTGTTAGGCATTAAAAATCCAAGCAATCGTGTTCCTCTGGACCTCAACTGACGTGATTTTCTCTCGTCAATAGTTAAGAATTGAGCAGAGAAAACTGAATCCTAATATTTTTATTCCTCAAACATTCCTCAAGCATATCAAACACTGACAAATTATCAGGCACAGCTACGACAGTATAATTGAGACTTAAAGTATAATTAAGTAGCTTGTGATGGCAGAATCAGTAGTACTCCTATGACTTCAGCTGCCTCAGTAGATCATTTTCTAACAATGGCTAGGTTATTGAGTTTGCAATGTGCAAAACCCTGTAGTAAGGTCTTTATGTAGATTACCACATTTCAACTCCACAGTAACCCTATTACCCACATACAACTCTTACTTCAGTTTAAAGGTAAGTAAGCTAAGGATAGGAGAGATAGAGTAAGTGATCCCAAAGTCACGATTCTCATGGTGGAGCCAGGACTTGAAAGCAGGCCACCTGATTCCAGAGTCCGTGCTCTTGACCTCTAGCCTATACTATCCATATTATTATTTTGGGTAGAGTGATAATGTACACACTTTCACCATAACTACACTATACAAAGACTGGAATGGAAAGAATAAGATCATCAGAACTTTACAGGAAGTAAAAAGATTCAGAATAGGACCAGAGTTATTCAAATCCAAAAGTCAAAATAGTATACTAAAAGCCAGTTCTAGAAGTTAATGAGTTCTTCTTTAGGTCTGACTATCTGAAGAAATGCCCAAGTTCTGTGTTTATACCCCTGACAGCTGTTGAGTCTTCCATGTCCTTCAAAATTTTGGAAGTTCTAGGCAGCTTTGGACAATGTGAAAAGAGGTCAACAGGGAGATAGAAGACAAGGTTTTAAGGCTGGTTTTGTTCGTTACCAACTTCAGACCTCTGGCTTCCATGTTTCTCATTCACTAAATGAAGTGAACTCCTACCCTGATTTTTCTCATTTAGTTATTGAGAGAACATGTATTAAATTACTCTGAGAATACAGCTCTTTATGTAACTATTATTATCACGATTAGAATATTATGCTAAAGATTGATAGAGAAGTTGCAATCTATCATTCTTTTTCATTAACTCACTAGAGCCAAAGTACATTTTACTGAAGTTAAGATACTGCTAAGTAAAGCACTATGTATGCTATTATATAATTAATAAAGCAGTAAAGAAGCAGAGTATAGAAAGTCTAAACAGTTACCACAAACTGAGTAAATGTAGGTAAGTAAAGACAATGCATCAATTTAATTTCACGAAGCTCTGGAAAAAAATTAAAAATAGTTTGTTTAAAGAGAAAAACACAGAAACATAAAGGAGATATGAATATAATTTCTTTAGTGGGAAAAGTTTCAGAAGTTAAATGATAAGAATTTCTGCTGGAGGTAAACTTCAACTCTCTTCTCACACTTGCCAACCTCCTGTAATTTGTTATCACTGATGGTCCCATTCCCTAAACACAATACTGTAATTTGCTCCAGTGGTTCTATTCTACCTGGAATATTCTGTCTCCCCCTTGACCTGTTTGTTAAACAGTATTCAACCTTCAACTACCATCTTCTCTCTAGGGCATTCTCTGATTCTACAAATTCACATTAATCATGTCCACTTTGCCATTCTCATAATACTTTCTTTTTCCTTTTTTTTTTTTTTTTTTGTGTGTGTGTGTGTGTGCCATGAAAAACTCCAAATTTTGGAGTATTTATGACAGTATAGTAGTATTGTAATATTCTCCAAATTTTTGGAGTTTATCATGGCACACAACATATTATTTGGGGAAACATTTAGGTTCCCTAGAATCCCAGTCCTTAGGAAGAGTTATTATGCCTTTTCATCTGCATATCTTCCAGGCCTAGCCTATTATGCTATATATTGTGAGTAGTCAACAAAGGTTTGTTTAAAAAGAGAGAGAGATCTACAATTAAAGTCTGACATGCTTATACCTAACTACAATACCACAAAATTAAATTCACAGGATGACTTTGGAATGATGTGACTTTATTTTTAACATTAGTAGCTTTCTGTAGAGTGCAAATTCACCGTAGATCCCTGCACCATGACAGTGGACCATGACAGTGGACAGTTCAACCTATAAAGGCTGAACAATACTGTTTAGACCAAATACTCTTTTATCCTATTTATCTTGATGAGGTTCAACAGATGCATTTCTACACAGAAATGTTTACTCTCAATTTTCTATACCAAGGAAGGAAATCTAGATTATTCCCAAACTTTAGCTAAGCCAAAGTTTTATATTTTTCTACATATATTCAAATATTCTAGTATTCAGGAAATACAATATAGCAAAACTTTATCCAGCGTAACTGGAAGAATGCAGGACATTTGAATTGTTGAAAATTCAAACCTTAAAAATATTTTTCAAATATTTCTAGAAGTTAGAGGTAATATTTTGTATTCATAAATATGCATAACCTAAACTTAGTATTAACATTTTTAAAATTCATTCATTCATTCATTCATTCATTCATTCATTATTCCATTCAATAAGCACTGACTAGACGAGTCAATGATCAATTAAATACTTAAAAATGCAACTAAATACTTAGAAAATACATATGATACTTTGATCTAGAATATTAGTATAGGTTGTTATGGAGCTGTATAAGGAATAGATAAGAATAACTGAGAATTACCAACACAATTGTTGAAATGCATCTATAATGCTATTGGATGCTTAAAAAGGATTTTTCCTTTCATGAGAGATCTTTAAAAATTATTAGTTCAGACTGTCTAATGATCACATTCTAATGTCGCCGGTGCTTAATGAAGTTATTTTACTTCATAAATCAGAGAATATTACAATACTACTATACTGTCATAACTACTTATAATTTAAAGAAAGTAGCAATTGTGAATCCAGATTACGTAACAGAAAATAAATTGCATAAATGTAGCTCGAGTTAGCTTCTACTAGAAACAGTTTTCTCCATCACATAGTAAGTACTTAAACTACTTTTTATCAATCAATTGGCAAATATTTAAGATAACGGACCATGGGGCAGGCACGGTATTACACACTGGGGACAGATACAAAGAAAGATGGATACAGTCCATTCCTTGCAATGAATAAACATAAAGTCTAGAAAGGAACACAGATAATAGGCACCAAACACTTTATTAAAAGTACATTTAGTGAGCCAGTGTCACCAAAGGGAAGAGTGTGACGTCAGAAGTTTGCATGCTTCTGTGGATAAGGAAAGAGTTCCCGCAGGAGTGACATTTGAGTCTTATCTGGGTTTAAGGGGAGCTTAACAAATTCTGTGTAATATAAAGTATCTAGTAAGGTGAGGGCAAGGAGAGTAAGAGGGGAAATCTCTGAGCAGGCTGGAGAAGAAAACAGCCCTCTGGGCATTCGGGGCTATAAGGAGTCTGGATTCTATCCAAAGGGCGAAGAGAAGGTATTGAAGGGTTTTGTGCAGGAAGGAGCAGGGGACGGACGTGTATGTGCAGAACTCTGTGCGTGGGTCTGAGGGAGGCAGGCATTATGTGAAAGAAAGAATTCAGGCTTCTCCTCAATATGGAACCTAAACAAAGCATGTTATTGTACCAATTAAAAGGAGCATCCCCTATTAAGTTCAACTATTAGTGAGAAATAAGATATTATGTTTCTTTATTAAAAAAACAAAACATTCATTGCAACATCATACATACAGCAAAAGATCCGCAGATACGGTCCGTTAGTGGCATAACAATTATACCCTGGGCACATGGAATATAAAATTCTAGTCATCGTCCCACATTTGTTTGTTTAGCTGCTAAAGGATCTCTGAACAAAGAGTCAGGTCAACGGAGAGAATGTCAAAACATCAACAGAGAGAGATCTTGTCAGAGCTTAATTAGGGCTTCCAATTAGAAAACCAAGCTAAGGATCCTATTAGCTCTTGACTAGGAATTCTTGATTTGGAAGAACCACACAATACCCACACCTCACCTAGCTAACAAAAAGGAATGTTTTACCTTTATGATGATCTCCTCCGGATTGGCTCAAACCAACAGAGACAAGCATATTCTCTCTCTCTCTTTTTTTTTTTTCTGTTTGACAAGCATATTCTCAGAATCACAGTCTCAAAACCACACTGAAGAGAACCACTGTGTCCTCAGCACTCTGGCTGCCGTGTCTCTAAGTTACCAGCATAGCTCATTTTTTAATACTAGAACAGTCTGGGCCATGCATGACCTTGTCTGCTGCTCTTTGGTAGAAATGATTAAATAAACCTCTTGGCCACTTTGAAGAGGAAAAAAACATTGCAAGTCACAAAAAGGAAATTTTCTACCTAACAATGGGACTGACTCAATTTTTTTTTTTTTTATGAAGTACCATATTTACTTGTGTACTTCATCTGTATCATGAACGCTGCTTACCTATCTCCCAGTTTTGAAGAAAAAATAGTTCTTTCCTTCTCTCCAAATTATTTCGTGGTCAGAGTACTCTAAGGACTGTAAATGGTCTCACCAGTTAGTAAGGAAAAGTTTACAATGTTGAAATAGTGTTTGCTGTTCTGAACAAACTTCAGAGACTTTACCAGTAGGTAAACAAAAGAAAAATTTCAAACTCAAAGTCACACACCCAGTAACATAATTCCAACTAGAAAACTTATAGACAGGATCCAAGTTTAAATTAGTCCCCCAGATCAAGCAGAATGTGGCTTATAATGCACAGGAATTGTGCCTGGTTCTTTTCCCAGGCTGCTAGAACGGGTGGGAGAAATACTCTAAAGCTATGCTATGGACAATAAAAATATTTTCTATACATCTAACAATCAAAGGCCTAGTAATAACATTTAAATTCCAACATCTTACCACAGAACTATGTAGCATGACTGGATTTTAGAAGTTGCTGGTGGGGGCCTACCCCAGAGTTACCTGGTCCTCAGTGGATCCAACTCTGGCTGGGTTTCTTTGCCTCAAAAAGAGATTCTTCAACTGCTTTAGTGCTTCCGCTTTCTGATTTTTTTAAATATGCATTGCATTTGTTCCACTTGGCATTGAGTTTAACAAATGTAAATCCATTTCAGAAAGTATTCATTCCCAGAAGAAATATTTTAAGATTTAATTGACTTGCTATGTTAAAACATACACACACACACCCCTCCCTAATCTCAAGCAGAGAAATAAATCTCATTCTTTTTGGACATTATTGGATGTTTTGAATGAGGGAGGGGCAGAGGGAGAGGGAGAGAGAGAATCTCAAGGAGGGAGGCAGGGCTCAATCTCACAATCCTGAGATCATGACCTGAGTCAAAGTCAAGAGTCTTATGCTTAACTGACTGAGCCACCAGGGTGCCCTTTACATAAATCTCATTATTTTTCTCTGAATGTCTAATACCTAGCACAGTGCTTGTCACTAGGTATATGCTCAATACATGGTTGATGAACTGAACAGCTAGTAAAAGAGTAGATGGATGTCTGAATGAATGAATGAATGAGCAAGTTCCCACAGGTAGAACACCTCCATTGGGTCCTTTTACCCTTGAAGACCTCAGGTGGGCATTTTTTTTTCTGCATCTTAGGCTTCAGCTTGACTTCAAGAAAGACACAAGGTCCCTTCTGCTTCTGCTGCCTCACAGACTCTTCTTTCTCATGGGAGAGGCAGGTATTCCAAGATTCAGGGAGGTAGCAATGGATCAGAGGGTGGATAGTTTTGATACTCAAATCTTTATTCAGCCAGGAGAGATACTTTCTTTCTCCTGGGAACAGATCCATTTGGCCCCAGGCTTCTAAGAGAAGGGATAATTACATGACTAATATAAGGAATTGTTAAGCTTAAATGATTTCTTTGTTGTAAGTTCTCACTTTGGGAAGCACATAAATACTTCAGTGCACTAAATGCCTCATTATTACTTAAGGGAATAGTAGATAAATTTTTATTTTAATTTGAAATAGATTTCATTCTCAAAGCAGGAAATATCTGTTAACTCAAAATTAAATGTGGTCAAGTATATGCTGAAAGAAAAAAATGATCAAATTCATCAGAAAACACCTCATATTAATAATAATTAATAATATAATACTACTACTAATAGTATTGGCAGCAGCTAATATTCATTGAGCTCGTCCCATGTGCCGGACACTGTTCTTACCCTCGCAACCACCCTACGAGGTAGGTAAGTGCCATTATTATACCCATATTATACCCTATTATTATATCCATTTAGGTAGGGTAAGTACCATTATTATACCAAATCTTATGCCCAAGATTAAACAGCTAGGAGTCAGAGTGAGGTTTCCCATGCAGGCAATCTGATGTTAGTATTGTTCTGGGCTCCAATTATGGCTTTTTGTATGAAAGTATGAAGCCTGCCTGACGACAGCAAGAAGGATTACCAAAGATAAGCAATTATGGAATGGTTCCAATTATGGAACTATTGAGTTCTTTTCAGTGTGTGGTCACTCCTCAGTCCTAATTCAATTTACTTTTTGTATCAATACACATTAATAATGGAAGTAATAACATTTGCTTATGTCATGGAATTCTCCCACATTTCAATGAGGGTGGCCTTTCCAACCACTCAGGGCCCCCCAGGCCATGCCCGGAACACAGACACAGCTGAGATTAAAGAACGAGAATCAGATTTCAGAGCTATTCTAAAGCAAATTCAGAAAAGGGCAGAGATAGGAAAATATAGACTCCAGAGACAAAGAACAAATCAACTTGGCAAGATTTGAAAGGTTTATGAAGGAGAACAGGAGATAGGTGGGTAAGGGCCAAACTGGGTGGGGGAGGCCTGGAACCACCTTCTTCATTAAGGCCTTTGAATTGATTTCTATAACTAATGGTGAGTCACTGCAGGTTTTTAAATGGGAGATGAGGAATGCAAAATGGTATTTTAGCAAAATTAATCTAACAGACTTTAAAAAAATGAATTAGAAGAGAAAGAGGCAAAGTACCGGCAAAATAGGCAGGACGTGCCATCACCCCTTGGCTATCACAGATTTAACATCCACAATTTCAACTTTTCCCAAGTGATCTGCAGATGTTCTCATTTCTAATTTTTCTAGGGCACACAGTTATGAGGTCGATTTGTAAAACCAGGTAGTTAGCTGGCACTGTATTTCTGCTTCTCTGTGAGATTTTGGGTTTTTCCCCCCTAAGACAGAGTCCTGTATTCAGTCTGTCTCACTGACGAAATACCTTTCTTTATGCAAATGTGCCTCCAGGAAACTGCAACAGGTGTAGAAAAAAAGCAGTGAGCTCTAGCAATGAGCTGGGGGATTGAACTGTGGAAGTTCTAGACATTTCATCCCTGGGGAAGGTCAAAGCATTTTGTACTTGTCGCAGTCTGGATACCGTGTCAGGAAGAAGGCAACAGAAGTGGTCAAGGAGAAAGGGTGGCCAGAAGGCGTCAGAAAGAAACAGCAGGACTGGGGCGCCTGGGTGGCTCAGTTGGTTAGGCGACTGCCTTCGGCTCAGGTCATGATCCTGGAGTCCCGGGATCGAGTCCTGCATCGGGCTCCCTGCTCAGCAGGGAGTCTGCTTCTCCCTCTCCCGCTCCCCCCTCTTGTGCTCGCGCTCTCTCTCTCTCAAATAAAATAAATAAATAAAATCTTAAAAAAAAAAAAGAAAGAAAGAAAGAAAGAAACAGCAGGACTTAGTGGCAGCCTACAGAGGGGGATGAGGCTAAGAAGAAAGCAAGATGGGCTCTCCGGTTTCAAGCCTAGGAGACAGTGAGCATGTTGGTGCCTTGAGTAGAAATAAATGCTAGAGGGAACCTAGCACCCAGGAAAACGTAACAGGTGTCTGTGCACACTGACAAAGATCTTAAAGGCTGCTTTAAGCAATCTCTTATCTGGAAGAAGGGAAGCAACTTGGATAATTACAGGGTTCACTGAAACCCATTCTGGAGGACGTGAAATTTATTCCACATTCTCTTCTCCTGGTCCTTTAATGTGATCGATTTGGGGCACTCTAATTACATGATTTTTCAAATCAAAATTGTACATAGTTCCACCTCTTAGTTCCGAAAACATTTATGAATCTTAAACAGTTCCTTGACAGGCCCCCAAACTCCCAAGTTTTCATGAATAATTTCTAGACCGTTCTATTTCCAATCAGCATCTAAGAGCTACAAGTGCCTAAACGTGAACTTCTGGGCTGGGCATTTAAATAATGATCCTGATACACATTATCATGGAGAGAGAATGGCCACTGTGTTAAGTTTTTGTCTTTGTTTTGCAGGAAAAGCTTCAGGGTGACAAACATTCTGTGAAACAATTAAAGCTAGATATATACCAAGAAGGGGAAGGAGAAAAAAAAAAAAAGCACCACCAGAAACCTGGTTAGTTGCTGAGAATTCCAACTGAGAGAATTAGTCACAACGACAAAGAGTCATTCTGTCAGTGTCCCCTGGCTGGCTCCTGGGCTTCACCAGCCTCATCTACATTCCCCACAGGAAGCAGCAGCAGCTCTAGGGAAGATCAGCAGTGAACAGAGAATGTGTTACGTGGAAATAGTTATTTCAGATGGATCACAAATGGGAGCCTGGTGAGAAGAGAAAAGAATCCTTTAAAAACACTTTAAAAAGCCCTACTTATGACTAGAGGGTTTTTTTTTTTTGTGAAAAGTTTGGAGGTTCAAATGAAAAATGGGGGGTGTTGAAAGCTACGGTGCATTAAAGGGGCTCGCCTCTCATTTTCAGTATTTGGGGCTTTGGGCCTCTGCACTGTATCATAATTAAAGAAGATGTCTGGGGAGAAATCACGACAGTAGTTAAAACAGGTGGTCACACGACAGGTCAAGATTCTCTGGGCTCCAGTGACTTCACCTGCCACTTCTACTGTGATTTCCTTTAGTAAGTGCTCAATAAATGATCTCTGACTGAAGCAGTCAACTGTAAGAGTCACTAGTTACATCCTGGAAGAAGGGGGGGGGGGGAGAAAAAAAAGAAAGGGGGGAAGGGGGAAGGGAGGGCGGGAAGGAAGGAGGGAGTAAAGAAGGAAAATGAAAAGAAGAGAAAAAGAAAAGGAAATGGAGAATGGCAAATGTTTGTGTTAACACGTGCAGGTGGAAATAAGGATAGTAGTGCTTGTAAAGACACCGTTCTGCAGCTTCATATTGGCTGTTCTTTTTGTACTCTCTGCTCTAGACATCAGCAGGTACAATGAAAGCTGAAGATTTCAGGGGACGTCCACAAGATGGCGGTGAGGGGAGATTCCCAAACTTAACTCCTCCCACAGACACATCAAATCTACAGCTTCAGATGGATCATGTCCCTCTGACATATATCTGAAAACCACAGGAGCTGTTCTCCCTAACAAAGGAGAAAAAGACCACACTGAGATGGGTAAGAGAGACAGAGACATGATCATGCCCCAAGCCCCACCCGTGGCACAGTGACACATAATAGGGAGGAAGCTACCAGTCCAGCACTTCTCCTGGAGGAGCAAGGAGTTGGTGCCCCACATTGGGCACCTCCTCTCCTGGGATCTGCCTGGGAGAGAAGAGCCCCTGAAACGTCTGTCTTAAAAAACCAACTGGGCTGAAGTCCAAGGAACACCTGGTGCTATAGGACGCTGAGATTCCCCTTTTGGAGGGCTCATATATAGTCTCACTCAGCCTGAGACCGAGCAAAAAAAAAAAAAAAAAAAAAAAAAAAGGCAGTTTGAAAGGTGCCTAGACTATATATGAAAGAGATACATTTGCTAATGAAAGCACCAGCTGGAAGGGCAGGGGGCAGCTGAAACTCTCCCTGGAGTCAGAAGTGCCGGCGGACACCATTTGTGCACGTTCCACCTTCCCTGGTAGCACAGATGGGAGAGCTGAGATGCGGCACCCTGCCCAGCCTTGCTAAGACAAGCAGGGGCAAGTGGTCACAGCACTATCTCACTGTCTTGCTGAAGCTGGAGAGTAGCGGTGGTTACAGCACTCCCCTGCTTCCCGACTGGGGGCAGGTGAGTGAATGGTCACGGCATTCTCCTACTCCCAGACTAAAGCTGTTGTGCATGCACAGACAAGGCACTCTCGTGATGCATTCTTGAAGCCTGTGGGCACACTTTCCCATCACCTTTCTGAAGCTGGTAAGCATGTCCCTACCCTCTATATACTCCATTCTCTAGCTAAAGCCAGCAATCCACACAGGGCATGCTCCTTGATCACTTGGCCCTCCTGACCAAGGGGCAGGAGATCCCAAGTGCCACGTGGGAATGTAACAATCCGAAAGACAGTTCTTGGCAGGCCAACCCCATGCACCGCTCCCCTCCCGCCCCCCCTGCCGGCACTGCAGACAGCAGACCAGAACAGAACCCCAGACTTCCTGTGAAAAAGACCTATTTACTTTGCCTGGAGCTTCAACCTGAGGGACAGGCTTCAGGTTTCCCATACATCTAGAGGCTAAGGAGGTGTTCCCAGGGAATGTAAGCAGCAAGACATCATCCTTGCACATTCCTTTGGCCTCATGCACAAGATCTCCCCAAAAGGAGCTTATACCCTCAACTGGAGCCCCAGTTCTTGCAACTTTTGTCCAAGCGACACCTCCAGACTTGGTTTGGAAGCCAGCAAGGATTACAAATGCAGCCCCACAGGATTATATATTTGCATACTTTAAAAGCTGCTGCCTGAGGGTCTGGCTTCCAATCAGTCTGAAACTAGGTGCTGAATGAGATTCCTCCATTTGCAACACTGACAGGTCTCAGCGCACCCTCAACAATGGCAATGTATCAAGAATAAATCAGGCAGTTTAGACAATCACAAAGGTTCAAGAGACCAACCAAGAGCTAGGGCAAGGGTAAAAGAAAGGATTCATCACCTACACAAAGCCACTCCTTCAAGACTGAGAGAGGTAGCTATTTTGCCTAATACATAGAAACAAACACAGAAAGTCAAGCAACATGAGGAAACAGAGAAATATGTCCAAATGGAAAAATAAGACAAAACTTCAGCAAAGTTCAAAGTAAGGGTCATAAAGATGTTCACAGAACTCAGGAGAAGAATGGATGAACACAGTGAGAACTTCAGAGACAGAAAATACAAGAAAGTACCAAACAGAAGTCACAGAGCTGACGAATGCAATAACTGAACTGAAAAAATACACTAGAGGGGTTCAGCAGCAATAGCATGAAGTAGAAGAATGGATCAGTGATGTAGGAACTCAAAGCAACAGAACTCGCCCAGACAAAGCAGACAAAAGAAAAAAAAGAATTTATAAAATGAACATAACTTGGGGCGCCTGGGTGGCTCAGTCGTTAAGCGTCTGCCTTTGGCTCAGGTCATGATCCCAGGGTCCTGGGATAGAGCCCCACATCAGGCTCTCTGCTCCGCAGGAAGCCTGCTTCTCCCTCTCCCACTCCCCCTGCTTGTGTTCCCTCTCTCGCTGTGTCTCCCTCTGTCAAATAAATAAAATCTTAAAAAAAAAAAAAAAATGAACATAACTTAAGCAGGAGAACATCCACATTATAGGGGTCCCAGAAGGAGAAGAGAGGAGAAAAGGGTAGAAAACTGATTTGAAGAAATAATGGCTGAAAACTTCCCTAACCTAGAGAAAGAAAAAGATATCCAGGTCAAAGAAGCAGAGAGTTCCAAAGGAGATAAACCCAAAGAGAGCCACACCAAGACATATTATAATTAAAATGTCAAAAGTTAAAGATACAAAGAGAAGCTTAAAAGCAATATGAAAGAAAACCAAATTGTTAGGTACAAAGAAAACCCCATAAGACTACTGGCTGATTTCTCAGCAGAAACTTTGCAGACTAGAAGAGAATGTAATGATATATCAAAGTGCCAAAAGAAAAAAAAAATCCAATCAAGAATACGTTTGCCAGAAAGGTTATCATTCAGAATTGAAGAAGAAATTGTTTTCCAGACAAGCAAAAGCTAAAAAAGTTCATCACTACTAAACTAAACTGACAAGAACTGTTAAAAACACTTCTTTAAGCAGAAAAAGGTACTAATTAATAAAAAGAAAATATACAAAAGTAAAAATTTCATTGGAAAAGATAAATATGGGCGCCTGGATGGCTCAGTTGGTTAAGCGACTGCCTTCGGCTCAGGTCATGATCCCGGAGTCCTGGGATCGAGTCCCATGTCGGGCTCCCGGCTCAGCAGGGACCTATCCCCTCTGAGCCTATCCCCTCTCATGCTGGTTCTCTCTCTCTCTCTCAAATAAATAAATAAATAAATTAATTAATTAATTAATAAAAGATAAACATATAGTAAAGGCAGTGGCTTAACCATTTATAAAGCTACTAAAAGGTTAAAGGACAAAAGTAGTAAAATTAACTAAAATTACGATAATTAGTTAAGACATACATAAAATCAGCTGTAAAATGTGACATCAAAAACATAAAACGTGTGGAGGCATGTAGAGTTTTGGAATGCCTTCAAATTTAAGTTGTTATCTACTTAAAATATACCATTATATACATAGGATGATATTTGTGAACCTCACAGTAACCATAAAACAAAAACTTAGAGTAGAAACATAAGAGAAAATGAAAGGAATCTAAATTTAGCACTGAAGAAAGATTTATGCACCCACTGTACAAACAACATAAAGCAAACATTAACAGACCTAAAGGAAGAAACTGACAGCAATGCAATATATAAAACAAAGCCACAGCTAATATACTCAATGGTGAAAAGCTCATTTTCATCTAATATCAGGAATAAGATAAGAATGCTCACTCTCCCCACTTTTATTCAACATAGTAGTAGAAGTGCTAGCCACTGTAATTAGGCAAGGAAAAGAAATAAAAAGACATCAAAATTGGAAAGGAAGAAGCACAACTGTCACTATTTTCAGATGACGCGATACTATATGTGGAAAATCCTAAAGATTCCACTAAAAAACTATTAGAACAAATAAATGAATTCAGTAAAGTTGCAGGATACAAAAATAATAATACAAAATTCTGTTGCACGTCTGTACACTAAAACTAAACTATAAGAAAGAGAAACCAAGAGAACAATCCCATTAATAATTGCATCAAAAAGAATAAAATACCTAAGAATTATTTCAACCAAGGAGGTAAAAAACCAGTACACTGAAAACTATAAGACATTGATGAAAGAAATTGAAGATACAAATAAATGAAAAGATGTTCTGTTTTCATGGATCAAAAGAATTCATATTGTTAAAATGTCATACTACCCAAAGCAATCTACAGAACCTATGCAATTGCTGTGAAGATTCTGATGACATTTTTTACAGACCTACAGCAAATAATTCTCAAATTTGAGTAGTCAAAACAATCTTGAGAAAGAACAAAGCCAGAACTATCACCCTCCCTGGTTTCAAACTATACTACAAAGCTATAGCAATCAAAATAATATGGTACTGGCATAAAAATAGATATATAGGTCAATAAAACAGAATAGAGAGACCCCAAATAAACCCACACATATACAGTCAATTAATTTATGACAGAAGAGGCAAGAATACACAATGTGAAAACAGTCTCTTCCATAAATGGTGTTGAGAAAACTGGACAGCTACATGCCAAAGAATGAAACCAGACCACTATCTTATACCATATATAAAACTGAACTCAAAATGGGTTAAAAACTTGAATGGAAGACCTAAAACCATAAAACTCCCAGAAGAAAAAATAGGAAATAAGCTCCTTGACATTGGTCTTAGTGATGTATTTTTGCATCTGACTCCAAAGGCAAAGGAAACAGAGCAAAAATAAATGGGACTACATCAAACTAAAAAGCTTCTGCCCAGTAAAGGAAACCATTGACAAAACAAAAAGGCAAAATATTGAATGGGAGAAGATTTTGCAAATCATATTTTCAATAAGGGGCTAATACTCAAAATATATAAGGAACTCATACCTATCAAAAACAAACAAACGAAAATAAACAATCCAATTAAAACATGGGCAGAGAACCTGAATAAACATATTTCCAAAGAAGACCTACAGATGGCCAACAGGTCCATGAAATGATGCTCAATCATCAGGGAAATACAAATCAAAATCATAATGAGATACCACCTCACACCTATCAGAATGGCTATTAACAAAATGAGACAAAAATAACAAGTGTTGGTGAGGACGTGGAGAAAAGAGAACCCTCGTGCACTGTTGGTGGGAATGTAAATTGGTGAAGCCACTATGGAAAATAGTATGGAGTTTTCAAAAAAAAATTAAAAATAGAACTACCATATGATCCAGCAATCCACTTTGGGTATCTATTGGGAAAGAAAAACAAAAACCCAGTTTAAAAAGATATGGGCAACCCTATGTCCATTGCAGCATTATTTATAATAGCCAATATATGGAAATAACCTAAGTGTTCCTTGATAAATGAATAAAGATGTGTTTCATATATGCACAATGGAATACTACTCAGCCATATGAAAGAATGAAATGTTGCCATCTGCAGCAATATTGATGGACCTTGAGCATATTATGCTAAGTGACATAAGTCAGACAAAGACTGCAAGATTTCACTTATATATAAAATCAAAAAAAAAAAAAAAACAGAACAAACAAAACAAGACCCAGATTCATAGCTACAGAGAAGAAACTGGTGTTTGTCAGAGAGGACAGGGGGTTGGGGTGGACAAAATGGGTGAAGAGGATCAAGAAATATAAACTTCCAGGTATAAAATAAATTAGTCATAGAGATGTAATATACTTCATGGGGAATATAATTAATAATACTATATCAACTTTGTATGGTGAAAGATGGTAATTAATATTGGACTTTATTGTGGTGATCATTTTGCAATGTATACAAATGTCAAATCACTGTGTTGTACACCTAAAACTAATATAATATTGGGTGTCAATTATACCTAATAAAATAAAAATAAATAGCAAAATCTGTTGCTCTCTAAATAAACTGCAATTTACTAAACATAGTAAAAGTTTTGTTACTCAAATGTTTGATGCAATGGAGAATGCAAGTTAGTTAAAGCATTTTTATTGGCTAAAAGTTATTTCACATCTAGTAATATTTGCTAAATACTTTAATCAGTATCATCCATTTTATTTAATCTTCATGCTATTCATAAGACTCCATTTTAAGAATGAGAAAAACTAAGGCTCAATATGGTTAAGAAATTTAAACCATGTGAGTAAGAGCTGGTTTGGCTCATTTAACCTTAAGGAAGGTATTAACTCCATAATGTCAGTGAGGAAACAAAGGCACGGAGAGTTTTAGGTAACTGGCCCAGATTCCTAAGGCTAGAAAGTCATACAGCAGACTGACATATGGACTAATCCTGCCAGTCTGGCCCCTGGGACCCATGGATTAGCTCATGAGGAGAGGGAAGACTGGAGCTAGAATATAGGCATCCTGATTCAGGAGTCAGTGTTCTTCCCACTCACCACACTGACCTAAGTAAGTACTCGAGGGTTTCCTTCCTCTCTCCTTCTTGCCCACATCACACACTGACCTACCCCTCCCACCCAGGATAAGCACTTGGGCCTGCCCTAGATTTTATCCAGATCTACATTAAATCAGAAGAGATCAGGGATTTTACAGTAATTCAACCGTTCCCCTCAAAAGAGACAGGCTTAGTTTACAATAGGCTTTTTAGCAGAAGTTGTTGTTTTTTTTTTGGTTTTTGTTTTTTTTTTTTAGAGTCAGTGAGTGGGACTGACCTTCTTTCTAATGTCAACAGAAAGACAGTTTTCTTTATTAATGGTCAATAATGGTTTAAATGAACAGCTGTATTTTTACTAAGTAAAATGGATTCAAAAAACCTCACAATGCCCCTAGCCTTAAAATTATTCCTACGTTATGTGCTGTATTGTCACCAGTCTAAAAATGCACAGAACAAAACTTCATCTTATTGTAGGACCGCATAATTCCAGAAATAAATCTTTCAAAAATATACGTTTATGAATGTAGGGCTAATTCTAAAATAGGTATCAACCAGGACTGCCTTTTTCTGCATTGCTCCAGATACCTGAAATATATACATCAAAACCATCTATACACTGTAATGGGGACACTGCTAGGGGCAGTATTATTCTTAGAGTTATAAAAATTGGAGCTATCTACAAAATATTCTGTCTGGTTCTTATTGACAATAGTCTAATAGAAATAAATATTCATGTATGAATCATTACAAAAATCATGACAGGACAACATGTGACAACTACCTTCGGAAAGTGGTTAAAAAAAAACAAAACAAGCATAAACTAGGAAGTAGAATAGAAAAGTATGGTTGGTGCATGCCTGCTGCATTCCACACTCTATTTTAAACTGCTATGTGCCATATAATTTAATGGTGTGCTAAGTATAAACATATACAGCAATCGCAATGATGAAGTGGCCAACAAAATTCAGAAGTACCTGTCTTTATTTCTTCATGGAAAACCCACTGGCAAAGACCATGAGTAGTAAATACTTCTAATCCTTACAAACAAGGTTGGATTCATTTTAGAAAAATAACTTATTCTTTCTGCCCCAAGTTTTTTGTTTTTTAAAGTTCTCCCCCGCCACACACACATTTATTGAGGTATAACTGCCAAATAAAATTATTTTATTTGGTACCCAAATTTAAGTGGTATCCAAATTTTTCATTTCAGGAAGCAGAAGAATGGCCAACATGATTTCTTTAGTCTCTTCAAAGTTAAGCATCATTGCCCTGGTCGAAAAATAGTATCCCCCAACTTATATATAAATGAAGAGTCCAATTATGTTAAATGCAAACAGAAATCTCACTATGACTCTGGTGAATTTTTTTAGAAGCAAAATATGCCTTGCAAGGTGATTATTACCTCTCCTGTTTGTTTCTGAAAAGCCAGGTTTTCCTTTTGGGTTGCTTAACATAGGCACATCAACCTCTCAGGCTGCAAACACCTTTAATCTACTCTGTTGCAGAAAAAGACGGTAGCTGGCGCACCTTTTTTTGATTTTCATAAATCAATAGACATCTCTGCTTTTTGTATATCCAGAGGTTATCTATTCTTTAAAAATATGTTTAGAAGCAGAGAAAAGAACCTGTGCGTGAGTGAAAGTATCCAAATAGATAACGAGGGACAGGTTTTAGGAATACAGAGAAAAATGAGCTCAGGAAATTTAGATAGGCTACCATCAAGAGCAAATGTGAATCCTTGTTGAAGTTCAAAATAATGACTCAGATTTCAAGAGTTTCTTTTTCTCTCTTACAAAAAGAAATGTAATCTTTTTATTGATTATTTGAACACACCCCCTCACCCCCGCCCCACAATCACAATGAATTCAATCACCCATGAGTCCTTTCACTAGGTGCTATAATATGGTATAATACATTATACATTTTCTCAGGCTATAATTTGGTATTTAATGAAACCAAACAGATTGCCTTAGTGTTGCTATGGGAACATTTATCAGAGGGAAAGGGGCTGGCAGTAAGCGATCTGCTGCCAAATGGGAAAGAATTCATTAGCTCTAGAAGACTGGCAGTCTCAAGAATCATTTAAATATAGACATTAAGGAAAAATGTTCAGTTGGCAATTTGGTTACACAATCCTAAAATCTCTTTTAACACATAAAGGTGAGAGCTGTTCAGATCCTGCAATGGTTGACAAAGGGATTCTGAACACATTCAACTACAGTTGAAGATTTCTGAAGGATCTAGGAAAAGGGACAGATGGAGTTGGTTTGTAAGAGAAAACTCAGTTCCTCCCAAAAGAACAGGAAGTCAGTGTCTTCACCAGCACACCATAGTAGGAGTGGCTCTGAGGCAGGCAAGCTGGTATCTTTCTTTCCCAGGCGGAAGTCTGGTAATGACGGCTATCCATGCATTCTGTAGGAAAATTCTACCTTTCCAGTCCATACTCCTTAAAAACAACAAAAACAAAAATAAACAACCCCCCCCACCCGAAATACAGCGGTTAGCTAAACAACTGATTTCTACCTCTTTGATGGTTTGTAGAAAATAAATGGGATCCCTTCCCCAGCTCCTGAAAATCAATTTTAGTCAATCAATCCACCCAAATGCGTGGCATTCTCTGGCACACACACATGCACACAACTATATACACACAGTTTATCATACCTTGTACCTGGGATTAAAACTCCTCACTAGCAAATGTGACTCTTCCCTCTCTCCCTGTGAAAATTTCCACTTAGCTTTCACTTCTTCCTTTTGCAAATGGGCACACCTTTGACAAAATGTTTGTCAGTCAGTATTCATACCACCCCCTTCTGCACTCTCCCCGGATGCCAGGGGCTGGAAGCCTAAGAGCTACGCTTCTCCTACTCCCCTGCCATTCGGGTTCTGGATAAGGCTTACACTCTGCCAGGGAGATACACTCATATGATGTGCAAAAGTGAAGAGAAGTAGAAGTAATCCTTAGCCCAACACCTGACACGGTGACTGACTGTGGGCTTTGGCAAATGCTTTTTAGCGACTGGCAGTTTCATGTTCTACTACGGGTCGCCAGCCTAAGGGGAGGTGGGGTGGTTAGAGCTTTGTGGGGGTTTTCCTCCATTTGTGGATGACAGCCATAGTTTCCTGGACACTTGTTCATAGTTTGCAGTGCAAGGAACAACAACAGCAAAAACCCTCTGACACTCTCCCCCTTCCAACAATTTGGTAGCACTTCATTCTTTATTCTAAATTCTTCTTTGGTTTGAAATATCTGCCCTGAATCTGTCTCCCAAGAAAAACTAGTGATCTGGATCTATCAGACTTGTGGGGTGTTTTTTAGTCCACAAATCGAGGTTGTGGGATTTTCGGAGAGACTTCACAAAAGCATGGAACAGAAGCATGTGTGGACCCTGAAACTGTTGGGTAAAGGCTTTAAAGAAGACACATTATTATTCTCTCATCCTTTCTTATCCCCACCCTTTAGACAAGACTTAACAGACCTTCTGGAAAAGGGGTGTCCATTCTTCTTCTGCTCCCTCACCCTCTCCCTCGTTATGCCCTGCGTTTGTGAGAGGCCTGGGCTAGGTTGCAGAAGCACATCACTAGGCGTTGGGATCCCCACTGTGTTCTCCATCCTCTTCTCTTCCTCTTTCTGGTCTGTCTCTGGGTCAGAATACTATAACTCAATGATTCTGGCTGAATTTAGGAGTGGAGATAGGTAAAGCAGATCCCACACTGTTTTTAAGTCTCCTTTAGGGGATCGGGAAAGAATTCTCCATCTGGCTCAGCCTAGCACTTCAGGTGCTATACTGAGGATCAGAGCTAAAGGCTTAGCTAGGAGCTACTTATTATAATAAACAGATTTCTCTCATGTTCTCAGGGAAAAGTTGGTAGGTGATTGATTGTCATTCCCCATCTAGGCCATCATTCTCTCTACGTAGAAATGTCCACTGAAACTCATGTTGACACAGTTGGGACAAAATATTGATTAAAAAGTTGTTCTTTTTATATGTAGCATGTTATATGATTTCATTTAAATCCAGGGTTAATAAATATTCCAGTTTCAGTTTTACCAAAACAAACCAATTAAATACAAGCAAAATAACTTAGGATTTATTTTTGGTGACAAATTGCCTAAGGACAGGATTAGAAGAATCAGTAATCAGGTAAACTATTCCCCAGTTGACTCTCTCTGTGTCAGGCATACTTGCCTCCTTGCTATTGCTTGAACACTCGGGCATATTTCTGCCAGAGAGTCATGGTCTAGACGTTCACTCTAGAAAGAGCCCTTCTTCCACAGATCTCCTGGACCACCTCTTCACTTATGTCAAGTCTGATCAAATCTCAACTTCTCACTGGGGCCTACTCTGACCACCCTACTTAACAATGCCACCTACTCTCACCCTGTCACTCCTTTATTCTCCACTCTATTTTTCCTATTTCTGTGGTGCTTATCACTTTATAATTTACTCATCGATACTTTATTGCATTTATTGTTTACATTTGTCTCCTACTGATAAGATGGTAAGGAACACTGAGAGGGTTACACATCCTGTTCCTTATTCCACATTTCTCTTTGCATCAGGGCAAAATCGTTCTCATAAACACCTCAGATTTTGGATTCAACAACATGAAATAATGCCATTTGTTAATACAGAATAAGTAACTATTCTCTATACAAACAGAAAAATATTTAGAACATCAGTTTATTATTTATACAATCTTCTGAACATGCAGAAACATGAACCCAACAACAACCTTTCATGTGCCCCATGCAGGTTTATCCTTTTATCCAGTCAGATATCATTCTTAACTTTTTAAAATCTGGTATTAAACCCTTTACTCCTTTTAGTTTACCCCAAATTAAGAAGAAAACTACTCAAACATCTGACACTGCTTCGATCTTTGATATCTATTCTAGGCTCCCCAAACAGTACACAACTTGCTTGTGTACATCAACAAAATTTATCTAATCTCGGGATTACCAGCCATAAACAAGCACACAGCAGTCCTTTATGAGACAGTGGGCATTTTAAAATTGAAATAAAAGGAATTTATCAAGGTACATTACTGAGATATACTCAAATTGGCATAAGCTTTGTCGGTAGTGACAACCAGACCATAGACACATAAAAATTTCTACATGACAATAACAACAAGATGATTCTTAAGTTAAATAAGACTCACCTCCCCTGGTTAATTAACACAAAGGCAGATGGATGATATAATGATGGAATGAGCAATGGTAGAAGACTGCAGACTTGATAAATCAGTTAAGTAAAATTTCAAGACTTAAGGGAGCGCTGAGGATACAAATGGGTAGAAGCTGGAACACGCAGTCTGTTTCATAGATTAAAAAAAAATGAACTTGAATTTGCACACACGTTCGGACTTCAAAGTGTTTTGGGATGAGGCTTATGCAACAACCCCTGTGACAACTGCACAAGGTACTCCCAGGCAAAGAAATTCTCCCGGCACGCAATCAAACACCAACACAGTTTCTTCCAGCTCAGTCAAGTTTCATCAGTTAGGTTTCCTTTCACCTTAACCAGTTGTCACCTCAGCTTTTCTGAACCACGCCATCCAATGGTGTCTCATAACCCATTCTCGTGCCGAAACCGTGGACACTTGGTCTGCTAGAGCAGTATAGCACGCCGTTTCCCCCAACCCAACAAAGTCGATTTCTAGCACGCAAAATTCAGTCTCGATACAGACATTCCATGTTTATTTGTGTCAGCCAATTCCTTTTGCTTCTTAAGGCTATTTTTCCCTGAACGCTCTCCCTCCTCCAGAGAAGAGCTAAAAAAGAAAAGAAAAGAACATTCCCAGAATTCAGCTGCTCAGTGCCTAAGTCATATTTGCAAGTGGCACATGAATGGCACACCACGTGTCACGCCCTGCCAGTAGGAGTTTCCATGGGGCAGTTTATTTCTGTGGAGACTATCTTCTGTTATGTTGGATTTTCGTATAGGCTGTTCCCTTCTACTAAGCCAATCATCTGGAAGTACCCAGCCCGTCATTTAAAAGAAGGATTTAAAAAAAGGAAAAGAAAAGATGGATGAAAGAGATCTTACCTCTAAGGATTCCTAAGCAACATTAATAATATGAACCCATTTACTGACAGCTATTTACATTTTGCATTTCCTTAGGGCACATTAAAACATTTGAGAGCCTGCGACACTGTGTCCAAGCCAAAGCATTATGACTTACTGGCCCTGTACTGTTGATATTAACGAGACCCAGATTATTAGAGAACAATAAGACAATTTAAAAAACTGAAATAATAACCCATGGCCAGTCTCTCACTTTTCCCTGCCTCTCCTTTTTAATTATACCTGCAATTGAACATTTTACCTGAATTCAGGAAAAAATTAGGCAAAGAATGATTTGCCTTAAGTCAAACTCCAAAATCCTATGATTTCAACTGAATAGGTTATTTACAGTTTCATTAATTGAAGGAAGTGGGACAAATACTGAAGGATGTTCATGTAGGAGAAATAACTCGTTAGGCTCTCTGGGAGGCCATTTATGTGATAGACTGTGAAGACTGTGAAGCCACGGTGTTTACTGGACAATAGAGATGATGATTCCTGCCATCACCATAGTGGCTCTTTAGTTAAGGTAACTAAAGATCAAATTGCTTCTGGATGCACATAGAGCAGCATGTTTTGGGGGATAAATCTCAGCCGCATGGTTCTAAGACAAACAGTTTTGTTCAGCTAGACAGCTGTAGTAGAAAACATCTAAAAAGGGCTTAGCAAATAGGCAAATCATTATTAATTGACTGAACAAGTATTTACCAAGTGCCAAATAGATTCCAGATACTGTTCTAGACACTGAGAACAGAGCAATGGGAAAAATAAATATTACTGCTTTCCATGAGCTTACATTCTAGTGAGAAAGACAGATAATAAATAAAAAGACTGAGCTACAAAGTGTGTCACTGGATGCTAGGTGCAATAGAAGAAAATGTAATAGGAGTGCATGACAGCAAGTACCTGAGAAGTAGTGGGGGGTGGGGGGTGGAGGAGAGGACTACCACTTTCCATAATGTGGTGAGGGAAGTCCTTGCTGAGGTGAAGGTGACTTTTGAGCCAAGACACAGAGGAGGTGAAGACTATACAGACCTATGGGCAGTCAGATCTCCAGCAAGTACAGAGCATGCGTGAGGCGGAGAAAGGAGGCCAGTGTGGCTGAGGTCAATGAAGGACAGTGGAGGGAGCAGGAGATGTAATTACAGAGAAATATGAACAGAGGTGGGGGAGAACTCAGAGCCTGTAAGGCCTTAACGGTGAAGACAAGCACTCGGCCTCTTCTGCAATTGGGAAGGGAAGCCACTTGAGGGACTGAGCAGAAGTGTAGTATAATCCTACCTATGTTTCACCAGGATCATACTGACAGCTGGGTGGGGGACGTGAGGACAAGAGAGACAAGAGAGGAGCCGGGGAGCACTTCCACGTAGGCCACTGCAGCAATCCAGGTGAGGAAGCCCAGGCCTGGGCAGAGGCAGTGGGGATAAGATGTGCACAAATTTGGGGCACACTTTAAAGGCAGAGCCATAAGGATTTTCAGAGAGAATCCGCATGGGATGTGGAAGAAAGAGAGACGTCAAGAGCACCGTTGCTGTGTACCGTGAGAAAGAACAGTAGAAAGAGCAGATTTAGGAGGAAAGGTCAGGGGCATGGTTCTGGACATGTTTAGATTCGAGATGTCTCTTGCGCAGACAAACAGAGGTAAGCAGGTACTGAGAAATGGGAGCCCGGACTCAGAGGAAGGGACGGGGCCAGAGATGCAGATGCCTAGGAAGCATCAGACTGAGGATGGTTTTGAAAGCAAGAGAGCAGACAAGATGTCCAAAGAGAGTGCACGTAAAGAGAAGCAGTCCAAGGACTAAACCCTAGGACACTCTAAGAGGCGGGAGAAGCACCAAGGAGACAAAGAAAAGTGGCTAGAGCTAAGGAAGAAACAGGAGCATGTGGGATCCTCAAAACCAAGGGAAGAAAGTATTGCAAGGGAGAGAGAGTGTCAACTTGCCATAGAGTCCCATGAGAGAAGGACTAAAATTTGGATGATGGCAAAAACTATGTTCAAGTACTGGAAAACTGAGTCTTACCTGTAAGACCACAGATACAACTCTTCGGAAATTGATTTTTAGGAGCTATGTCATCCTATCCGCATGTCTAGCAAGTAAAATCGTTTAATACAATATTAGATATTTACAAGTCTTCTGTATTTGCTACATTTGCTTATAACAGAAACAATGATCCATCTACCAAATCTACTACCTTAGCCTGATAAGGCAATGATGAACCCTGGGAACTAATTCTTGATAATTCTATTTTCCCCCTTTACACTTATTTGCTGGGTGATTGATAATATGCATTAAATGAAACAATGTAGACTTTAAGAAGAACTGCAAACAGGAAATAGCGATACTGACTTTTCCACAAGGATAAGTAATTACAATAAGGAACCACAGATAAGCAGCTAAGCAATTATAGCTAGACATGAGGATCAACAACCAGGCTTCACGGAAGATGAAACTGAGTGTCTGGTATGAGACGGGCATGTATAGGCAACATAGGAAACTGAATATTTTACCTAGATCCTAATAGAGCCGTTGGGTGAAATTTATCATTCATACTTTCTACACGATTTAGCATTGTGCCTAGAGAGGGGGCTCAATAAGCAGTGAAGAAGAGAATGAATGGAGTTCATGCCCAGAGCTACTACACAGGACCACGCAGGTTGGGCCCTATAGTATTGCAGGGGGCACTGTTCCCTAGCTGCCAAGTCATGACAGGCACACCTGCCCAAGCACATGCGGCAGCCCTAGGGAGCATCCATCAGCCTCCGACTTTCATACTAAAGTTGAAAAGCAATCACGGTCATGGCACACATATGCTAAATATCCTTTGAGATCAATATAAACTGAAAACAGGCTTACAAAGATGTGTCATGTAGGAAGAGATAGTTACCAAATGCCTACATATGGATTTGATGATCTTTACCTTGCTATATGTGAATATCATCTGTTTTCAGCGTTTGATGATAAACTGTTAGAAAGCAGGGATTGATCATGCAAGTGCTATCTACCAGAAGCAGGAAACACTGTTTTCAATGCTGCCTCTCATATGGGATGACTTGGCAACACTAAAGCAACCCATAAAAAGCACCTTTAAGAAATGTTGATTCAGAAACCATTTAAAAGCCATGTTTACAAGTCACCCTGGTGATTTTTATCCTCTTAAATTTGGGGAGTCATTGTTGATTCTGAAGAGAAAAAGACTGTTCACTTTACAGGGAGAGCCATGTGGCATGTTTTAAATTGAGGCAGTGTATTAGAAGGCAGGCCCAAACTGTTTGGCTCATTTCCCACATTTGTGTAATTTTCCTTGTAAAATCCAGAATTTATTTTCTATCATTTTCTTACCTGCATCATCCTCATCACAGCCCAATTAAGAGCCATAACACAGGATACCCCGAGATACCTTAAATTAGCCACAGAGAAAAATTTACGATTTCTGGATTACCGACTGAAATCACAAAAGAATAGTGACCTTAAAACAAATCACACAAAATCTCAGTTATTTAAAGCCTCAAGACATTATTTCCCCCCTTGATTATATAAAGCTACATAGAAAAATGGAAAAATATATCCTCCTACTTCTTATTGAAAATCACTCATGGAGATCAAAAGCCAGAACCCACTGCAAAGTACCTGAGATGTCCAGTTTTAATCTCCCTGATCCTCAGCGCTGTAATTCTTCCTGATAGTTGTCAAGCCACAGTCAACCACGCAACAAACACAGAACATTAGCCAGAATTTAAAAACAAAAGCAATAAATATTTTAATTTGTTAATTCAAGTAATTAAATAGAAGCTAGCTAATTGGAAAGGAGCTAAGATCCGAGAAAGAGCACCAGGGGGTGAGGTGAGAGGTGTAAGAAGAATGAGAATTTTATATTTGCCAAAAATGTCCACCATGCTCGAATCAACTTCACACCTAGCAGCTCTGTCTCTGCACCTTTCTTAGATTTATCTATACCAGGACTTTATTCAGAAAATTATATAATAATCAATATATATTTCATTTACACACACTAGAAAATCCTGGCTGAGGGCACCTGGGTGGCCCAGTCAGTTAAGCATCTGACCCTTGGTTTTGGCTCAGGTTGGAATCTCAGATCGTGGGACTGAACCCCACATTGGGCTCCATGCTCAGCGCAGAGTCTCCTTAGACTCTCTCTGGCCCCACCAGAAAGAAAGAAAGGAAGGAAGGAAGGAAGGAAGGAAGGAAGGAAGGAAGGAAGAAAGAAAGAAAGAAAGAAAGAAAGAAAGAAAGAAAGAAAGAAAGGTCTTGAAAGAAAGAAAGAAAGAAAGAAAGAAAGAAAGAAAGAAAGAAAGAAAAGTCTTGAAAGAAAGAAAGAAAGAAAGAAAGAAAGAAAGAAAGAAGGAATCTTAGAAAAAATCCTGAAAGAAAGAAATCTTAGAAAGAAAGAAAAGAATCTTGAAAGAAAGAAAGAAAAGAAAAAAAGGAAAATCCTGACCCAGCCTATAATTTATCCTTCTTATCTCTTTCAAAACATCATTAACGCTTTAAAATGTACTCAATTCATTTCAAGTCTTATTTATTGAGCATCTACTATATGCCAATACATCAGTACATTAGTGACATGGACAAAAATTCTTATTTCCCAGGAGTTCACATTCTAGGCTCGTCAAACTTATTTGGGCAATTGATAAATTATTTTGGTATTTTGAAAAAGTATTAAAATTAAAGGCCATTTGGAAAAAAGAACAACTAGTGTCTACAGGAATTCTTAGTTATCTCTTTTGTTTACCAATCACATTTTTCAATACTCACACAAGGACAGGTACACAAAGCAAAGTCCTTGGGTGTCTGTCCGGAGTTAACACTCCTGCTCTGCCATGTGTGTAATCTCCTTTCTGTGTCAGTTTAAAATGAACAGTTTTTACCTTGGGGTGTGAATCAGGGTCATCTGTGAAGCTTTTGAAGTGCAGAGCTATATCTAGACTTACTGAATAAGAATATCCTACAACAGGGCTGAATATGTGTATTCTTTAAAGCCTTACAGTTGGTTCTGATGCCAACTATGTAACAATCCTTTTAACAAACTCTTAGAAGGTTAAAGGCAGAAGTGAACGCTATGGATAAAAGAATTTCCTGAAAAGTTCTACGACATGATAATAGTAGTAATAATAATAATGATAGCTAAAGCTTTGCACTTACTGTCTGTCTTGCGCACTTCGAAATTATTTCTTGATATTCCTTCATTCAGCCCTTACAATAACGATGACTATTTCTATTCTGCAGGGACCTGGAACATGGGGAGGCTGAGTAACTTGGGTAAGGTCCCAAAGCTCTGTAAGTAGCAGGACTGGGTTCTGAACCCCGGCATGATGGCACAAAGTGCATGTGCTCAGTTGCCACTCTGTGGAATTTATTCTAACTATTCTAACTATTCTAATTTATTCTAACTATTCATCTATTTACTAATTCGTTTAGTAAATGAATTAGGTGCAGGTTTAAGAGGACAGATGTGTCTCTCTTCTTCCTCCGTAACTTTAGCACAAATATAAACAACTGTATAATTTCTGTAATACCCATCTCTGCTAGGATATAAGGATCACATGAAAATAAACATGTCTCTCATTTACCATGGCACCCCCATATTTAGCATAGTGCCTGATGCACGGCAGCACTCCATAAATATCTGTTGACCAACTGACTGCATGAAAGAATGACAGATGTGCATTTTCCACTGGAGGAGTCATACTTGCACACAGACTTAACGCAGAATATTAATAATGCTCTACCCAAGTATCGGAAGAGAACAGCGGGAGACAAGCAGGGAGAGAGTAAAACCCACCACATCCAGAAGACTACTTGATTCTCACAATAAACCCAGGAGCTAGGCGGCAGAGGTTTTATCAGCTGTATTTTGGAGGCAAAAGCACTCAACGAGAGCGTGCCTGGTCATTCATGCTGTATTTCCCAAACCTGAACCATGGACTCAGAGACGTGTGTTCAAATCCCATTTCTGACACTCCTATCTGCGGCTTGAGGCAAGATGCTTAACACCCTTGAGCTTTGGCTCTCTCATTTATAAAGAGAGGTATATACTGATCTTGCCTTTTATTCACAGGTTCCAAACACTTAAAACAGTGCCTGCTCTGGAGTTGGCACTAAATTTATTGTTAAATTGCAGTGCGGTTGAAGGCCTTAAATATGAAAACACGTGTAAGAGTGCCTAGCACTGTGACTAACACACTGTTCATCCCAGTTCCCCGGTGACTAAACAGCCCTACAGTGTTATTCCCACTTCCCCTTCCCTTTAAAATCTTTAAAGGGGCCGTCTCCCTTCACCGTTTCAGATTCTTTCTAAGCCATGTGACCCCTTCTACAGTGAATCTTAGGAGGCTTGGACCCACTTCTGTGAAATCACCTAGTTCACTAATGCAAAGGGGAGCGGATTTAATCTTTAAACCAGGACAGACTCTAACTTACACCAGGAATTCATTTACTTTCTCATTCCCATGAGACATGTTAAACATACATCTCTAAGTTCTCCTTCTTTGTAAAAACCATGGCATCACTTTAATCCATTTCATAACGAGCCTATAAAAAAGGTTTACGAAATCGCAGCACCGTTTTATTATCACCATTCAGATGAAGGAAATCAATTTGCTACATAGCTAGCTACACAGTAGATTTCTTTGTGCTGGGGCATCCTTACCTGGACATTTAAAATCAGCATTCCCAGATCTGTGATTAATCCATATACACCCTGAGCTCCATACACCCACTTTCCGGCTCAGACTCCCCTCCACCACCATGTCTGCTTCCTTAATATAGGAGCAGAGCCATCCGGCCAGCACAAGAATGTGGCTGAGATGTTGAGGATGGATCCTGGGCCCTGACAGTGGCTTTTCGGGATTAAAGGAACTGAACTTTTCTCTGTTGGGTGTTTTGTTTTTTGTGTTTTTTTTTTTTGCAGGGGGCAGTGGGGTGATGGTAGGTGTTATGTGAAAAATGTCCCATAGGCCCAGTTACATCGCAATGAGTAATACATGGATGTGTGGTGGGCAGGGTGTTTATTTAGCCTGTGGTAGGAGGGAGAAGGCAGTGCTTGGTTGTATAAGTTTTTGCAAACCCGATGTGCTAAGGGAAAAAATCCAAATTTTAGCGGGCTTATTTTTTGCAACAGTAAAATGAAACACTAAGTGATTTCCACAGTTATATACAGCTTCAACAGTCTACATTTTTATCAACAGCTGAAAAACAACATTGTTATATTTACACCACACACTTATTCTTATGCCCCAGGAAAGGCAGTGATGTCAGAATTTATAGAGATACAGATACAGATAGGATACCAATATAGATACAGATACAGTTATAGATATACATATGAAGATGACAACCTTCTATGAGCGTAAGTTTTAAATAACAGTTTGAAGAGGATTTTTATCCAATTTAATTTAACTTAATTTAATTAAGCTTAATTTTAATTTTCCAAAGTAATTTCTGATTTATTAATTAGCTAACTGAATATAGTAATATGAACAACAACCACATCGATGCTAATAATAAGATAACATTTATTTATGTGATAGCATTACAGAAACCCAGTGAGGTATTCACCATTAGTATTACTCCTCCTTCAGAGAAAGAAAATCTTATCTGTAAGATAAGGTGCTGAGACTTTAAGTTATTTAAGTGACAAAATGGGCAGATCCAGAATTTGAACCTAAACCAATCCAACCCCAACGTCCCAGCTGTAAAACATATCCCAAACATAATACTCCAAAATACTATAAGTAACTGTAACAATAATTTCATAGGATAGAAATGAAATGAAGTAGGGAAATTATGCTTATATAGGAGTTAAGGCCACTGACTTCTACCTCCAGTTCATCTGTTAATTAGCTGAATGTCCTTGTAATGGGACAAACCTCTCTCAGCCTCAGTTTCTTCCAGGGCTGAAGGAGAAGTTTAGCTGAGCTGGCATTTCTCAACTCTGTTTCTGTATGGTCTTTGTCTGGTCACAAGGAAGGGAGGCAATCATCTTTTTGTTAACCAGGGCCTCTCGGTTTTATATTTTAAGTTTTGTACAAGAGTTCATTAAAAAAGACTTGGGTCGTTAAACAGTTTGGAAATCGCTGAATTGAATGATCTCTAAGTTTTTAAGCTTTTCTGATATTTTATGACTCTATTAAATACTTATGTTTTCAGCAATAAGGTTGGCTTCTTTCAGCATGACTTATTTAATATTAACTCTTTTAAAATATGAACCTGAAAAGATTTCTTTTCAAGAAAGTGAAGCAACCAAACTATCTGGTGGATTAACTTTTTCCACTAAAATAACACAAAATTAGTTAGGGTTGGGGAATAAATCACCGAAGAGTCAAGTCTTTAGGTGTGTTTGATTTTCTAAAAAGAAACTTAAATATCCTTTGGTATTTATGTATTCTGGTAATCTGGCTTAAATCTTTTCTAAAGCATTTTCTTGAATTAAGTACAGCATTTCCTTCCAACAACATGTGAAAACCCTAAGTATTTTAAGAATGACTTTTAGGACGAACATAAAGTCTGTGTGCTCAAATCTAACTATGAGCTTAGACATAATCTGAAGTATGTAAGGGAAGCCGATGGGTGCCAGCTAATGTCTACTTCTTGATCTAAAATAACATCAACAGACAAGCATTCTAAGTCTAGGGAAGAGGAGACCCTCTGCGGCCAAGAAGAATAGTGGGGTGGGGGGAGGGAACATCGCCTGCAGTCACATTAAGATAGCTGGTAATCACATAGCACTTACTATGTGCCCCGCTGTGCTTGAAGATCTTTACAGATTCTAATTCACTTAATCCCCATAACAATTCTGTGAGCTCCACACTGAAGCACAGAGAGTGTACAAAACCCGGATGGCCAGCCACAGAGCTGAGAGGGGACAGGGCCTGGAGGTGACGCAGCTGCACCCTACGGCCTGAGAAGGGGTGTTACTTGTGAAATGGGAGTGGAGGGCTAGGGCCAGATTTAAAGCCCTGAAAGATATTGGGAGACATGAAAAAGGTCTAAGAAATCCACAACGATGGAAGAAACGGAAATGGGAATGCCCTGGAAGTGAAGATTAAAACACAGCCTGAACACAGGAAATAAAGAATTCTGAGAAGAAGCTGGTCTAAGGCTACCCTTGTTTTCGAAGCTGCACAAATCAGCAGGGGCCTACAGAGGAGGAAAGCCTTCCTTCTGAGAAATAAAGGGAGCCCTCAAGGTGATAGCTAAAATTGGGATTTAGGAGCCCGTCTGTGGCAGACTCCTAGGAAACCGTAACAACCAATTTTCCGTGAATAAAAGAAGCGATGTCCAGGTAATTCTTGCACCTTGCCGTCTGGCTCCTTTTCTCAAGAGAAAACTGACGCACAGGGGTGAAGCACCTGGCTCCAAGGTTATCCCAGCTGATTCCCGAGCAGTCCATCCTTCTTCCCACTATACTACTTGAGTTGTTTTTATCCCTAATGTTCCCTCCAGATTTAGTACTTTTTTACGATGCTATTTGCATGTTTGCTAAAGAAGGAGTATTGGAGGAGCCCAAAAGTTGTTCAAGCTGTCTATGGCATGCACACATCGAGTAGTTTATGATTCCGCGGCTGTACAACAATACTAAAAGATGCAGATGCCTGAGTCGGCGCCGAAAGCTAGATGAGAAGGAAGAAACTGGGAAGTAATGGTCATTGGTGTATGAAACACTTTCTACTTTCTATTTTCAAATTGCCAGAGCTGGCCAGGAAGAAACCTCAGCAGGAGAGGGGCAAAATGTTGTTTGCTCTTTAGGCACAAATAGAATGAATGAGGTTGATTCTACCACACCGTGCAGTAAGTTTGGGAAACTAAAACATTCTATTTTATTCCATTTTCCACAGGAAACAGAGAATGGAGATCTGTGGTAGACTCCCACTGGCATTATGCGGTCTCCACAAAACCCAACTTTCTCAAGTCTGAAGACATTTAAAGGTAATCATGGGGGAAGATGAGGGAAACATTTCCAGCAGTTAAATAAGGATAGTCATGGAATGGACAAACATCACGCCTGTGCCAAGCTGCCAACCGTGATGTATGAAGCAGAAGAAAAATCCAGGTCAAGGACAAAATGAGAAGGACATTGAGGGCTTACTCTATTTAAAGGTTAGTAGGGAAAAGTGAGTTAATATGTGATCTACAGGCTAGGAAAGAGTAGAAAAACTCAAATCTACCACTAAGAACAACTGTTAAAATACACTAAATGTATATAAATGTACATCCAATTCTAATAAAGACAAGAGAAAGTAAAGGGCAAAAGTAGCACCAAACATGCTGCAGAAGTAAAACTACCAACGTTCTCCATCGTCCTTCAGAAGCAAACAGGTGACAGAACAAAGAAGGGCAGTGGGACATTGAGGAGGGGACAGGGGTTCTGGGCCTGCCTCAGCACTAACAAGCAGGAAGTGACCTTGCCAGACCAGTGCCCTTCGGTTTCCTGATCCGTGAGGCTGGTAGCTGAAGTGATCTCTAAATCTCTCCCAAAAACAAAATTAAGATGACTGTTCACAGCAGGAAAATAATCACAGGGAAAAAAAATTCACATATTTTTTCAAAGTCAAGAATTTAATAATAGGGATTGATATGGCCAGCAATCAGATATATGAGCAAATTTTTAACCCTTAGAGGAATAAAGAAAGTGTTCATTAAGTTACTACTTTTAAAATATACAACCACTATAAAAATCCCTCCACCTTTAAAAAAATAAATAAATAACAACAAAATGCAGTAAGAGAGGTCAACATCCAAAAAAACATCAGGAGCTATACGATTAAAGGAGCACTGTTTCTCTACTTACATAACTTCTGGCACCATATGCATTGGGCTTTTCCTCCACACCAACCAATTTCCAACCCCAGGGTCCCATATTTTTGCCACACTAGGTTACAAAGTTGGGAGTTCCCACAACACCCTTCCTCCCACCTCACTCAATAATTTGCTGGGCACAGACTCAGAGAAACATTTACTTATATTTACTGGTTTTCAGGATGAATATTATAAAGGATACAGATGAACAGCCAGAGGAAGAGGCACGTGACAAGGTAAGGAAGGATCCCAAGTGCAGGAGCTTCTGTTCTTGTAGAGTTGCGGTGCACTGCCCTCTTGGCATGTGCTTGCGTCCACAAGCCCACAAGCTCTCCAAACCCCATAACGTAGACATTTTTATGGATGCTTCATCACACAGACATGATAGATTATTAACTCAATCTCCTGTCCCTCTCCCCTCCCTAGAAGATGGGGGTTGAGCTGAAAGCTCCAAGCTTCTAATCATAGCTTGGTCTTTCTGGTGACCCACACCCACCCTGAAGCCCTCCAGGAGCCCACTCAGAGTTGCCTCATTAGAACAAAAGATGCTCCTATCACCCAGGAAACTCCAAGGTATTTAGCAGGGCTGCGTGAGATACTCCTGTAACTCCCATGACTCGGGAAGTTACACGGGTTTTAGGAGCTCTGTGTCAGAAACCGGGGGTGGGAACCAAATATATATTTCTCATTATGTCATGGTGATGTATCAGAATATATTACTTAAAATTCACAAATCCCTTCCCTTTTCACAATGCTTTTTTTAATATAGCTACCAAAAATCATTCAAATTAAAAAGCAGCCGATTTACTTGTTATTTATATTAGAAAAGCATAAAGAGCATATACTTAAAGAAGAGAAAGTATTTTGGTGAAGGAACCCTTCTATGTTTTAAAGAAAAAAGAAATGCCACGTGGGGAAGGGCAGGGAAGCTGCAGCTATAACACAGATGATGTTGCTAATGACAGAAATCATTCTGGATATTGAAGAACTCACAAAAATAAAACCAGTGGTTCTGAAATGGTCAGGAAACCATCACATGGTGGGAAGCAAGATCACACAGTAACAAAAGCTGAGGTTATCTGTTGCTTTGACACAGAGATGTTTTGAAAGGGTGGCAGGAGGAAGTCCTGATAAGGTTAATGAAGTATCTAATCAAGATATTCACTTTGAAGTCCTGTAACATGTACTTGGAGTAAGAAATACACTCATAGAATCAACACTAAAAGGGGCTTTGAGATCATGGCAAATAACCTCATGAATCGCAGGAAGAAATTGTCTGACGGGCACCACCTCCCTGGATTCCTGATTCACAATGCGTACTCTTTCTCACCGCTTCTGGACAATCGTTTTCACTGGTATCATTATTTTTATCTTCCTTTTCCTGTTACGCTCAGAAAAAAGGTATTCTTTCAGTATAATAATGACAAGAAGATCCTAAACAAAACAACTATCCTTCCACTCGGAACCAAAACAAACGTCAAGTAACTCATCTGTGAGTCAGATGAAAAGGAGAAATCAGGGAATAAGAAAGCACACCAAACAAAACAAGGAAACAGTTTACATAAATTCTCTGAGTGGAATTTTTGAATTTTCGATCATGAATTATTGTAATGAATTCTGATTCGTACCAAAAGGGCAAATAGGAATTTAGCACTGAATAAATCAGCAACTGTTTGATGTTTCTTTCTTTTGTTTTTTTTTTTAGATTTTGTTTATTCATTTGAGAGAGAGAGAACAAGCAGGGGGAGAGGCAGAGGGAGAGGGAGAAACAGACTCCCTGCTGAGCAGGGAGCCTGACTCCCGGCTCCATCCCAGGACCTGGAGATCATGACCTGAGCCGAAGGCAGATGCTCAACCAGCTGAGCCACCCAGGCACCCCACGTTTGAAGGTTTGGGAGTCTGAGTGCGTATGTACCAATGTTAATGGTAATGAACGATAACTTTCATTCACCGAGATCCTACCACACCTCAGGTATTGTGTGAGGAACTTTTCTTACGTTACCTCAGGTTTCACAGCAGTGTAAGGTAAAAATTATTTTGATCATCTGCAAGATGAGTAAAAGGAGAGAGATGTGTTAGGTAACTTGCCAGCAGCGGGATTAAAACCTATGTCTGTCTGATTCGAAAGCCAATGATCTTGCCACTAGGCGGCAGAGCCCCATCCTGACAGCACTCCCATTACATACACCATGTAGAGGTTACTGGGGAAAAAAACCGAACCTGGAACACAAAGGTGAGCACATTCATGCTCCATTTCAGTTTTACTTTCTACACAAATGTTCAAGTTTTATTTTTTGCCAGTAGTATGGTGAAGATTTAACAGCTTTCGCATTAAGTCTTACTTAAACAGAAAATCAAAATCTGGTTGAAAAGAAAGCTAATGTTTACATTTTTAAAAATGTATTTAAAATCATGATCATTAACTGACCCTTAAAATAGTTTATTCTACCAGACAAATACAGTCACACTGTCTATTGACCTCCACTGGACAGACTGTCAGTACGCTGCTCCCTTTCCAGTGGGCACATCTGACTCTTCCCAGATTCCTTTCATCAATCATAATGCTTGCTCTGCTATAACCCTTCTTCCCATTCCCTCCATCATTCTAAACTGGACAATTACCCATCATGAGTCAACCCTCAAACCTATTCCAGTGTATCTTTGCAAGGGTCATGGCTATTTCCATCATAATTTTACAACCAGTCCCTTTCTTGAAATGGGCATTTGTCATTACACTTACCTAGCCACCACTAAATGCAACATAAGGCTCCCACACTGAGACCGGTCCCTCTGACATTCCTCATCTCGATGGAAAGGTCCCCATTAGCCTTGCTGGCCTGATTCCTCAGGTCCAACCCAACTACACGTGAACTATCTCTGACAAATCTTTTCCCCACCCCCAAAATCTGCATTCTCTAGTCACCCTCAACTAAAAGATAATTATTTCTATGACTCCTGACCAGCTCCTGATGATTCTTAACTCTGTCAGTGGAAGCCAAGACTATTGGCTGCCACCAGCCGACTGGATCAGATCTTGCTAACCTGCCAGTTTTCCCAATCTCTTCATTATACCTAATCCTCCACAATTTTCTTCCTTTCTTGAACTATCTCTAAAATAAGGACCCACTTCTTTCAGTTCTCCTCTCTCTCACTGTAGCAACCAAAGAGGTGCCCAGGACATCATAGGTTCCCTTGTAGGTGATCTCAATTCCTGTAGAGATGATTTAGAAAATACAGCTACAGAATTGGGCCTAAGTTCCATCCACAACCTCATTACTTTTGGGGAAAGGTTTGTCACCTTTTGGATAGAATTCATTGCCTGGTTGAAATAATTCATCACCTGTTTGAAGAAGTTTGATTCAATAACAGAGTCATATTCATTGTTGAAGCAGTTCGCCATGTTCTTGGACAACATCACTACTGGCCTCGAATCTATGACTTGCTAATTACGAGAAACCCAGTACACTGTCCTCAATGACTGTATCACTCTGGATATGGAGTCGAACTGATTGCTGCACTTTTGTCCCACTAATCTAACTCATGTCTTTGTCATAATCAGGAAGGTGCCAGAGACAAATGAAGAAATTCCTTGCATTGCTGCCACGGCGCTGACACCACTGAGGAAAGACGGCAGGTTCTAGGACTTCTGGTAGACCCATGAAGGCCTATGATATTGGGCATATAGATTGATTCGGCCTCTAATCTCTGCCTTTCTGTTTATGTTCATAGGTATCTCTCTTACTAAATGTCTCCAGGTTAACAAAGTAGAGCAGTTGTCACCAAGTCTCAACAGATGATTCATCTGGTCCTTGATGAACATTCAGTCCTTAGTGACCGAATGAAAAATGGACTTATGTTGTTGAGAGGGAAAAAGAATGTGTCTTCTCTCCTTGAACAAGAGGAGGGACTGACAAAGATTCTCTCTCTGACCAAACTTTAGACAGGCTCCTCTGAGCCTTCTTTTCCTCCAGGCCTCATCCTTTGGACCCTGTCTTTAGCTTGCCTGTTCAGTAGTGGCAAGAATCCCCTATCCTTGATATCTGATCACCCTGGTCTGCCTTTAGCAAGAATCTCCGTACCCTTGATATCTTCTCTTAGTAATTTTCCATCCACAAATCTCCTTGCCCCGCTCTTGGGCTATCAATTCCCACTTGTCCTTGTATGCTGAACTGAGCTCAGCTCTCTACTGGTCTCTTTTCCCCTTTGCAATAGTTTAGGAATTAAATGTTTTTATTTTTTTTATTTTTTTTTACCACTTTAACTGATGTCTGGCTCTGGTTCTCTTTGACACATGGTATGTGTGGTCATAAGGAATATTATAAACTTTATAAATTGAGGTTATGCATGCATCACTTCATTTAACAAATATTAATGAATGTCTACCATGAGGCAGTCACTATGCTACATGGTAAGGATAAAATGGTGGGCAAAAGTAGACAAGGGGTCAGCCCTCATGAAATTGACAGTCTAGTGAGGAAGAGAAAGCTCAATAGAATGATCACACAAATAACATAATATTATTACTATGATAGATATTTTGAAGAAATAGTACATGGTACTATAGGGGCTAGTCAGGGAAGGCTTCCCTGAAGACTAACAAAGTGACATTTAAGCTGAAATCTGACTGTTCAAGATTATTGTTTGTGTGTATGGGGTGAGGGAAATTCTAGAAAGAAGGAACAGCATGTGCTAAGTCTCTTATTGAAAGGGAAGGTGGTACGTTCAAGGACCTGAAAAGAGCTGAAGTGAAAGAATGCCTTTGTAGACAGGTCACAGGAAATAGAGATAATGAGGGAAACAGGTATTAGATGAGACTGAAGACATTTATGGACAATGAACACTCAAGACTTTCTAAACCATTCTAGGATTTGCAACTTGATGCTTGAAATTCAACACCATTGTATGTATGTATTTAGCAGAGTGTTTGTACCAGTGTAAATGTTCAATAAATGAAAACCTTAAAATAATGTTCAATAAATGAAAACCTTAATGTGTCAATGTATGGTATTTGTCTTACGTGTAACATACAATGACTTACACATACACATAAGACAAATACCATTTATCATTGATTTTTGGCCCTAGGGTGGCCGATGGAAGAAAACAAACAAAAAACAAACAAACAAACAAACAAAAAATCACTGGAAATCTCAGTCACATTTATCTGACTTAAATGTCAGAGAGCAATCTACAGTTGCATATTACGTGGGAAATGTAAAATCCAGATAATGTAAAAAAAAAAATCTAGATAATGTACACTTCATTGGTAGTTCCATGAATTATTATTTAAAAAGTCAATCACTCAAATTTGAAATGAAAATGTGTTTGCATCAGAATGATATTCAGCTGTCAAATATGGAGAATTATCACTTGACACAGGATGCCTGAGCAAGACCCACCCTCCCATATTTGAATTACTTCCAATTTTAAAAGATAACTTAATAGTTCACATTTCACAGGCATATGAAATTTTAATTTTTTCCATTCCCTCTTTTTTTTTTAAATAAAGTTTATTTATTTATTTATTTTTATTAATTTCTACACCCAGGGTGAGGTTTGAAATCACAACCTCTTTCTGAGGTACTGTCTGCACGAAAAATGTCCACAAATAAAAAATTTATTTTTCTTTAATTAAAATTGAAACTCATTTGCAGTTTAGAAAGGATGAGCGGTGGGAAGCTGTCCGCAGGAGGACCTGTCTGCTCCCTCCTTCATTCCACAGCCCTCTCAGTATTGACCTATTCCATAAAAGGACACGTGTGATGTCTGCTATAAAACCCGGATTCACAGTTAAAAGCTCTCTGGGCTTCCAATCACCCAGGAGTGGAAGAGAACTGATGGCTGGAGTATTAGCTGCGCAACAACAGTAACAGCCACGACAAGAACGGTTGTAGCAATAACAGCGCAGCTACTCTTGACTGGGCGCCTGGTCTAAGTGCTATATGGCTGCAGCATTTCACGTTATGGGAGTGACAGGCATGAGACTAACACCTCATCTCTTCAAAGATCAGGAAGCTGGGGTTTCCAGAGGTGAAATAAGCTGCCCAGTGGTACACAGCTAGAAAACTGCAGATCCAGAATGCGAATTTAGAAGCCCATAATTTTTAACCCTGATACCACAGAGGGTGAAAGTAAAATTATTGTCACGTTGTCATTAGGCAATGGCACTGTCCTTAGATGGACCTCAGGTGACTGGCACAGCAGAGATGAAATCACGCTTCCTTTTCTCACCTCTTTTCATTCCATCTCTTTTTTCTTTTCTTTTCTTTCTCTTTCTTCCCTCCCCCTGCCCCCGCAGATTAACTGGCTGAACCAGAAGTCTGAGTATAATCTGAGAATGCTGAACAGCCCACAGAGGGGAAAGAATCTAGAAATTGCCTCACTGCCGCCATGCCCTCAATAAACTAAGCTAACCAGCCACAAATAATGTGAAAGAGCCAAAAAAAATGAAACAAAACAAAAACTCATTTTTTTGACATTTCCTCAGTTCAGGTTCTCAAGTGGAATGGATATTTCATATCAATAATGCAGACAATTAACTTTCCAAATTTCCACCCAGCTTTGATATATATTTAATAAGTATCACCAGCTTATCTCTTGAAGAAGGCAACGAAAGCAGTCGTTAAGATTAAGCTGAGGTCCACCTTTGAAGGAACTGGCCTTTAATGTTTAAAACATGAGGAAGAGAATTTCAAACGAGTAATTTGTTTCATGTTTATGATTATCTGGTAATCTCCTATTCATCACATGATATCCAAATGCCCAATCAGATTTACCATTTAAAAATGAAATGAAAAACATATGTAATTAGGATCTTAAAGGAGATGCTGAATATCTACAAATTTCTGTGAGCTCAATTAAGTTCCTAAAATCAGAGCCTGATTTTCAATGTTTTTTTAAGAAAGAATCAGATTATGCTAATAAAGACCAAAGCACACAGGCATATTGCTTTGAGAAAACAGAAAGTAAGGTACAAAAGATCCTTTGTTTGAAATGGAGACAGACGTCTTTGCAAGTCATTTCAACAAATATTCACCTTCATAAGCAATGAAGGATAAAGACTCTGACAGCCGTGAAAAGCACAACTCGGTGTATCGAACGCGTACCACCAGATGGCATCTCAAATCAGAGAGCACAGGTGGAGATCACGTCAACAACTGCGTTTCTGAAAAGGAATCAAATTCATGAATTCCAAATCAATTTTTTAATATCAAAATGTCTGACATTAATCACAAAATCCAACGAACACAACAATAATACTGTCGTGAATATAACAAAGAGCATGAATCTGAAAAGAAAGGCACTGTAAATCAAACAGTGATCTTGACATCAATTATTATTTAAAAAAAAAAAAAGTACAAATGGAGTCATAACAGAAAAAGAAAGTCTGGTTAATAATTTTATCTTTCCTCGAGTATCATATGATCTCACTGATACGAGGAATTTGAGAAACAAGTCAGGATCATAGGGGAAGGGAGGGAAAAATGAAACAAGATGAAACCAGAGAGGGAGACAAACCATAATAGACTCTTAATCTCAGGAAACAAATTGAGGGTTGCTGTCGTGGAGAGGGGTGGGATGGAAGGGGTGGCTGGGTGATAGACATTGGGGAGGGTATGTGCTATGGTGAGCGCTGTGAATTGTGGAAGACTGATGAATCACAGACCTGTACCCCTGAAACAAATAATACATTATATGTTAATTAAAAACAAAAAACAAAAAAATTTTATCTTTCCTTAATTTTTATCTACAGTTGTCCTTCCCATTAATCCGCATTTTACTCTTTCACAGGGCTTTGTCCACTGTAAACAAGAAAGAGAATAATTCAGGAGACAGCATTAGAAAAAAAATTAAGAAAAGCTTAAAGAAAGAGAAAAAGAGGTCAAGTTTCTTTTTGCCTACATTTAAGACTCTCATGAAGTTGAAGTTCAAAAGCCTTGGTGTCCAAACCTTAGATATCTTAAGGAACAGAATGAAACAATGCTGCTATGTCTAAAACTGGCAACACATGGACCACAATATCAACTGTGAACAGAAATTAATTACAGGGAAGCATTTTATACACCAAACTACAGTCAAAAAGTGACCAAATGATAGCAGGAATTTAAATTTTGTTCAGAATATTAAAATACGGTGTTGTTTCATGAAAATCTCTGAAAAAGATTTGATTATCCCCTGGATGTGGGGTTTGTTTGTTGGTTTTTTTCTATTGTCATATAATCCATAAAATCCTATTTCTACAAACCACATTTTATGAGAAATGTTATTTTCATATGATAAAAGCAACTTAAGGGAGACTTGTTACCAGTTTGTAATTTACTTTTGGAGCTATATATATATGTATCTCTAGGAATAAATAAATAAATAAATAAATAAATAAATATAAAACATTTAATAATAAACATATAATAAACATATGTGTAACATTTCCTGATTTTCAGTGTTTAATATTAAAAAATGAACACTGAACTTTTGATAGTTCTTGGGGTTTTTTTGTGTGATTTTTTTGTGTTTTTTGTTTTACCCCTTCAACAGATAGACTCATGTCCCAAACCTTTCCATGGACTTTCACATTATTTCATGAGACAATGCTCACTCAGTGATGCTGGTGGAGAGCTGGATAAATTAGTAAAAGGACAAGCTATCTGACTCTCAGACAAAAACCAAGCCAGGACTGAATTGCCTAAAGGTCATCTCTCACAGAATATATATTAACATTGGCAAGAATATGTGCATGAAAGTATTTAATATTTTAAATAATACATTTTCTATGCCCAGATGGTCATTTTAAATAGTGGTAAAGCAGCTGCCTCAAAATTTAATATTATTTTCCCCTTACTGATCCACTAATTAAACCACAGATTTTTCTATAAGAAGCGACTTCTGATAAGTTCATCTATTTTATTTATCCAGCATCTTGTATGTCTAATGTCCTCCACTTAAGACACAAAAAACCAAATAGCTATTGAGGAGAAAAGAACAGAATAAAAAGATAACGCTCATTTAAATGATTACACTGACACACACAGAAACAGACACATCCACACACATACAGGGATGTGTACTCTGTTTTAGAGGTGCCTGTATGCTTCCATTATATTTTTTCATAATTTACTATGTGCAAATCAGCACTGCATTTACATTAAATTTATTTTGAAACAGAGGAACATCCACAAAACCATAACACAAGATCTATATCCTCAGATGTTAACATTTAATAGGATAACAGCATGAAACAATTTTAAAAAATCAGTACAATATTGTTAAATGCCACACTATATGATTACTTGAGCAGAATTAATGATTCCATGGACCTGTAGAGTCCACTTCTATGCCCAAATAAAACGGGAATAGATGCAGTTGAGCTGTCTGGGCTTTAATACCAGTTCTGGCACCTTCTAGATGGATAAACTTAGATATGATACCCCACTGAGCTTCAGTTTCCTCATTTGTAAAATGGAGCTGATAACAGTACTTCCTGCATAGGGCTGTGTGAAAACTACGAGTTAGAAAGTACAGTGTTTATAACAGTAACCGGGAAAAAACAAGAATTTAAATATTAACCTTGCAACAAAATAACCCATTAATTTGTTCACCAAAAAGCTATAAAAAAACAAGTACCATCTACTATCACCATAGTTGCACATACAAAAAGAAAGCATTCTTACTAAATTGAAAAAGATAATTTCAGTCTGGACCAACAAAAACTTTGTCACAAACCAGAACCAGTCTGTGACCAGTATTTAGGAATGTCCATTAAAACCTATACACATTACTGGCCCACAAGAAAATAAAATCAATGGAGTTTGAAATGATTAGGGACATTTCAGTGAGAAAATGTAACATGAGATGAGACTGGAAACACAAATATAATCCGGCTAGACAAAAGGAAGGGCATCTACATTTTTCCCTGGAGATACCCAGGAAGATGCTCTCTCCTCATCTGGAGAATTCCGGTATTATCTGAAACACTACTTCTCTTCAAGCCATGGTAATATTGATTACAATATATTAATATATTTCAACCTTCTCCAAAGCAATCAGAATATTATTACTCCAAGGGATAACTTTCAGGTTTTAAGGATAATAATTTTAGGGATTTTTATCTTCCTATGAAAACAACTACAGATGGGATGTCTGGGTGGCTCAGTCGGTCTGCCTTCGACTCAGGGCATGATCCCGGGATCCCGTGATCCCAGGATCGAGTCCCAAATCAGGCTCCCTGCTCAGCGGGAACCCTGCTTCTCCCCCTCCCTCTGCCCTTCTGCCTGCTTGTGTGTGTGCATGTGCACGCACGTGCTCTCTCTCACTCTCTCTGACAAACAAATAAATAAAATCTTAAAAAAAAAAAGGAAAAAAGAAAACAAACAACAACAGACATCGCCTTACCAGGGCTGCTTAAACACTATTTGTGAAAAGTACCGATTTATGGCAAACTGAAAAGGACAGGGTACACTGCATCTTAAAGCAAAATATCTGTTTGTGGTAATTATGATGTAAGTGTAATGACTGTCAAATGTTTCCTCTGGATGGGGTTACATGTTTACTGACGTCAGTAGGTTATTACTGACTCGTTCATGACACACAAGTACTGAAGGACTATGGCTCAGCTACTCTTAATCTAATACTCCATTCATTACCAAACAATTCACTTACAGATAATATTGATCTCAGTCTTCCCTTTTTTTTACCCTTTATAAACTGTCCCAGCCATAGCTTTCTATACAGTCCACTCTCAGAGAGCTTGTAAAAGAAAAGTACTATGAAGATTTTCACTTAGAAAAAACTGTATAGATAAACTCTATGCCCCAAATATGCTAAGCACTATTGTTCTGTCTGGCCCCCTTGCATTATAGCAATATATTTTTATTTAAAATATAACCAATCAGGGCCCCTGGGTGGCTCAGTTGGTTAAGCAACTGCCTTTGGCTCAGGTCACGATCCCAGAGTCCTGGATTGAGTCCCGGATGGACTCCCCGCATCAGCTCCCTGCTCAGCGGGGAGCCTGCTTCTCCCTCCGACCCTCTCCCCTCTCATGCTCTCTCCCACTCCCCTCTCTCTCAAAAAAATAGTAAAAAAATAAAATATAACCAATAATAATCGATAACCGAAATAATTTATTTTTTTCTATTTCTTGAGAACCTTTAATAGCATTCTTAACATTTTTTTTTCCAGTAATGAGCGACAAGAAATTCTAGTGAAAGGAACTGAAAATGCCTGATGTTTAAAAATCTTATACAGAGGCAGAATAGTGTGTGTAATATAGTATGATAGCTAAGCATGAGGTATGTAGATGGATGCCTGTTCAAAAAGCAAGGTTTTCAGCTTACTAGCTAGGAGACCTCAGACCAGTCACTTAAACCAGTGGTCTCCACAGTGCGGTCCCAGATCAAGGGTATCATCAGCACCTGGGAAGCTGTTAGAAATTCAAATTCTCAGGCCCACCTCCAGACCTACTAAATCAGAAACTCTGGAGGTGGGACTCAGCGACCTGTTTTAATAAAGCCCTTCAGGTGATTCTGATTCATGTTCAATTTTGACAAACACTGACTCAAACTGCTGAGACTCCCTTTTCTCCCGCTTAAGATGGTTTTCCTAAAACCAACCTTGCAAAACCAGAGAGGTAAACACTTCATGGAAAAGGAGTCTGCTCTCACCCAGTTAACTTTTATCAACATTTTTCTTCTCTCTCTCTCTTTTTTTTTAATCAAGGGTCAAAATTAAGGTGAATAAGGACTGCAAAATGATGTGCTCCTGCCACAGGCCGGGACTGAAATACACTAACTGCCAGCAGTGGGCTGGGTACCAAAATAGGCCTCTGGCTGAAGGGAAGGCCCTCGAGATCTGGCCACTGAAATCTAAGTGGGCAAAATGCCCCAGAAGTAATATTTTATCCCCATATAAACTAAGGCCACGTTAGGCTTTGATAGTGACAAATGATAGTTTGAGGAGAATAAACACTGATCTTTTTGGTCTCAAAAGACACTGGATTCTTAGCCCCACTTAACTCTCCCCAGAGTAAAGGCATGGGGAATTCTCCTAATTGACGTCAGCTGCTGTAAGGGCAGGAATGCCATGACCTTAAACTTGGCCACTGGTCCACTCTCATATCCAGGAACAAAGCCAGAGGGTTCTCCTGGCAACTGCCTGACATGCTAAATGGCAGACACAGCCACTGAGGGAATCCTTTGCTGCCCCAGGGACAAATCCCCCCCTGCAGGAAACAGACGAACTGGAGAGATTAGCAGTTTGCCCAGCTAATGCTGGCCTATCCCCTCCACCCAGACAGCAGAAAATGAGCTCTAAATCACGCGATTCGAAAACCTGGGCTTCTGGTCTGCTTTTGCTTTACAAATGAGGGGAATGTTCTCTGCTAAGTTGAAGGGAAAACAGGAAAGTATGAAAACTTCAAGGACAAATGTAGGAAATTGGATCCTTGCATAAACCACCTACCGTATTCAAGAAGTCTTTAATGGACACTGATTTTTAAGTACGAACTATCAGATGTTTTAAAATTAGTATTAACTATCATTTTCTTTAAAGACCTGTAATCAAAAGCATATCCAAATCCCCTACGCTGCCAAAGGCATCATCTTGGCTTCTCTGGGAGAATATGAGAGGTTCCCAACCAAAGCCTCTCCCAAGACTTCCTTCCCACTCCATTCCACTCATCTCTTCCCGGATGTGATTATGTAACTCCCTGCTCAAAGACTTGTAGAGCAGTATTGGAATGTCTCAGTGCTGCCTGCCAGAGACTCATACCCAACCTGGACCTTCCAACCTCGGTCTCCCCCCACCCTCACCCCCACACCCTTCTGAGACCCTGGCTTCCCACAGCAAACCTCCAAAACCACGTCTTACCACTTCACACACACACACACACACACACCGGCGCCTTTGATATGCTGTTGTCTCTGCTCAAAATATGCTTCACAGAGTAAAATTTTACTTCTCAGATGTGATCCAGTTCAAATATCATGAAATCGGTCAAAACTTTCTTGGCTTCCCTGCATTCCTTTTTCTGAGTTCCCACACTAAGTTCGTAGGCATCTTTATTACAGTTCTTAACAAATTATATAGTAATTCTCTGTTTTTGTGTCTGACGCCCTGACTAGAGCTTGAGTATTCTGGTCAAGGACTACACCTCCTGTGCTTACCATCCACAGTTCCTAACCTTCTAAAGGAGTTCTCAATCCCTACTCAATACAGTTAGGATCACGGCTATTTAAAGGTTTCTTCCAATCAAAGATAGAATATAATAATCAGTGGGCACTGTCAGGGAAACCTTAGCCATTTAGAAGATAGAAAAAACTTTTGGATTTAAACTAGCTATATCCAGTTGGATACTTCTTAATTTGCTTAAATAAATCTAGATCATATCTTGTAATTTAATCAATAGTTTAATGGATATATCTTTGGCCAAATTATCTATTTTCCTTATCCTGTTTTGAGCTGTTGGAGAACAGAGACCAGGTCTTATTCATCTATGTATTACCCACACCACCAGTACAAGGTAAATGTTCAATAAATATGCATTAAATGGAATTCCCAAAATGAATTGTATCTTGGTTCGGGCTACTTCAACAGAACACTGCAGACGGGACACCTTTAACGACAAACATTTCTCACAGTTCTGGAGGCTGGAAAGTCCAAGATCAAGATGCCGGCATACATTTAGTGTTTGACGAGGACCCTATTCTGGTTTGTAGAGACCATCTTACTGTATCCTCAGGTGGAGGAGAGAGAGAGAGGTCTCATCTCACCCATGCACTAATCCCATCATGGGGACTCCACCCTCATGACCTCATTTAAATCTAATTACTTCCCCAAGGCCCACCTCCAAATGCCATCATATTGGGGATTAGTACATCAGCATCTGAATATTGGGGTGGGGGGGGCATGAATATTCAGTCCAGAGCAAGTGGCCACACTGACATTTGGCTACACGTTTTAAGGTTCCATTTGTATGTTACAAGTAAACAAAGATAAATTCAACTGAATTTTCATAAAAGAATCAAAGAAGGAAAACACATTCCTCGACAAAATGCCTCCAACACAGAAACACATTCTTCATATTAAATCTCTGAAGCAGCTACCATTCTAATCAGGCAAGTTAGTTTAGAGAAAAGAGCAAAACATGCCTCATACCTCCTTTGTCTTGATCGCAGACCCCTGGCTAATCGGCACCTCTACTCCCATGGAGAAGGTTACTGGTTTATCTAAATCTACTTCCCGGACGGCAAGGTACACAGTGCTTTACCTCCTCCAGAGGTACACATGCAAAGGCCAGGTTGGAACTAGGCAGCTTCCCGGGTTCTTCTTCTCCCAAATAAAATGTACAGAATTTGAAGGGTAAAGAAAATCCTAAATAACTATAAACCTTTCAATACTTTATAAACACTTCAAGTGGGGGAAGGTGATTTGGGCAGCTTGGTTCATTTAAACATGAAAGACCCGCTCAAGGAATAAAATAATGTCCAGTTTTCAAATAACTAGAATACTAATTTCTAGGTTTTTCTCAAAACGGGGGCAAACGATGGCACAGATGTTAGCATGGCTTTTTTCTAACCGTTTGTGAGTGAAACATTTTTATGAATTAAAAACTAAGAGTGGGGAGGACTAGAGGGAAAGTGGGGGAGGGCTTTTGTTACAAAATACTTGCCATTTGTTTCATTTTGAGAGTTTACAGATCTACTCCACTTAAAGGTGAATTCCACATAAGAAGTTACTGGTCAGTTTCTACCAGGACTCACTCACCTCACCATTTTCAGGAATCTCACATATCAGGTGAGAGATTATTTCTAATACCACTTGAATACCACCATGTTGTCAGGGTTCAGGTTTTTCCCACTACATTAAAAGTCCTTGCTTCTTTCCTCTTAATCTTTTTTACAGGTTCTCATTTGTATATTATACCTCTTATTTGAATTTGTGTATTATATATATATATATATCATTTGTATATTATATAAAATAGTATCTCTATATTATTTTCCTTCTCCCCCTCCTCTTCTACTACCTTCTTCTTCCTCTTCTTCCTTCTCCACTGAATTAAATTTTCTATCTTTCTTAAGTGTGGAGTTCTGAACTACATAAAGAATACTCTATCCTGAAGATTTTTAAGTGTAAACTATGTCTTTTATTGCACAGCCTAGCACCAGTAATAAAATTAAATAAATAAATAAATAAATAAATAAATAAATAAATAAATAAATAAATAAATAAAATAAAAATAAAATATTCTATCTATAAAGATAGAATATACAGATATTCTAAATTTAAAAATACATGGGGCACCTGGGTGGCTCAGTCGGTTAAGCATACTACTCTTCATTTTGGCTCAGGTCGTGATTTCAGGATTGTGAGATGGAGCCCCACATCCTGTCAGGCTCCGTACTCAGCAGGGAGTCTGCTTGGGATTCTTTCTCTCCCTCTCCCTCCCTCTCTGCCCCTCCTGTCTCTCTCTCTCTTCTCTCTCTCTCTCTCAAAAAAACAAACAAAAACAAAAACAAAATTTAAAAATACACATTGTTCAGATTCTTATAAAAAGTATCTTGAAATAAAAGGGATTGCAATATTCTCTGATCAATGTATCCTGCTTTCATTTTGCATTTCTGCAGGTTTCAGCTTTTGCTCAGAAACTCGTGGGTTGGGATGTGAAACTATAAATTTAGCTTTCTGGTGAATTATATGCAAAAGGTTTTTTCTTTTTCCCTTTTACCCAAATGTTAAAATAATTTTTTTCTATCCCCTTTGTCACTATGATTCCATATCTTCCCAGAAAAGAGGAAAAGAGATCACTACAATGGAACCTATTAGAGGTTCCTTGGGATCCTGCCTTTGTTATGAAATATAAACACTCCTCTAGAGAAAAGTTTTTCCTGATTGGATTATATTTCACTAGTGCTACACATTCTGTAATGTCTCCATAGCTGCTTCTGTCACTATCTGAAAGGTTTTGGGGTTTTTCTCCCCCCTGGGAATGCTATACATGATTGAATCCTGATTTCCAAAGTCTCTTCACAGCTATATCCCAAACTCTGCCAAATTGTCAGCTGGTATCTCACTAGAAAGAACCCAGTGAGATCTGTATTGAACATGGGTGCAACTAGTCCATGGACTCCAGAAGGTTTCTGGGATAAAACATCCTAAATCTGACTCTTCCAGAATCTTCTCTATGTGTCCTTTCAGGACAGAGTCTAACCAACAGAAGAGCTGACTGCATCCCAGAAAATACATTGCCCTAAATATCTATTTTACATGTTTCTTTAAGTTATAATTATCACCTCCATTACCACCTACGGGGCTCATTAGTGAACTTAACATGAATTCTTCATTGCAAGTCACACGTTATCATATGAAATAAAAAATAAACTCAAAATTCAAGCCATTCATTCTTAACAAAAACAAATAAGCTTAATGATAAAGATGTCATTTAAATCTAATATTTTATCATTAATTTATAAGTGGAATTTGTGGCCAATTTTTGAAGTAGTTTTTTGATTTGGTTTGGCTTTTTGTTTTATTTTTTGCTGGTGGCTTCCAAACTAGTATTTAGATATTAAATTTAGGATTTTAGTATCTGAGAAAGTAAAGCATGTTCGTATTTGTTTTGTCTTTATTTTTTCACAGTGTCTATGAGTTGGAAATAATAAGGCATGACTCCATCTTAACACACGGAAAATGGGATTCACAGTGATACACACAGAGTGAATCCATGGCCTGATTTACTCACCACTGGCCAAAACTGAGTTAACACCACTGGAGCTAATTTCTCCTGCTGCCTGGCTCCAAACACATTCATTACATTTTTTGAATTACAAGCAAGAAAAATTGCATTGCCAACCAAAAATAAAACATTAAGAATGCCAGTTTCTTTGGAATAAGAACCATTAGGGACATTTTGACCAAGGAAGGTCTGGTCTGGTATTCTAGAGAGCTTACTTTTCTCTTAAGAGTAACACTCAAATATATCTTTGAAGGCCAATCATGTAAGTAATAAAGATTTGGAAGAAAGAAGCTATCAGTAGTATATGTGAAATATTTTTAAATGGCGCCTGGGTGGCTCAGTCGTTAAGCGTCCCCTTTATTTTGACAAGGATAATATTCTGTGTCTAATTTTTTTCCTTTGCCAGAATGATAATAATTAAAGAGAAAACAAATGCTTTTTGTTTTTGTTTTTTGCTGTTGTTGTTATTAAAATGTTTTATTTATTTATTCATGAGAGTCAGAGAGAGAGAGAGGCAGAGGGAGAGGGAGAAGCAGACTCCCCGCTGAGCAGGGAGCCCGATGCGGGGCTCCATCCCAGGACCCTGGGATTATGACCTGAGCTGAAGGCAGACGCTTAACCATCTGAGCCACCCAGGCGCCCTCTCTTTTTTTTTTTTTTTTTTTTAAGATTTTATTTATTTATTTGACAGAGAGAGACACAGCGAGAGAGGGAACACAAGCAGGGGGAGGGGGAGAGGGAGAAGCAGGCTTCCCTCGGAGCAGGGAGCCCGATGCGGGGCTCGATCCCAGGACCCCGGGATCATGACCTGAGCTGAAGGCAGACGCTTAACCATCTGAGCCACCCAGGTGCCCCCAAAACAAATGTTTTTTAGCTTCTCAAAAAAGTGAAAACGTAGAAGTTTAGCAAACTCTACAAAGGATAGATCAAAAACCTCTAATATTTGACCCTCTACACCATACATTTTTTTCGGACAAGATTTAATTTTGATGGACTAAGAGAATTTACGCTTACACAAAAATATGTATCTGCCCGTAAGAGGTAACAGCAAAAAACTCAAAGTGAAGATATTTTCTAGGCACAAAATACTATAGGAAGGCATGGAATTTGGCCTCTCCCTAAACTTTAGTGGTTCTCAAACTTGAATGTGCTTTGGAATCTCCGAGAGGACTTGATGATAACAGAAATGTCCTCACCCCAGAGAACATGATTCAGTCATTCGCGGCGGGGCCTAAGAATTGACATTTTAACACATTTCCAAGGGATGAGATGATAATGCTAGGCTGGGGACAACATTTTGAGAACGACCGCTTTAACTCAGTCACTTACTCAACCACTGTGGAAGTCTCGGTGTACCTTGTCCAACTTGTCCCAACAAATATTTTGTGTCCTCTGTGCCAGTTAGTGTTTCCACCAACAAACAAGATCACCTCCAAAGTAAAGTATTATGTCAGAATATCTTCATCACCTCTGAATTGTACAATACTTTTTAGAGCATCACCATCTTACAGATATTCAATACATGAAATAAAAAATAGTTATATATGTATCATAGCTTTAGTCCTTCATGTACAAATTGGACAGTTAAAGAGTAAGATGAAAGAGGTATGTGAAGACTCATTGGTATCTAGGATTTTTTGATTTGGTGTTAAGAACAAAGTGTGGCTACAAGTGGGCAGTCTCCATCCTCAGGGCTTACCTGTGACTGGTGCATCAATATCCAGCAAATTTTTTTCCTGTCGAAGAATCGAAGCCCCCTCTGTTATTATTCTCAATGCAACGCTCTCTTCCAGCCTCCCCTCCTTCATGAGATGTGCCTTTAAGATATCCACACGAGGTTTCCCATCATTATCAAACACTTCTTTTGCTGTAAGCCGGTGACTTGGAGGAAATGGGACAGCTGAAAAAGAAAAAGTCAAATTATTACATTAGCCAAATCCAACAAAAATTCAATAATAACTGCCAAATATCTCTCTGTGTTACTAACCGCCTATTGGAGTATTTTAAAAGTTCCCACATTAAAATAAAATCAAGGGCTGTCAAGAATTAAAGACTGCCTTCTTTCTTTGATTCTGGATGTAATGTGCTTGCTGAAAGGAAATTTATATTTCTTATTCACCCAGTACCTATCTCTGGCATCTAGAAGATCCTGATTAACTTAATAAAGAAAATAGAGAGAGAGATGTTCCTGTTAGGCAATATTCAATTCGACAAAAGAAAATAGTTTCTGTACATCCAACCATAACTCACTCGGGAGAAGAGGTGTTTCTACTGGGAAAGGTCTGCCAGACCAGATTTGCCCCTCCAACTAAAGTCACACCTCTGAGTAAACTGACTCACTATTTAAGGAGAGAGCAGAAATCTGAGAGCAAAAAGGCAAAAATGCACTGAATATTAAACAGGAAATCAGGATTCGTGTGCACAGGTGACAAAGGAACATCTTGAACAGTGAAGGACAATATGGTGTCAGGGAGGAGATGCACGTATTTAGGAATATGATATAATAACAAACGCAACTTACTGCTCAGCCTCAGAACCATTCTCTCTTTCACCCACACCCCCGTAACTTAACAGTAAGAACCTCTCCTGTAGCTACTGTCATTCTTCACATCTGTGAATACATTCATTCACTCATTCAGCTGAAGGATATTCACTAAACTTCTACAATGTGCCAGGACATCCAAAGGTCTAGGTTAGAGATGGTATCATAAAGGTTAAATTTCTGATAAATGGCCAATATGCCCCTTCAGTGAGGATGAGTCATTGTTTGTGTATTTTACATGAGGAGTCATTACCGAAAACAACTCAGATCTATTAGAAATATCTAGAAGGACCATAAACACAGTTTCATGAAACTTTCAGCTGCCACGTTCATTACGCCATATGCATAAGAACATCTCCATACGATGGTTCCTCTCTGAGGAAGAACACTTGATATTCAGGAATAAACCTAGCCCCCTAATTTCCTGAAAGTGTCTCTCAAAGGAGCAAGATTTATGGTAGAGCTATAGCAAGAAATTTTGTGCAATCTAATAGCATAGGTTTGCTATCCAAGAGAAGTTGTAAGTACTTAAAAGAAAAGAAAAATCAGGAAGTGATCCTATACCAATGGATGCAACTTGATTCTCTATGCGGCCAAAATGAAGTGGCAGAAGTACACTCAGTGGATAAGCATGAGGCTTTTGTGGTCAGATGAACCTGGTACAAGCCTTGGCTTTGTGCACTCACCAGTTTTATGACCTTGGGCGAGGGAAATAACCTCCTTTGGCTTCGGTTGCCTCACCTGTAGATTGTGGATTACATCTATCTGAGCATTGTTATAATAACTGAAGTACGTTGTAATATCCGGAGCTAACATTCATAGAGTGTTTCTTTTATGCCAAGTATTGTTTGGGTAATAAAGTCAGACACAGCAGGAAAGCTGTAAGATGAGTAAGACATATGTACATGTGTTTACATATCAGTGTTCTCAGTCCTCACAGCATTACTGTGGGGGAGAAACTTGAGGCTTAAAAATATTAAGCACTTTGCCCAAGACAATCGCCTAGCGATTTATATGTAGACCCAAACTCCAGCAGTTCGATCGAACTACATTATACTGCTTCTCAAAAGGGACTTAAGACAGTGCTTAATAATTGTGAAGTCAGGAGGAAATCAGTTTTTAGGACTGCAATTCTAACACACCGAGAAGCCTTTCTTACGAAGACCGCGTTTATTTTCAAAAATTATTTGGGGCAGCTCAGAGTAGAACAGATCTATAATACAAAACCACGATGTAAATCAAAACACAAAATGCATAATGCCAAAGCATAGGGTACAATAAGAGCAAAGGCAAGAATTAAACAAGGAGGAGAAAAAAGGAGGAATTTAGGTCGTTAGACTTCAGGCATTTGGGGGTAATTTTTTTCATTTTGTTTCTTTGCCTTCCCTGCTTTTTCTTACCTAACAGATAATGCTTGTGAAGAACACATGGACACATTTCGATGGCCACATTTTTTTTTTTTTTTTAACGTGGGTCTTTATGTATGGTTTGTAATTAGAAAATATCTTACCTGGTAACTCCTCAAAATCCCCCAGACATAGGATGGGGAATGGAAAGGAAGAAACTTCAAAAGGACACTTGGGGTAAGGCAAAGAGCCGATTTTTTTTTTTTTTTTCTTTTTAGTGATTTCCTAAAATAAGAGTTGGGCGACCGTGAAGGTTTAAGGGACTCTGCAAAACTGTCAGGCAAAAATCATAGAAGCACAGAAGGGTAGGAGGCTGGTTTACTGCCAGGCATATAAAGGCACTAGCTGGCCTTATTAAACTTAAGCAAGATCAAAGGGCTAAACCCAAAAGAGCCGAAGCACTGAAGAAGGTGAGAGGCAAAAGGAGAGCACCCTGAGAGGCATCACCTGCATGAACGAGACTTGGTCCAAGTCCCTAGGCTCTCTCCAACGCCAAGATCACTGCAGTAACAGATGCTCCCTCTTCGATGCCCATCTTCTACCTTCCAGTAATTGCTAATCCTAGGTAACTGGCAAAGGTGAAGCTACCTGCTCTGACACAGAGGAGTTGGTTCCAAATACACAGGAGCAAAAAAGAGAGGAAAAAGGCCAACCAGAGGGCTCTGTTTCCAGCCGGCTGATAGGGACACTGATGACATGGGGCCCTGTACCGGGTAAGCAGATGGTAAGGCCCCCAGGGAACCAAGATGTGCATCGATGATGCCGAAGTTGGCATGCAGAGATGCTGTAAGCCAGAGAGGGGTTTTCTGGGACAAAAATAAGAGTGGGCTAATATCTGTGTATCTGTGCACCGTTTGGCTCATAAAGAAAATACCAGCCTTACAAAGGTCACATTTATTTGCTTTCTCTGTTCACCTAGCGTCCTACATGCAGACATGTGCCAAATACCGAGCAAAACTACTTAGACCGAAGAATCCAATGTGCATAGAAAACATGTCTTTCATTAACTCATAAAAATGGCTACACTTGATATAATAAAGTTGGATTTTCCCTCCCCTCTGTTGCTTTGAGTATTACAAGTTGCTTTCATTGCTACCTGAGCAGGCCAGGACTGAAGGAGTTGAGTTTGTGCATGCCAATAAAATTTAGAAATATCTGTTGGTATCTGGCTGACTCTTCCCAAACCAATTTTCTTGTAACTGCCTATTAAGTATGGAATATGGTGTTATAATAGTCTTCTTAGAAGTATCGTAAAAGTAGATAGAAACCCTCTCAGCTTTCTCCACTTCACAACTGCCACTCAGTGTCACTCTTTTTTCCTCAAATATAACAGCAAAGTAGCTAAAATTTAGGATATACACATCCTCAACTGACTCCAAACATAAAGCACACTGACAGCTGTAAAGACAAACAATACCCTGGACCAGGATCGAGTTCCCACGTCATTGACTGTGCAAATCTGGCAGCGACTGATTTCCAATGAACAGAATATGATCTTGTATTTTTATTTCCTATTTGCTGATGCCACCAGAGAGTTCATCTATCTACCTGAGCTACAGAAAGGTTACTAGTCTGGGAACCAAAATCACGTGTATCCAATATTGGCATCTATACAATGATTACTGAAGTTGTTGTCAATTATTCATTCATCAGAGAGAAACACATTCCAAGGCAGAAAAGCCGGAACGCCAGCATAATTCTAGCCCTAGGTTCTAGCTGACAATGGGGGCCACACCTCTGAAAGAGACAGGGGTCTCCTCCTGAGATTTGGGTCGCATCAGTTTTAGGTGACCACTATGTGCCCCGGTAGCCAGAAGTGATCTGCTCTCACTCTGGGGTAGATCTAGGTATCTGAGATTTCTCTTCCTCAAATCTGAGCCACATTAGCCACTATTAAAGGACTCCTGCTATTCGATGGGAAATACCCAAGAGTCCCTCTCACGGTGATACCTTCACTGGAAGAAGAGCAGCATAACTGCGACCTGACCTCTTTCCTTCCAAGAAAGAATCACGGATGAAGAAAACATTTAGCCTAGAGATTTTTTTCAAACCTTTGTTTCACTTTAATTTTTTTTACTCAAAAAAAAAAAAAAAAAAAGGCACCTCAAGTACATCCAAAGGAAAAAGAATTCAGCGTAGCTCACTGTCAGCCTCTCTTCTTCCCATGATGACTGTTAGGGCATGCTCACCAAATCCTGGGGTTCTTTGGAAGAAAATTAGAATTCTCTCCATTTAGATTGATTCCTGACACCCTCACATCAAATAAGAGAAAACTGAAGTCCAGAGAGAGGATAAGTGAATTGCCCAGGGTCACAGAATTAGTCATTGGCAAAACCAACACTAAATTTTAGGTCGACCTGGTTTGTATTCCAGCACTTTACCCTCTGAGTCTGCTCTGTCCAATTGACTAGCAACATATGGCTGCTGAACGCTTGAAAATGCCTGGTCCAAACTGAGATGGGCTGCAAACCTATAATGTGCACTGGATTTAGAACACTTGATACAAGAAAAAACAGGAAATGTACAATATCTCATTAATATTTTTATGTTGATCACATGTTGAAATAAGATTTAGGATATATTGGGCTAAATGAGATTTATTAAAATTAATTTCACCTATCCTTCCTTATTTTTTAATATGGATACTAGAACATTTAAAATTGCATAAGTGGTTTGTCCTAGATTATTATGGACCAGGATGCATTCTTCTCAACGAGGAAATGAGAATAGGGGGAGTTGAGAATGTATTCTGTAATCTTTCTTCTTTTTCAACTTTAGCTCCTCCAATACCTCAAACTGTCTCAACACTGACTGCACATTCGGAATCACTTTTAAAAATAAATGATGCTGAGGTGCAATCTCTAGGAATTCTGATTTAACTTGTCTAGGCATGGTTTTAAAGGAACCCAGGGTAAACTGCTGTGAGGTCCAGACTGAGATTCACAGATCTATACCGTAAGTAAAGACATATAAAACACAGGCAGTTTAACTCCCACTCCCCAAACATGTTCCACAATGTCAATCAACCGTAGCAGATGTGAAGTCTTTGCAAGTCCAGACATGTTTATTCCATCCCTCTCTGTCATCAGAAACAGCTCCTGTTCCATATTTCACACGGACACCGCCTGTACCAGGGCTAAGATACTTACATTGTCACATGTTAAGAGAACAGTCTAAGGATATCACATGTCAAACACACTTAAAACACATTCTGGGTAACCTCCATAAGCTGGCACTCCCATTTTTCCCTTGTGGACCTTTGTATATGTCACAAACTACTATTCTCATCAAACCATATCAATCAACCAATCAATCAATCATCAAGCATCTAGTAAGCACCTACTAAGCACTGTATTCAATGTCAGGCCGTGAGAAGGACCACGGAGAAGTGGGCAAGAGGAAACAAATATTAGCAGATCCAGACTCTTAAGAGATTGCCATGTGATATGGTATCATGGTTATATATATTAGTTTTTGCTTGAGATACCTGGAAAAGCATTAAACTGCAAAACTGAAGAACAAAATTTAAAGAAAAAGAGAGATGATGTAATTAGTAAGGGGGAAAAAGTGTCTTTATCTACTTTAAGGCCATGTCTGGGTTCCTATAAACTATTAGATACAAACACAGCTTTCTTCCATCTAAAGTATATAATAAATATCTCATTTTTTTTAGGTGACTCCAGAAGACAAGGTTCTGTCTTTAAGGTAAGTAATGAAAAATAGAATACTCTAATTTTAAAATATAATATGCCAGCTAAAATACACAAAAGTAACTCCTTTCTCAGTAAATAAAATTACCCTGAAATCTGATCCTGCTTCTGAATAAACAGTGAAGAATTATGTAAAAGGAAGTACTGGTGACTTTTCACTAAATTTTGCTTGGGTTCTAATATTGAGTCATTAGGTTTGACTTACATCCTTCTGGGTTTAAAAAAAATTCTCTCAGTATGGGGATACATGTTTATCCATGCACATCATGTCTATATGCAAAGATATACAAACCATGTTGTCTAGGAGAGACAGCTTAAAAATTAACCACAGCTAGCCTCTAAGAAACACCATAGGAACTTATTTACTAGGGCCCTACTTATGCTACTCCTGTGGACATTCATCACTTGTTTGTTTGAAAGTCTCTGGCTTTCATTACAGACATTAATGTCTGTCAAATTAAAATATGCTTGCTTATCTCAAGTGTGGTTGAATATTAATCTTGTAAACAGAAACATCCGGTCCCACTTAAGCTAAAACAAACAAAACAAAACAAAATTCACAGTAAATCTATAAATAAAACCCCAATTTATTAATTTACTCATGTTTTTTCTTACAGCTATGATGAGCTCCTCCATCCTTAGAGCAAAGACCTTCTTACCCACCTCCTCTGAATACTACCACTCAGATCCTGAGCTTTAAAATGTATTCCGTTTTAGACACAGTATGTGTACTAATCACTTCCCTAGCAAACTGAATACTTCATTTGGTTTCCTGAATGTTTACATGCAAATATTGCACAATGGTATTTTATGTAACTTCCCCAAACTGTTAATAAAAGGGCAGTATGATACTCGAAGCATTTATTAAAATAAGGGATCTTTTTTTTCCTCTGGCTTACAGAATTTTTATTATACACAGTACTTTTGAACCTAAATCTGAAATGTGCTACAAACAATTCTTTAATAAAGATCAGACACTAATTAATTAAAAGAATTATTGTTCTAACTACAAGAGATTTAATCATTAATTAGTGAAAATGAGTACCTTAACAGTATAATCAGAGATTCCTTTATTATCTGAATTTCAAAATACTTTTCATTTAAATAGGCTTATTGATACATAGCTACTCCTTATCCTTTCTATGTACAGCTATTCTTATTCTCTGGCTACTCTGCATTCTTAAGTCTAAGGACTCAAGGACACAGAGATGGGTGACAGTCCACGACCCCGTCCACATGTAGGTTTGGGTAGTTATATCACAAAACTCCTTTGAAGTTTTGTTATTTTGGTTAGTTCATTTAATTACTAGAAAAGTTGCAATTGGCTTACATAATAAATTATGTAATAATGATTCAACATGAAAAATGATTTGACAAAAGTTATATTTTAAGAATTTCAAAACATTTCGGTATTACTGCAAAGCTGAAATGAAATCTGATTTTTTGTCGTTAAAATAAAAAAGTTATATGCACAAGTCCAGTGCTTACCATGGTGGCCACACCAATGACAAATTATTTTATACGTATACACGATTAAAGCAAAATTATATTTACTGATTTTTAACATATGATATTGAATGTTCAGATTAAACTAAGAATTTTAATCAAATATTAAATATTTTAATTTAAATAATAAGTAAATTAAATACTTAAAAATTTTAAAATATATAATTGATGATGTGTCATTTTGGAGGAGGGTACTCTATAATTTTAATTAAAAAAATACATCATCAGTCATATTCACACGGACACCGCCTGCACCAGGGCTGTCTAAGATACTTAACGTTGGCACATGTTAAGAGAACAGTTTAAGGATATCACATGTCAAACACAACTTAAAACACATTCTGGGTGACCTCCATGTGGTATAGCAGGTACCACAACTATATGTATTTGATCTCAGTACTAGGTGAAGTGACTACAGCCACATTTTTAGCAAATGGTATTGACAGTAATCTCTAGAATAGCAAATTTACAGTAGTGAATAAAATTCTACTCAGAGATAAATTTAAGCAGAGGGGTTTTTATTTATTTTTGTTTGATTGTTTTTGCCTTGAACATTCTCTTTTGCTCGAGAGAAATATGTCACAGGAGGAGATTAAAATCAAGAAACAAACAAGATACTTTAATACAATTTGAATTTATTTCCCACGTGAGCAGGTCCCTTTGAACATGATAATTTTCCCTGGGAAATGAAAAGTATCTAGGGATTATAAAACTTTATTTAACCCAAGACATACTTTACCATTCAGAAATCTGCAAGTCACTGGCCTAAGACATGAGATATAAGGAAGAACCTTACCTATATTGGAACTAAACTATTTCATTAGAAATTCTTTGATAAATGTAAACTTCAGAAATATCTGTATTAAAAATAGCAAACCTTCTTTGTCTTTAATTAAACTTGGAAGTTGATATGAAAAAATCAATCTATGCCCACACATAATTCTTTCCTTTCAAATTCATCATTCAGCTCTAGATGCCCACACATTTTCTATGCCCACATGCCCACCCACGGTCCCGATCCCTGTGGTTAAAACACCTACAGGCATCAGAATAATTTTTTTAAATGAATAGGCTTTCTCTTCTTTGAAAGGTCTTGATGAAATGGCAAATTTATGTCCCAAATATCGAATAATATAAGTCTAAGTGGCAATTTAAGGATATTACCATGTTACCACTTTTTGCATATAAAGGGTGACTGGTTTAAAAATGATAAATCTGGCATCCAGCCTTATAGCTATCTGTGTGCCACAATGAAGCACAGATCAATATTTTGCCTTAGAGTCACCCTCTAGAGAGCCAGGGGTGGGAGCTAAAATCCCAGGTTTGCATTTAATCCCCCCCTGACCTGGCTCTGTGCTCCCTACTCCCTGTGGGTTCAATAGTGAAATATCAGGTCCTCTGGGCTTCTTCATGCTTCAGTAATGCTTATGCCAAATTATACTGTTTGCTTCAGTCTGATGACCAGACCTGCTCTCCACTTTCTCTGGTCCACCATTTCTAAGAAATAGCCACTCCTATGAATAATACAGAAACACGCAGAAGGTTCCAGTTCTTAGCACCTCAAATGTGTGCTCTCCAAATCATAATCTTCACATCTCGATTTAAAATTTGGAATTTTGGGACGGCTGGGTGGTTCAGTCGGTTAAGCATCTGCCTTCGGCTCAGGTCATGATCCCAGGGTCCTGGGATCGAGCCCCACGTCGGACTCCCTGCTCAGCTGGGAGCCTGCTTCTCCCTCTACTCCTCCCACTGCTCATGCTCTTTCTCTCTCTCTCTCTCTCTCTTTCAAATAAATAAATAAAATATTTTTTTAAATTAAAAAAAAATTGGAATGTTTTAGGGACTACCACCTACGATTATATCCTCTGCAACTTCATTTTCATTAGTTTCACTTTAAAATGTACTTGTCAATTTTGAGTTTAAATCAAACATGCATCTATTAATCTATCAATGGACAATGGCTAATTTCATAATAAAACTCCAACAGACTGCATTCCCTTCCTTAATAAAGAGCCACACTTAAGGGAGATTTTCCAGTCATATATTATGTACAAAAGAGAAATTCTCAAATAATTAAGGAAACAGATTAATTATAATGTCAATTTCAAATTTACATGTAACACCAAATCTATTTAAGTAAGTCAATCAGTCATCATTAACTAAAAAAAAAAATCAGAATAACTAAGTAGAAAGATTAACAATCAAGTTGCCTTGAAAGTCTAGTCCAGGACTGTTGTGTATCGGTCATTAGGTTTCAAATCCACTTGTCTATGACTTAAGTGAAGTTGTTTTGAAGGAAGGGTGAATTTGTTTACATGGAGGAAACTGTGTTAGAATGTTGTCACCAACATCTGTTGTTGTCAATAAACACTCAGTAGCTCATCTGTTGATGGGTGCCTCTGGGGGCTTATTAATAAGAGCATAGGGAAGAGCCGCTATGGTGTAATGGCCATTTAAACGTTAAATACCAAGAATTTGTGAGGACTTAACCAAGAGTAGTCAGTTTGGGCAAGGGTTACCTTTGCTGGCCTAAGTAGGTCTCCGAAGACCTTGGGCAGTGCTCGCTTCGGCAGCACATATACAAAGACCTCGGGCATTAGCTCCTGCCATGGCAAGGCGACTCTTCGGAGGAGTGGTGAAAACCATGCAGGGGCCCTGTGAAGGAGATCATCTTGCCCGCCAACACCAATGTCTTCATCCCCTTAGCAACATGCTCTAGCAACAAGGGACTTCTGCTTTACCCTGACAGCTGGACGTCAGCTCTTTGTTAGCTAAGCCAACTCCTCTGAGAACCAACTTCTGGACAGTTATACGTCGACTAAATTTGGATTTTATTTCCTTCATCTCCCCTTAACCTGGAACAATAGTGTAATTAATCCATCATTGGTTTGGAGTATGTTATTTCTTCATTGGCTTATTAAGAGACAGTATCCCATATGCTATTGGCTTGTGAAACATTACCATTATAAATTATAATTCCCGCAGTGAGCCTGTGTTAAATAAATTATTGGCAAAGACACTCTCACTTTCTGAGTATAATTTGCCTCAGCAAGACAAGTGCCTTGGCATTGATAGATATTCAATTAATGCATTTCTGAATGAATGAAAAAATGAATGGATTTTTTTTTTCCTCCTTGCTTACTTAGAATTTGGGGAAAATTTGTGGTAATAGAATTAGTTTAAGAAGAGAGAATGGAAAAAAATGGCCTTGTTCAGATCTAAAAGTATGTAATTGTGTAAAGGATAGTCAATAACCAAAATAACTCAGAAACTGAAACCTTCATTTAGTAAATGTCTCTTTTGAAGTACTCATTACAGGAAAGAGACCTTGGATGCCAGATGGTGGGGTGGAGCTAGAGGCCACACCCCAAGATGAAACTGACATGGTCAGAAGTGAGCAATAGATAGAAAACCAAAAAGGGGAGGGGAAAAAAATCACTACAAAAAGTCTGAAGTGCTAAATGTTTTTAATCCCATATGCGAATACAGGATCATAGATAAAATTTGTACTTATTTGTGATGTAAAACTGACCCAATAACAATAAAAATATTATCACCTGGGTACAACAGGGCTTCGGTGTTTTTAAACTCATAGAGCGCTATCCTGTGAAATTTCAGAAAGCAGTTCAAATATTTCCTTTAAAAAGAACATTTTTCCAGTTAAAAAAATGCTAGTAATATGTATTTATTGAAGTATGAGTCAGTAAAATAGAAAACTTTTTTTTTTTAATTTTCAGATTTGTGGTATCTGAGATTTATTACTAACACTTTCTCAGCATCCCTAAGTGTCAGAGGTAGTTCAGGAGGGGAGAATCCTCCTCTCCCCTCTTTTAACTACTTGCTTGATGACTATCACTACCAGTCAGACTGAACCCAAATCCTACTACTAGATACAAATGAAAAATGTATTGTGAAATGCAGCTGTCAAGAATAACTAAGACCTAGCTTATCTAACTCATTCTAAGCACATATAGAATGACAAACAAAACAACATAACTTCCATGACACATGACTTTGGGTTATCACTCCCCAAGACATCCAAAAAGCTTCACTTCCACTAATTTTTCACTATCCAAGTAGGCATGACAGTGAGCCATTTAGGCAGCCCTGGGAGTGCTCTTCTTAAAGTTACATGTGCAGAATTCACAACTGGCAGACCAGAAATAGAATATTTTTTATTACTGCATCATTTAAAATCATTCCTTGGCTTAAATTACCACCCCCAAAATAATTATGATTAAAAGTAGAACTACTAGCAGATTAATATAAATGTAAGATATAGGACATGTCCAGTGAAAAGTAATCACACAAACACACACACACCACAGTTCTAACAGTGTAATAGTGTGTGTTACTCTAACAATAGAGATGTGTGTATTTTTTACGAGGCCCTTGCTAATGTTCCACTTTTTCAGAACTTTAGTTCCCATCATCCTCACCAACCACAGTGCAATCACACACCCAGAGGTAATCGAAAATTGATCACTCACCACAAAATCTGTTATTTCATAGGAAAGGAATGGAGCCATTCTCACTATATATATACAAAAGAATGATGGCCTGGCAAAATTGAGGATGTGTTCAGTTCCATATTTCACAATAGCCCTAGATATATCAGGGTATATCTATGATATTCATGATGGCATACAGTTGATCCTTGGACAAAATGAAGATTAGGGGCACTAAAACCCCATGCATTTGAAAATCTGCACATAACTTTTGACTCCCCAAAATCTGCATATAAATGTATTACTGCTATGCTAATAGCCCACTATTGACTGGAAGGCTTACCGATAGCATAAACAATAGTCAACACCTACTTTGTATATTATATGTATTATATACCATATTCTTAAAATAAAGTAAGCTAGAGAATAGAAAATTTTATTAAGAAAATCGTAAGGAAGCGGGATGCCTAGGTGGCTCAGTCAAACATCCGACTCTTTATTTCGGCTCAGGGCATGATCTCAAGGGCATGGAACCTGCTTAGGATTATCTTTCTCCCTCTCCCACTGCCCCTCCCCCCTTAAAAAAAAAAGCACCAAATCCTAAATAGCATGTGAATTTTACTAGAACAATTTCCCATAGGTATTAGCATTGCTTACTCCCCACCTAGTCAAGGGGGACCCAATTATTACACCAAATGATAAACAAAACAAATGATAATCAGTCACCCAATCTTTTCTGAACTCCCTTCCCTCCAGACTCTAATTACCCAAAGGGTTTCCATGCTCCAGGGACAATAAAGTGTGTCCTCCTAGAAGCAAGGACAGAATCTTGGATCTGGTTCTCTATAAGACGCCATTGCAGTTGCATTGGAAATAGGATTTATCTCCCTTTTCTGTAATGCAAATAACTTCTCCATCCCAGATACAACTATTCAAATAACAGCCTGCTCATGAATAAACACAGAACAATGTGGATCCTGGTAGAGATTATCTGCTCTCCATAAGATCTACCACCACTCGGTACTCAAGCAACAAAGGAAAACAGTTACAGGAAATTTCACTGCCATCATTTATTTATATATATTCATACTATGGGGATACAAAGTTGATTAAGTTATCAAGAACTTGCCTAAGTTATATTTTGTAAAAGTTAATAACCAAAGAACACGTATCTAAAGAAAATACTTTAAAAATATGACTACTGAAAGAAAATACAGAACACAAAACAAACAGAAAGTAAAGAAGAACTGCAGACTTTTATGAAAGTACACAATTATTACAAGGGAGAAAAACCAAGTTATATAAAGCATCAAATAAATTAAAAGCTTTGTGAAATTGTTGAAATTCTGTGGCAATGCTATGTGTTGCACACATTTTCGGGGAGGAAGTCCACAGTTTAATAGACTCTTGAAAGGCTCCTTGAGCCAAATGGGCTAAGACTTCCTCCATCACAGCTTCCTCACCATTACTATGAGATCCATTCTAGTCTAGTTGCTCAATGACCCCTTCATCTAGATTATTCAAATAATGGTCAGATGATTTCTCCAAATCCCCAGTAATCTCCCCTTTACCCACCTAATCCCAAAGCCCTATGGTCTGGTCATACCCAATTACTCAATACCCCAAGTATTCCATATAATTCCATACCTTTCCTCAAGCCTTTCAGAAATAGTAAGGCAAAAGGGGCTAAAAGCACAAACTCAGAAGACAGACTACCTGGGTTTACACCCCAACTTCACCAAACTGTATGATCCTGGGCAAGTTATTTAACCTCTCTATGCTAAAGTTTTCAGATCTGTAAATTGAGGATTAAACAAACTAATATTTGTAAAATGCTGGGAACATTATTAGCATAGCAAATACTTCATTAAGTATTCATTATGATTAACAGATGCCTTGCTTAGCTCCTTAAGCATGCAACCACCTGATTCCTGATCATCCCTATTCATAAATGTCACAACGGCTGAGAAGACCCAAAGCCTGCTTGCCATGTGAATCCCCAATCCTTGAGTATCAATCACTTAATAAAATGTCCTTGGATCACCAAAATACAAAGTTTTCTTTGTGTTTGTTTTGTGTTTATCTCTTTGCCCCTCAAACATAGAGCAGTTGCTGCCTGTATTAATTTTCATACTTTGGTACTCATAAGACACCCACAAATTATTAGACGGGTTTTATGCTAAGTCCAACAAATGTGTACAAATCTGAAATTATGTTCTTACATATCATTTAATTTCACTCTTCAATTTTCTAGTTGAAGAAACTAAGGCTCAAAGAGAGTAAGAGTAGCAGTGGTAATAATAATAAAAAATAACAATAATCACTTCTATAATGCTATATCTCAGACACTGTTCTAAACACTGTATATGTGCTAACTCACTGAATCTTCATAACAATCCCATGATGCAGATACCATTATTCTATTTTTCATATGCAAGAACACAGGCACAAAAAAATTAATTTACCAAATTCACACTGCAGCAAATAAGTAAAGGAAGCCAGGGATTAAAACAGGCTCTCTGGCACTAGAGTTGTGTTTTTAATCCTTGTGACTTTGCCTGTGTAAATAAGAGGGGGAGTCACCAAGTGATCCAGAGGTAATTAATGGCAAAACCTGAAATACACATGTAGTCCTCTGGATTCCCTGGTTACACTCTTTCCTTATGAGTTCACCATTCCCTACCCAGAGTGATGACCATAGAGAGGGTTCAAAAACACATTTGGCCAATGATTTATGGACACACAATTCACATCTCACGACCTAAGGCTCTAAATGCAATAATATTTATCCCAAATGCACAGTGTGTTCCTTGGACATCTTATTTGGCTTACCTGTCTTCTTATTTAATTGTTCCCAGTCTTGAAAGAGACCAGAATATTACAAGGAATCATAGATTCAGTACTCCACTTGTAAAAAGTACAAGGTCTTTGTTGTAATTTGGCTTCTGATGGATTGATCCAAAGGTAAGAGCTTCCAAAGTATTTCCATACATGAGCATTGAGCTTGGGTTCTATCCAAAGCCTAAAAGTTTCCCCTTAATGACTGCTGGCCACCTCTCAGGCTAGTCTGGGATTTTGTTTAAAGTGTGCCTCCCCAACATTTGTTCCTTAAAATGCCTGGTTAGTCTACCTGCCAGTGACAATTACCAGCAATATGGAGCAGAATCTGAGCTCTCAATGCTACAAAGTATAGTGGTTCTGAGTTATAAAGTCTTAATCACCTATCTTCACATTCTGGCTTTAAAGGTATGTGTCTCGAAGAGATCCTTGAGAAACCACAGTTTTCACACTTGTAAAATGGAGATATTTACCTCAAGAGGTTGTTAAAAGGATTAAATGAGAACGTATTTATAAAAGTACTTAGTGCAATGCTTGGTATGAAGTATGAACTCAAATTTACTAAGTATAAAAATATACTATTTATTACTATTGCGCTTCAGAGAATTCCTACGGGATTACTTTTGTTCCATATATCAGCATTTCATTATATCACCTGAAAACTCTCATTTACACTTGGCATATTAATGCCTCAAAAAATCCCAAGTATTATTATATAAATATTTGTATCATATACGTGGGCTAATGGGAAGGAATGACATTAAATATGGCCCCAGGATAGTTGTCTAATCAAGAACTATATTCACCATCATGGGCCAATATGAAATTCTTACTATTAGTATAATGTGACCTTAGTGGAAAGATAAGAGAAGCAATGCATATGAAAGCCCAGAGATGACTGGGCCATCCAAGACCATCAGATTTTATGTATACAGCAACATTTTCCCAACAGTAGTTCTGGGCTAATAGAGGTTTAAAAAAAAAAACCTGGGGGAGAAAAAAAGCTTCAGAACATCTATGTAAAATATGGCTAAATGGGCTTATTTATGGCAAGTTTTCTTAGAGATTTGCATGTGTTATTGTATCTTATGACTATCCAGGAGGGAGATCAATCATTTCCCAACTTTTTTCCTATAAAACTCAGTCTTCCTGACACACTGTATTTTGTGAAAGCTTACTGTACGCAAATAACCAATTCAACTATTTTGATAAAGTAAGTCAGTTCACACAACATGAATTTTCAACATAGAGGATATCAGTAAAATTGGCCAGAAATTTTCATCAAAATCATAAACATGTTAGTTTGTTTAAGCTGAGGAACATTTGTCTGTCAATTAAAAAAAAAAAATAAGGGAAAAACCTGTTTATTTCTGCTTTCTCCTTATTCATATATGCATCATACTGAATGATGTACTATCATGCGATAAAAGTTAACATTTTTTAGTTTTATATAATACACATAGTGTTTACTTAATGATACATGAATACAGCTCAATCATATTGGGTTAAGTCCAATATGATTTGAAGCTACTAAATGCTATTAGGTATCTTCAAATCAATAATGAATAAATTCCTTATATTTTATCTCATTTCAAAACCACTCTAGCTATCTTCATCCGACTGCTCTATTAGGCAGAGATATTATTTGGAATAAAGAACTATTTTATGAAAATAAGCTTTTCAACTTTAAAAGAAGTCCTAAACATTAAAGCAATTATCTGTACATACTTGACATATTTGAACATTTTAACATATATGATTTCATTCAATCTTCATGACATCCCTTTGTGATACGTATCATAACGGTCATCATTTTATAGATCAAGAGAATAGGAAAGCTGTGTTTACATTCATGGTAAAGATAACACAGGCAGTGTGTGGGACCAGGACATAATCTTAGAGTCCCAGGCCTTCTCCACCAAAGCTCACGACATTCACCTGCAAATGCCTGCAAACTGTAGGTTGTCCAAGGCAGTTGCTATTACTCTTTAAAAAGCTAATTAAGGAAGAAGGAAACCAAAGGATTCCAACCAAAGGAAAGAAAACCTTTGATTTTCGAGGTTGACAGGATTGCCACAACTGACCTCCCCCGTCTTCCTCCACTTGGAACACAGTGTTCCCCATTCATTATCTGTGATCTGGGGCCAAGCCAATCCTTTGACATGTTAGGCAGAGATAACAAAGACGCTCGATCACCGAGGGGTTTACTCACATTAATTACATGAACTTTTGCTCTCAAATAAAGTATGTCCCTTCTTATTTTAGGGGCTTATAGGAAAGAACTTTGGGTGATGCAACTGTGCTTGCCCCAGGGCTCTGGGCCCCCACCTATTGGGCTCGCATCCTTTCTCTGTTACCTGTTGGTCTAGGTTTCCGGGGGATTTATTCAGTCTCTCTGTGCCTGAGTTTCCTCGTCTGCAAAATGCAGATAATAATATCGCCTATCATACAAGGCGATGGTGAGGATTCAATAACACATGCCACATAAAAACTCGAAGAAGGCCTGACATGGACTAAAGCGCTCAATAAATGCTTACTATTATTATTATGGGACTTGTTAAAATGAGACTAAAAGCAGAAAAATGCAGTAGCTCCCTGAGTTGTGTTTTCCCATGAAAGAGAGCAAAATCATTACAGGCCTTTATTCAGAGATGATCCCCATACCATAAGGTACACTTGGGCTTTCAGTATTGATAAATGTCTCTGGAGGAAGTTCTATTACTACCTATTAGATAAACAAAACTTAAAACTCAAGAATGTGATTCCTCCCACAGCAGAATAATCTGTAACAGCACCCTTTATCAGGCCAATGTGCTTTGGGGAGTCACTGATATAACCAGCCAGCAAAATCACCTGGGAGAGCCCCCTGAAATAACCAATGATCAAATGCAAAGGGCCAAATTGTGCTTTGGAAGTCTCATTTCGATAAGCTCTGAACTGCATAGAAATAAAACCATTTGGAGGCGCTTGGGTGGCTCAGTCAGTTAAGCTTATAATAAGCCTATAATTCTTTTGATTTGGGCTCAGGTCATGATCTCAGGGTCCTGAGATCAAATCCGACCCATCATGGAGCCTGCTTAAGATTCTCTCTCCCTCGCCTTCTGCCCCTCCTCCAACCCCCAAAAAAGGGGGAAAAAAAGGAAATCCAAACCATTGGCACACTCCTTAGGCACATGCCTATGATTAGCCATAGCAATTTTCCTTCTGGTCATTTTCTTTATTTTCATTTAAATTAATATAATTCCTCAGCTAAAATACAAGAGAAAAATGTTAGAGAACACAGTCTATTCACTCTAATAGCAATAATCAAGTGTTTTCATTCTGATGGTGTAACTGTATAACTGTGTATCTCTATGCCAAGAAAATTCTCATGTCCTTTCATTAGATTTTGTCCGTATATATTCATTGAATTGAGTTTGTGTTGAAGGAATGTCATTTTACCCAATGTAATATTTACATTTGTAATAATTTACAATGACAATATTTCTAATTAATAGTGTAAATAAAAATGCAAAATATAATATTACATTTACCTAATGAAATATGTGCCTTCATACCAAGAGAAGATTATTTTGAAAATTTTAAAAATAAATGCAGATTTCTATAAAATTAAAGAAAAAAACCTATTCACCTTATTCATCTAACCAAGAGATATTAAGCATAATATAAAGGCCTATAGATAGATTTCTCTTCCTAAGGAATACTTATATGTAAATAAAGAGGGTTATTACCAGAACACTGAATGCTTTAATAATTAATGCACAGTGTACTGATTTCTCTCAAAGGCCTCATTTCTAATGTGAGGAAAGAAATCAAAAGTTTTCTCAATTTTCTTTTGTACCTAATTAACTATTAACCATCCAGTTACCTATTAAGCAAAATATAATTTCTTCTTAATTTGTTACAGTGCAAGCATTTCCTTCCCTGTGGTAAAGAAAGGTAAACAACAGTGAAAGGGAAAGAAAGCTCACTTATGTGTTTCAGAAACAAGGACTTGCTCACCATTCTAATCCAAATGTCCTTTTTAACTAAATAAAACTAACCTTCAGCTGTTTTCATTTAAGCATTTTTAAAATCCCTAATTTAATAAAGCTAATTGAATTTGTTCTAGAATAAACCTTGTATTGCTGATACACTGAATTTATTCTAAAACACTGCTAATCCATTTAAAATGTGCAATATACTTAACTATATAGTATTAAAAATGCTTGCCATTTAGCAAAGATTTAGAAATGTAACATGATTGGCTTAAGATTAATGTTATATTACCAAAGCTCAATAAAAATAGCACTTAAGTATCAGAGAAATATAAGACATATTCAGTATATGACAGACTGCATTATCACCAAATTTAGAGAATCTTTTATTAAATGAGTATCAGGCTTAATTAAAAGAAAAAAGTCCCTAAGTCTTGAACTTTTGTGCCAACAATGAATATCTAATAGAAGAATCTACGAATGAAAATGCTTTTTGAGGTAGTTTTTGGCTGATCTACATATGAATGCAAAGCAAGGATATTTCACTATCAAAAATTACATGGGCGCCTGGGTGGCTCAGTCGGTTAAGCCTCCGACTCTTGGGTCATGAGACCAGGCCCCATGCTCAGCGCAGAGTCTGCTTAAGATTTTCTTTCCCTCTCCCTCTGCCCATTACCCCCCCCACCGCCCCTGCTCTCTCTAAATAAATAAATAAATAACATGGCATTATATATGACTTCTCATATGGAAACATATTATTTAGCCACTGTACCATGTGAGGGAAAATAGTAATATGGTCCCCAAATGAACTTCAATTATATGAAGTATTTTTCTCTCATCTGCAGAATGAATGGCACTGCCTCAAATTAAGGAATTAGTAATGATAACAAATAAACACAATTATACTTTTTTTGAACCCTGAGTTCACTTTACTGTTCCTAGTCACGGTGCTATGAATTCTATTTCCCCAGCCGATCACCAGATTGGTGCACAGCATTCCAAAAAGTGAGTCCTTCCAAACTACTTTCTAGAGCTGCTCACTTTGCTACAAAAATGTTCTGCTGATTTTAACAGCCTACTTAGGATTAAATAAAATCAACACATATATCCGTGGTAAACTGTACCAGAAACCATTTTGGAAAGAGAAACTACTGAAAAATCCCTTTCCTACACTGTTATTCAAATACCAGTAATATGCCTTCAATGACCAGAGAAAACAGAAATGTTCCAAAAAATATGTAAGTAAAGGTCTTAGAAAAACTTTTAAAATTTGTTGCAGAAATAAACTGAGGCTAGACGTTCTATATGGATTTCATTTATGCCTACAGCACTTTACCCTGGTGTCAAGAGGTTTGAATATTTGGGCGCACCTGGGTGGCTCAATCTTGAAGCGTCTGCCTTCAGCTCAGGTCATGATCCCAGAGTCCTGGGATTGAGCCCCAGGTGGAGCCTGCTTCTCCCTCTCCCGCTCCCCCTGCTTGTGTTCCCCTCTCTCGCTGTCTCTCTCTCTGTCAAATAAATAAGTAAAATATTTGTTAAAAAAGAGGTTTGAATACTTGGATTTGAAACCGGGCTTTACCATAACCATATAAAATAAGTGCCTATTGCCCCCATTTCACAGATTAAGAAAATGAGGTATATGCTGTCCAAGTTCACTCTAATATTAAGTGGCAGAGTTTGGATGCACAACCAGGTAAGTCTGTTTTCAATTCTTCACAGTATATCATGCTAAACTACCTAATTCATTAAATCAAATTGGCATGCCAAATTCCTTTCAGAAACACAGTCGATTTTTAACTATCAGATCTAATTTTGTCTATAAGCTGGGTGAGTGAAACACTATAGGATTACGTTTACTGGTCCTCAAGTTAGCAGAGAGATTCAGGCAGGGCTCTGCCACTAACTGGCTCTAAAACTTTTCAATTGCTGTTTTCTTGTTCATAAAGCGAGGAAATAACACCAGTAGGCTCCATTTTGAAAATACAAGCCACATAGTAGTTTCTGATATATAACCGCTGATACAGAACCATTTTACCCGCTAACAAATCCCAGGGCTTTCCCCAGAGCTACAGTTTTGGAAGGAACACTGTCAAAAACAGAAAGCAGCGCAAGGTGGACCTGTGCATTCCGTGGTTCATTGCGGGTACTGCACAAAGTATCTGGAGGAGCCAGAAACTGAAGGCCCAAATGCTGTCCCCACTGGATGAGTCAAACCCTCAGAGTCCCTGAGTGATGCTAAAGGGATCTACATTTTAATAAAGGATTGGTTTGTCTGGTCAGGGTGGAACAAGAAAAAAACTTCACTGGTTACTATTTACTCCTCTGGAGCTTGAGGATGAATCCCTTATTTTTGCAGAAAAGCCCATCAAGGAGAAGACTTTTAATGGACATTGCTGAAAGGAAAAGCGGGGAATGGGAGAGAAGGGGAAAAAGTGTTAAGGGGAAGGGGAAAGAAAAGGAGGAGGAGGAGGAAGAGAGAGCCATCAACTACTCTGAGAAAAATTCCTTAAAAACAGCATTATTTTATTGAACAACTCCTCCCCCTTTTTTTCTAAGTTAAAGACTAAAGCCTACTCTCCCACCTTCACTGCTGAATATTTTCCTCTCACTTTTAAAAACAATTTTTGCTACACCCAAGTTTCCCCATAACTCCTCACTGTATAAGGTCAACTTTTGCTTTTACAAACACTAGCAAGGCTGAATAATAATTACCCAGGGTTTAGATTCCTTTCTAGAAACAATTCATTTAGAGAAAACAAAGGAAAAATCATGTGTAACAATGGAAAACATGGTTCATCCAACATCCAGATAAGATAGGAACACAAATAATAAGAATATTTCAGCCATGGGGATAAACTCTAAAACAAACTGTTCTCTGGGAAAAAGAAACAGAACCAATGGAGTAAATGGATGTGAAGGGAAAAGGGACAGGTTTGGAGGGCTGAAATGAACAGAACTATAGATTTCTTTTTTAAAGTCCCAAACCAGACATAAGCAATCATCAACCAATGAAAAATGTTCTCTATCACTGTTTATCCTCCTTAGTTTTGACTGGATATCCATATGTTCCTTCATATCAAAAATAGCCCTTTCGAGAACATCTGCTAAAGACCTAAGTTTATTCATTCCTTTAAAAAGCTTTGGTTAAGTGCCTTTTGTTAAGTATTATGTGTCAGACACTGAGCTAGGTGTTGTGGAATCCATTTTAAAATTCTACTTCCCTGCAGGACATAAGAATGGGAGGGTGAGACTGGGGTTCTCAGATACACTGCCAAAGTCTGTTATGTTACAATTGTATCCTCTTGTGCTCAAATTTTCCTAAATACTTTATCACTACATCTAGAAAGTTTAATATTTAAATTAGAAATTTTAATATTATAACATGAATGATACATAAGTTATACAACATAATATATAATATTAAATTGGTAAATCTATTAATAATGTGGGTTCATGTAATAAGGAGGAGAAAATAAATTAGGACAAGTGGCACAGTAAAAAAACATTTCAAAGACAACCTGAGTTAGGACAAATATCCTTGTACACAGCAGTGACAAGCCAGCTCTTAATAGAAAAGCACAGAAATACCATAAAATCACAGTAAGATATTTAAAGAAAATCTAAAGTTGGTAGTGAAATAAATACACAGAATATTGTTGACATTATTTCCATTAGAAAAAAAATATTATTGCCTCAATGATGGTCATTAGATATATCTGTGGCATTTCAATTCACACTTCCTTAATGACATCATCAATATTTTATATGCAGATTCTTCTACTTACAAAAGAGACTGTCCAACAATAAACAAAACATGCGTGAAATTTTAATAAAATCTTTACTCCCCTTAAAAAGTATTCTACACGGGCGCCTGGGTGGCTCAGTTGGTTAAGCAACTGCCTTCAGCTCAGGTCATGATCCTGGAGTCCCCGGATCGAGTCCCACATCAGGCTCCCTGCTCAGCAGGGAGTCTGCTTCTCCCTCTGACCCTCCTCCCTCTCATGCTCTCTGTCTCTCTCTGTCTCTCATTGTCTCTCTTGCAAATAAATAAAATCTAAAAAAAAAAAAAAAGTATTCTACAGTTTTATGAACACTGCAGATAAATTGAAATACAGCTAAAAGTAAAGCTCTAGTATATCATTTTCAAGAGATAGCTTCTAAATCAAATCTTAAGAGTAAAAATACTAGCATGGAGGCAAAGACAGAAGAGAATCTCTTCTTAAAAATAATTAATTGTGATAATAAAATCTCATCATTAAGCTAAACATATATTCTTTCTTTCATCTAGTTTTCCTGATAGGAAATGCCATTTATAAGTTACTTCAAAAGAGAACTCAAATCATATTCTGAGTCATCCATGGTGAACAATAAAACTTCTATTCCTAGAAGCTCTATTCTCTCTAAATGAAAGCAATCTTAAAAGTAGTCAACACCTAGAATGAAATGAATATTCAACACACATGGCAGTCTTCAGAACTGTCATCTTGGGAAAGGCCAGTTAACAAATCGTATTCCACACAACAATGCGGGCTGATTTTTAAATGTATTGTGTAAGTTGCAAAATGAAATGAGAGAATCAGATTTCCAACTCAAGATCAGATTTCCAAATTTCCCTCATTAACAAGATACACAAATGCATAACTTTATAGCATTAAGAATGGAACTAACTTTACATGAAATGGAGCCAAATGAATGCTATTGAACATCCATAATGATCATTTTCCACGAAGTTAAATACTTATAATCATGAGGTTTGATTAACATGCTCTGGTTTCTTGCATGCCATGTTATCATTATAATCAGAAAACTGGAAGAAATTTTCTTCAATTAAGTATAAAACAGATGATCACACTTAGGAAGAAAACATGTCTCACTGCCACTTATATAGTTAAGATTATAAATACATATGAATATTTTCATCATAGAGGAAATCAGATTATTTAGCATCCTAATTTTTACAGCAGACTTAAATTTTCAAATCCTTTGAGATAAGTTCAAGGAATGCATTCTTAAAATAATACTATGCATACTCAATGCTTTGTTTTTCACAATTACTTGACAACATGTTTTGTAGTTTTTCCCTTTTGTTTTGTTCCTTTTCTTTGCTAAAATAATAGTCCAATGAGAAAGGGAAAATTACCCTATTAGTTTTCACCAGAAACATTTCTACTTCTATTTTCGTCCCCTAATTTTTAATAATCAAACTAAAATATAATCTCTTAAATAGTATTGATACTAAATTTTATTTAACAGAATTAGTGATGCTTTCTTAGCTGGAGATTAATAGGTTTTAATAAAAAGATCTAGCTTTTCTGATACTTACAGAAAAATATACTGGTCTGGATGTAACTGGTACCATGGAAAGAGCTTTTTTTTTTTTTTTTTTTTTTTTTGGTGTAATTATTCTTCTACCTACTACATGCAAATGAAACACTTCGGTTATTTTTTACCTCTCCAACTGCTTGCATTCACATGAGGACAGTGTCTGTAATTTAGTGACCTGCTTGTACATTATCAGTAACTCACATACACACTCCCACACATTTCACAGGTTAAACTATCCATTCATATTAAATGATGGCCCCTATGCTAGTGAATTCAGTAAGTTTGGTAAACTTACAGCTTTACCTTAAGGTCTGCAATATAAAATGTTGGCTAGGGACGCCTGGGTGGCTCAGTCATTAAGCGTCTGCCTTTGGCTCAGGTCATGATCCCAGGGTCCTGGGATAGAGCTCCGCATTGGGCTCCCTGCTCAGCGGGGAGCCTGCTTCTCCCCCTCCCACTCCCCCTGCTTGTGTTCCCTCTTTCGCTGTCTCTCTCTCTGTCAAATAAATAAATAAAATCTTTAAAAAATAAAATAAAATAAAATAAAATGTTGGCTAAACCCAAATGGCCCTCTTTGCCTTAAATTCCTCCTATAATTTCATTGAAACAGTTTGTCCTACCTGAATGACACCATTAGAAAGTCCAAGTATTTTGCTCCAAATCACTCCACACCAGTCTTGTACCAGAAATTCCAATGAATAGAGGATTTTTATTATCAAAAATGATGTCAAATAGAATTCAAAAATTCTAAGCAAAAATCATTTATATTATAATTTGATAAAAGAAAGCCTTATGAAATCTTCCTATGAAATGACTTACTTCTATAGATTCAAGGTTGCATATGTATTTTTTTATTAGTTGCTAAGTGGTACAAAGCACTAATTCCAACCGTACATTCCATAAAATGTAAAGTGCTGTGATAGGAAGGTTATCCAAGAACCATAAAAAAAACAAGTCGCACTACAGTGCCTCTTATAAGGGCTTCACATAGAATTATATGAAATATATAGCTGCCTCTGTAGTTGAACTAAGAGACTAAGACTAAGTAAGTCTGTTGATATTAACATGCTCAGAAAAATAACATTTTACATTAATGTAAAAGATTCCTAAATTTGTCAGATCTGATATGTTCTAGGTCATATCACTTAAAAGTTTGCTTTAAAGAGAAATCATATTGTGAGAATTAAAAGGCAGATGCAAAAAACAAAACAAAAAACCCACAATTCCAAATCAGAACTTTAAGTCTTATGCTCATTTTGCTAAAAACAAACAAAAAAACAAAAACAAAAAACAAAAAATGAACATATGAGAATTTATTTCAAACAGCCTACTTTCTGAAAAAACTACATTACAAAAATCAAGTCCAACATTGGCAACAGGAACATAGCTAGAAATGTAAGGCATATTCCTGGTTCCTGAGTGTCAACCTTTAGGGATGACTGCATTTCATCAGACTGGACACACTGTAGCATATAAAAAGGTTTACAACTCCTAATACATTTCCTGCACAAAAATAATATACAACAGCATCAGCTAGTAACTTTTTAAACTGCTTCACGGAATAAAACACACCTTCCTCTGAAAGCAAGTTCAATGTCCTAGTTGCTACCTGGTAGCCAAGATAATATAAAGTTCACCCATGCTCTCTCTTCTAGACTGTGCTCTGAACACTATCAAAACACATTTAAAAATAGGAACTATCCAACCAAGAGAAGGTATCCATCTCATCCTTAATTTGTTTTTGTTTTCTTCCAAAATCTATCCTATTGGATTTTTCTCATTCCTTCTCCTAGACAGAAAAGGACCTGTATTTAAATGTAGGAGCCCAGATTATAAGTGAATCCTGAAATTATTTAAAGTATCATAAAAACCTAGCAAGCACTTTAGACCACTTGGAAAATCATTGTTCTGTTAGTATATATTACCTCAGGAGTTCATCTGAAGTTAACAGTGGTACCCCAGAGCAAGCACACTGTTTCAGAACCCGAGGAATTCTGCCAGCCATGTGCACCAAGAGTCAACGATATAAAGAAGCCCCAACATCACTGGGCTCACCAGGTGGCTACCATGCTGGATGCTCCAACATGCATTATCTAATTAGATTCTCACACCAATTTTATTAGGGAAAGCTGAAAAATAAATAAGAAAGCCGACAAACCCTCTTTCTAAAAGAGACAGCACAGATACCTGAAATCAATCTCGACTCAACAGAGATCTACTTTCAGAGTATCATTTTCTGGATAACACAGGGGAAAAAGAATTGAAATCCCTGGATTATTTTCCATAAAAATGAGTATCAGTTGAGAAAGAATACTGTGAGGCAAATTATGAAATCTCTAAATTTCACAATATATAAAATGCTTAACGATTTTAACCATGCTTTTAATTTTCTCAATTCAAAATACATCTCAGACAATGCTTTCTTGCAATCATATGTATGGCTTCCTGTCTACTTGGTTCAATGAAATTAAGGATGAGTGTTTGAGAGTTACAAATCTTTACCTATTGAAATCTTCCCTGTTAAAATCTGTATCTATTTACTCTGATACATCATGTTTAAAGCTAAATCCATTCCTTTTCACAGTTATTTGTCAGCACCACCACCACCACCAGGACGAGTAAAACAAAAACCAAACCTAGAAGAAGCTATACCAAAAACTAATCCCAGGGATCATCCAGGTGCTTTCTGTTCATTTTCTTTTTCTTTCTTCCTTCCTTTCTTCCTCCCTCCCTCCCTCCCTCTCTCTTTCTTTCTTTCTCTTTCTTTCTTTTCTTCCTCTTTTTCTCCTTCCTTCCTTTCTTCCTTCTTCCTCCCCTCCCCTCCCTTCCCTTCCTCTCCCCTACCTCCCCCCCTCCTCTCCTCTCCTCTCCTCTCTTCTCCTTTCTTTTTAGTGTAGGAGAGAAAGCCACTGAATTTCAAAAAATATATATGAGAAACACATTATAATATAAATGAACAGAATTCACTTTCACACTGAATCAGGTATTCCAGTTTATAAAATTTTCTACCCAACCCTACCCCAAACACACATTAAAAACACACTCAACAACAATGGTACAACATTACTGCTCTCTTTAGTCATTGTTTTTCCAGTTCTTAAAAATAATATCACACAAAAGATTAACTTCATTTTTCCTTCATTTCTGTGTGTTTGAGTAAGCGTGCACTACAGAAAGGGCACCCCTTATACTCTTTACATTACCCAACATCACATATGGAAATCTGATTATTTTTCCCAATTGGTTATTTTATCCCGAGGTCATGACTATCTATTGGCAGGTATCCAGGAATGGCTGATTCATTGCACTGATGAAAATGTGGTTCATAAAAATGTATTTATATCAAAGATAGGCCAATTGTAGGAGGACAGAATGAGGATCTACTCTTAATCAAACAATAAAAATATGAATGAACATTATTAGAAAGGAATATCCTTAAGCCTATTTAAACACAGTCATTCTTGTTCCAATGTCTCTAATTAAAGCTATATGCTACGCTGAAACACAGATATCAAGCTGGATTAGCTGCAAAGACACAGTTAAAATGTAATTATGCCAATTGTACAAGCCACTGGTGCACATAATCCAAAAAGTATTTGTATGTGAAACATAGACATTTGGTATCTCTGATAGCCTATTAATGCATATTATTTTCAATAAAATAAAGAAGTCATTCCGCAACGTCTCTTCAAGTCTATTTGCCCCGGTTCCCAAGCCTGCCAAACTGTTCACATTAGCTCCTGCATTCCCTCCATTCAAGGGATGAACTAAGTAGTCTCCTAGACTAATGGAAAGATTGGCTTAAATTTGACCTTGGCTCTCTTTATAATTAGCTGATTCATTCCCCAGGGGAAAGAGGTAATTAACTTACTGGTTCAGAACTTCCTTAGGAAAGAAATGTAACTGTCTCACTTACAAGGACTTTCCTTTATTCTGCTGATCTAATGCCATCTCAGATTTAGATAGAAATGATAATTCATAAAATTCTTTCAAACATATTAGCTCCTTGGCTCCACACAACAGCCCATGACTTAGTTCAAGCCAGAGAGCCCTAAGGCACAGACAGGATAAATGATATTGCAAAATCACGCCACTTAACTAGATAAAACAAAACTCGAATTCAAGGTCCTGAACTCTTAGTTTGTTTCTCTTCCCCTGACTCCACAATGCCACGTCCACTAGAATGTTATACCAATATTTATAGTGCAGTGATGGTTCTAACCGAGATGATGTATTAGTAAAGCAAATCTGGACACACATATAAAACATCCATTCCAGAAAATTCCCTTTAAAATGAAACCTTTCTTTTTTCTTCAATCTCCTTCCACAAACCAAAACCCTCATGCTTTTAAATAATACATAAGTAACTAATCACAATTTTAATATATGATTTAATATTATTTTAACAGCCACACTCCAGAAACTACATGTTACTTTGAATCTAAAATAGTCTCACGAAAATGTTAAATGAAATAAACTTAAATATAAGCCCCTTCTAGATAAGAAATGCCTATTTCTCTGAATTGCCTAGAAAGGGGGCACTCTCTAATCTCTTTAGGCACAAATCTATAAAACTTTTCCCATTGTGGGAAAAAATTTAATGAATAAACAAAACATTGAACTAATGAACGCTAAAAACACCCCAAATCAAACTAAACTATGAAAATACCAAAAGCTGAAATGATTTAAAATAATATAAAAGATAGGAAGCACGCATAGTTATAGACTTATACGTTGGGTGACCACATAATTTATCATGTAAATCAGAGGACACTCTGGGGAATGAAAAGGGTGCTATTAATAATTACACTGGGACAACAGGCCTAAATAGGGATTGTCCTGGGAAATAAACAGGACATATGGTCACTCTAATTTTATGTCTTCACCAGCTGGATTTTTTTCAAGGATTCCCAAGCATCTTGATTTTTTTTTTTTTTTAGGTCAGAATTATTTTTTTCTTTCATTCCCTTCTACCCCTACTTCTCTTTTATAATCCAGGAAAAGATTAGTCAAGCCACTTAACTCTTTCTTCTCTGCATGTCCTATTTTATCTATTAACTAAGGCAAGAAACGTTTATTAGTCTGAAAATCTCCTTTAAAAGCTATTACTTCTACAATCTTAGCTTTATGACCCCTGTGTTTCCATTTCAAAATGTCATGGCCAGAGCTCCGAGCAGAAAGCAGCAAGTCTGGCTTCGGCCTGTATTAATATACTGCTTTATAGGGCGCCTGGGTGGCTCAGATGGTTAAGCGTCTGCCTTCGGCTCAGGTCATGATCCCAGGGTCCTGGGATCGAGTCCCGCATCGGGCTCCCGGCTCAGTGGGGAGCCTGCTTCTCCCTCTGACCCTCTCCCCTCTCATGCTGTTTCTCTCTCTCGCTCGCTCTCTAAAAAATAAATAAAATCTTTAAAAAAAAAAAAATATACTGCTTTATATTTGAAATCACCTGAACGTGGACTTTGGGAAATTTACTACAGCTGATTTGAGGTGGGTACGTTACAAAAGTAAAGTCTTCTGAATATATTCAATATTCGGAATAAATAAGGAAATTTGGAGGGGTGGGGTAGAAGAACAAGTCAAAATTATTAACTGAAGGTTTCACTATCCAAAGTATGGTTCGGGTTTCTGAAGACTTTTTCATTATCTTCATGCCTAAAGCCTTCCAATGGTATCTCATCTCCAGAGTAAAGCCAAAGCCCTCACAAAGTGTTATATGGTTTTCCCCCATTCCCCACAAACACTACCTCTTTTGACCTCCTCTTCTCCTACCCTCTCACTTCCTTCACTCAGCATCAGCCAGCCTGACACTCTGAAATTCCCAGACATGCTGCTGCCTCGGGGATTTAGAATTTGCTCTGGCTGGAACACTTTCCCCCATGTGAGCACTTGATTATTCCCTCACCAACTCTAGGTCTTCCTCCCAATGTCACCTCCGTGAGACTCTCTGGCTACACTATTTTTAAATTGAACATTCCTGGCACTCCCCATCTTCCTTTCTAGCTTTATTTTTCTCCATATGTCACTATTTGATATATCATACATTTTACTTTTTTTTTCTGTCATGTTCCCACTAGGATGCAAGCTTCATGAGGACAAAGATGTTTTTGTCTAATATACTCACTACTGTTATCTACAGTGCTTAGAAAAATGCCATAGACATGGCTCAATAAAAATCTGTTGAATAAATAAACTAAGAATATAAAACATATAGCCCTTAAATGCATCAAGCTTGCCAAAATGGCTGACAATCAGGCACATTGGTCACAAATCCTTCTGGTTGCTTAAAGATGACTTAAAATTCAGTTAAAATGTTGGCTGTTTTTCAAATGTCCATTTGGTGGTGTCTTTGAAATCCAGAATTCTTTGGATTTCATAGAATTTATTGGTTCTAGAATATTAACAGTAGCAAGTACAGCAAATTAGAATTTGATTATGTATCTAAGTATATTTTTAAAAGCAATATTAGACATAGACATTTTATGACAGTTAAGAATTTAAAATAGAAAATGAAAGATTCCTTCATGTATCATATACATATAATACTCACAGTAAATTATACATAAAATACTAAGAGGAAAACAAAGACCTTCCTTTTTCATCTCTAAAGCATCTGGGATGGATGTAGATTTAATAGCAAGCACTTTGTGTCCAACTACATTAAAATGCAAATATTGACATCGGAAACACTGACAATTAAGTTTTCAGTGTTCTCCGTTAAAATGAACATTTGCATATGAGTGTGAAGAATAAGAAAAAAATGACAATGTACAACTACACAATATGTATGCTTTGAATAGAAAATACTTGTGGGTATGGGGCACCTGGGTGGCTCAGTCGTTAAGCGTCTGCCTTTGGCTCAGGTCATGATCCCGGAGTCCTGGGATGGAGCCCCGCATCGGGCTCCCCGATCAGCGGGAAGCCTGCTTCTCCCTCTCCCACTCCCCCTGCTTGTGTTCCCTCTCTCGCTGTGTCTCTCTCTGTCAAATAAATAAATAAAATCTTAAAAAAAAAAAAGAAAGAAAATACTTGTGGGTAATAAACTGCTATATAGTATTGTCATTGCCGTGATGTTGAAATATCTGAAATTTTGAATTCTAACGTTATAGTAATATTACTCTTTTTTTCTATGTGGGAAAACCCTTATAAACATAGGACCTGAGCTTTGAAGGGTTTTAATGTAGGTGGTGAAGAGCTTTGTGCTGAGACAGCTGTGCCAGGACCTGAGATGTGAACTTTCTGATAATCCAGACTCCTTGAAATCTCTCACACACACACACACACACACACACACACACACACACACAGCCTCCTTCCTTTCTTCACCCTTGTTATTACCTCCAACCCCTAGGCAAAATTCCCCAAAAGAAGTGACAAAATTAAAAACTTACGCCCTCCTGACATCCTGATACAACAGTTGGGAAATAATCACTAGTGTCGATTACCCATGCACATTTGGAACATAATGACCAAAGTCAGAGGCAGCAGATGACTAATCACTGGGAAGAGTTTCGCTAGATGAATGAGTCTCTCTCAGGACCCTTTCAACAACTGTCCAAAGCAAAACAAGTTCTAACTCAGTGAACTTACCAGAATATCCCTGAATTAGAATAGCACTGAATTAAAGCTCCAAATGCACAGCCATGTTTCTTGCACTACAGTTATTAGGAAGTAATTATAACCTAGCGCATGTTTTAACCATCAGTTTTACTCAAAGGCTTAACAGGTAAAGATGTATTAAAACAAACACCTCTAGGGCGCCTGGGTGGCTCAGTTGGTTAAGCGACTGCCTTCGGCTCAGGTCATGATCCTGGAGTCCCGGGATCGAGTCCCACATCGGGCTCCCTGCTCAGCAAGGAGCCTGCTTCTCCTGCTGACCCTCCCCCCTCTCGTGTGCTCTCTCTCATTCTCTCTGTCTCAAATAAATAAATAAAAAAAAATCTTAAAAAAAAAAAAACACCTCTATCTGGAAGAGAATGAAATACTTGCATAATTTTTTCATATAAAACCTAAGCCTTCAAAGTATGGTCCTACTACAAAGGCCTTTCAGAGCTATATCTCTCATGCAACCCAGAAGAACACAACCGTTCACATCATTCCCCTCTCTAATCATGGTGTCTTCTGATAGAAAAGTTTGAGAAATATTGATAACATGAAACATTATCACTGCAAGTACAGAAAAGAAAATAGACTTATAATCACAGCCCATCCATGGTTCAGTAGGATATTTTTTATATGATGGATAGTGCATAATATCAAAGATAAAAATGTTTACACCTTTTTTTAAAGATTTTATTTATTTATTTATTTATTTATTTATTTATTTATTTATTTATTTCAGAGAGGGGCGGGAGGAGGAGCAGAGGGAGAAGGACAAGCAGACTCCACACTGAGCACAGAGGCTGACACAGGGCCCGATCCCAGGATCCCGAGATCACGACCTGAGCCAAAATCAAGAGTTGGCCACCTAACCGACTGAGCCACCCAGGCACCCCTGTTTACACTTTCTTTACAATTAAACAGGGTCTACTGTAAATAAGCATTCCAAAAATAAAATAAATATGGTCCTATTGATAAGTCCAACGTTGAAAATACACATATCTATGGGGTAATGGTACCTAGGTTTCTATATTCATACACACACACACACATACACACATACACACACACACTTACTTATATATTATACACACATAAATTTATTATTTAATGAAGAATAAACTTGTAGGAGGAAAGAAAGCTCACACCATACTTAAATTCCCCTTAGGGAAAATAAATGCTCAATAGATTTCTTAAAACATTCACTGGGTTATGTATAATTCAAAATTCGAGTAAATATTTCCCTTATGTCTGTCCCCTGCTTTCTCCTCCTGTGTAAATTCTCTGCTCTTGTTTTATACACAAGACTATGTAGCCTTATCATGTATAGTGCTACAATTATTCATCAGTTGTCTTTCTCTCACTCTACAATGTAACTGTTGAAAAGGCAAGAAATATTTTATGTATCATCGGATATTTAACTTAGTACCTAGCATGTAGAAGGCCACTCAATATGTACTTACTGGATTAATTAAGTGAATCAACGAAAGAATAAGTAAATATTTAATCCTAACTTCTCATCCTCATCTTCCAATCACACTACTGATGCTTCGAAAACAGTGAGCCAGACCCCTCTAATCATCCAACAGGCCTTTTCAGGGGATTCTCTCGTCAGTGATTCAAGCTGTACGTGACCAAATAAAGGTAAGATCGCATAACACCTAAGATTTAATATGATAAATAAATTTAGATAAATGCAATCTCCTTTCATGCAGTCTGACTAAAGGACAAAATACTTGCGTTTCAAGGGAGCCAGAATGTACGCAGTTCCTTTTTCATGACAGGAATTCTCTAGTCACCGAAGTAGGGAATTCTCTTTGACATCACCATGAGACTACTCTTTCAAGATCTACCTCCAGAGACTCTGTTACGGAACTATGAAAATCTCAAGTTCTGAGTGAAAATTGTTGAAATGCTAATAGGTGGAAAGTCTTATGAGGATTAAATCACAATCCAAAATTATGAACAGGTAGCATCCACAGTGTCTGTAGAAATCTTTACAAAGTAATGGAATTTAATTTGAAGAAAAACCATTTCAATCTTGGATATGGAAACTTAAAAACCAAACACTTAAATAACATTAAAAAGCCTTGATTAAAGACAGTACACAATAAGGAGTTTTACATTTTATCTTTTTAAATTGTTTTAATTTAGAACTCTTTCATTTGGTTCATTAAAAAATCAAAACAAAATCTCTCCATGCATATCTGAAAAAAAATCCTTCAGGCCAACAGGCTCTTTTTCAAAAGATGCCTTTTGCGAATTAAAAGCACTTGCTGAAATTCACAAAGAACCAACTATTAAAGATGTAAACTCTGGAATCAGGATAGGGGCAGACAACTCTAGTAAAAGTGAAATCTATCTCCTGGTAAAATAATCTATTTTATTAATTGCCAGGGAACAATAGGCAATGACAAGTAAAATATTGCGAAAAAAGATCCATTTAATTAGAAAAGATCTGGAAATAGATATACACTCTACAAAAATAACCTCTCCTGGAAAGGCCAGTGGGTGCTGTCCCATTAGATATTAGTTTTGATTTTCCAATTAACGAAGTGGGAGACACTCTTTTGGGAATTTCTTTTTGCTTGGACATCCAGCATATCGGTTCCTAACACTCCGCTTAACAGCACTGAAATAATAAGCTGTTTCTACAGTAATATTAGATTGGTTTGCAAATGGCTAAAGTATAAAATACAATGATAAACTGAGTCTAATAAATAACTCTGTCTCTCCAAATACGTGCTGCAGAGTGGTACAAAACACAGAATATTTTTTAATGACCAACTGAAAAATAAAACAATCTAAGAAATAAATAACAAAGAAGCAATACCTTGAAATGCTAAAAGGGTAATATAATTTTCAGAATTAAGATTTTTACCCATTGCTGTATTTACACTATTTCCACATACACCAAAACAATACTTTTGGGAGACACTGCCTTGTGGCTTTGAATGGAATTGCAAATACCCAGTCCCAAAGCTAGAGTTTGTCGGCTAGTTCTAGGAAGCCAGCTATCTATCCAGGGGTCTCGCCTCTGCAGATTCCTCCGTGCCAAGAAAGTAATTGTTCTTCAGGATTCAGGTTCCAAGTGTATGAGAAACAGAAAAGTGTCTAGCAAAACTGTTTTTGTGATAGCTTCTTCTCCCTAACGGACACTTTTCAAGAACTGTATTGGTTTCCTATTTTGATCTACTCATTCTTTGCAAAAGTAAACCTTGACTTCAATAAGCAACTACGGAATTTGGTAGTATGCTATCAGGCAAAGAAAATGAGTCTAAAGGCAGCATTAATATAAACTGAGCCCTTAGGAGTTAATCACAAGCTAGTCAGTCTCTACTATAATCCCTGGGCCAAATGTTGAGATAATTGCTCCCTTCGGTATTATATATTATTCCCAGCATTGTGCACAAAGCAACAGGTAAAAAGGGCAGCAGGGAAAGAGAGAGGTAGAAAAGGTACATTAGACGGTGCTTTTGGAGTGGTATTAGTGGTTGTTGTGGGTTGTTGTTTTTTTTTCCAGCAAAATAGGACAAGAAAAAAATGAGAAGATAAATAGAAAATTGGGAAAGGATGGAAGAAAAAGCCCAAGAAATGGGAAAAAAGACAGAAAAATATTCCAAGATATTCAAGGAGAAAAACTTATTATTTGAAACCATTTATCACTAGTCTTGACTATATATACATATATATACCTATATATTATAGATAAATTATATATTATACATATATATTCTCTCTCCATTAAAAGTTTTTCAGCCACAAAACTGATTTTTTTTTATTATTGAAGTATAGTTGACATACAGTGTTTTATTCAAGTGTGCAACATAGTGATTCAACAATTCTATACATTACTCAGGGCTCACCACAATAAATGTAGTTACCATCTGTCACCATAAACGTTATTACAAAATTATTGACTATATCCCCTATGCCATCCAAAATTGATTTTTGAAAATATTCCAACTCCCATGAAATCACATAGATTTGAGTTATAAAAGATTTTAATCAAAGTACCTTAACAATTCTTAAACCTTAAATCCTAATAATCTTTAAAACTGTTTATCATACATCAAAAAACAAATTTATTGTATCAATCAGATTTCTCTTCTGCAGAAATGGATCTTAAATTCTATCTATCCCGATCACCTGCAGGTCCTACTTGTAAGACCAACACCATCTCTACCTGAATAACAGTTTTCATTAACTTTAAAAATATATCATTATATTATGTATCTCTAAGAAAAAAATACTGCCAATTAATTATAACTTCCATTAATTGTAAGATGCATTCCAATTCAGAAATGGGGGTGTTCATTTCAGAGTGGACGAAATCTCCCAACTGGCTGTCTGACTTCTATCTCATCTCCCACTTCCTCTCCATCCCTCACTCTGCCACATGAATTATCTGCAGGTAGTAGCACTGTCCCGCTAAAAAGCCATTGTATCTCCCTTCTGCCTGTGTAAGTAAAAGCTAAATTTGATATTAATAGCATGCACAGCTTTTCACAAACTGAGCCCACTCAGCTCTCCAGTCACACCTCTCCCACTCCCACAATATAATTCTATCCTAAAGTCACAATGAGGATCTCTACTTTCCATTAAATCAAAATGCTCTTTTCAAGAGTTTTTAAGTATTATATGCACTACTCCTTTCCATGAACTGACTCCCCTCCCCACTTTCTTCATCAAGGGCAATCCTACTCATACTTCATAACCTATCATTTATGAAGCATTCTCAAAACACAAAGTCATTCAAGAGCGCACGTGGGTATGAATACTTTTCTAGGAATCAATTCTAGATCTTCAATTCCCAAATCTCCTTTCTTAAAACTATCTCCTTGAGAACACTCTAGTTCTTCTTTCCCATCCCCCCCCACACACAAACACACCCCTTTTCTTTCATAAATGTTGTTCTCCACTTTACAAATCTTAAAATGATTCATTACCAGGTTTGAAAACCTCCAGAGCACCAAGCAACTGGAGACAACTCAGAGCCCTGGTGGGAGGGAGAGTCCTTTAAGAGGGAAGCAAGAAATATGGAAGGCAGAATCTTAGTTTATCTGGCCACTAACTCATGGCCAGACTCCATGTCTTTATCATCATGTGGGTTGGACTATTTATCTATTGGTCCATCTATCTTAGAATTAGAAATCAGAAATTAGATGTTTGGGAGAGGGGGGTATAGTTTACTTAAACTAAAAAATCAAGTTATACTTTTTCTTACCAAGAGTTAAGTCTGATTTGGCCTATTGGTTTGACAAATGAAGACTTGCTCTTCTTATAAGATAATATGGTGGACATTTTCCAATTCAAACTATATTAGTTTTGGCCAAAAACTAGATATAGATAGATAGATAGATAGATAGATAGATAGATAGATAGATGATAGATAGATAGATAGATAGATAGATAGATAGATAGATAGATAGATGATAGATAGATAGATAAATAGATATTTAAAGCACATATATAACATGCCATAAGCAAGGACTTATTTCCTTTACAGATACATCCTAATATTTTTCATATCTTGCTGTAAATACATGTTATATGTCTATCTTCCTCCACTGGTCTGTGACTTATTTAAAAAAAACTTAAACGGTGTGTTAGTCATCTCTATCTCTTTTATCCTAGGTTTTCAATAAATTTTTGATGGATTATTGGACCAGTGAGAGCTACAAATCTCCTTGTTAAAAATTCCTATGAGAACACAGTTGCAGTCACACTGTTGAATAAACAAAAGCCCTCCCAACCAGAAGCACTCATTCCCTCTCTCAACTCCCATTTCATTCTACCTGTAACTCACTCAGCATTCCATAGTAAAAAACCAAAAACAACAACAACAACAACAAAAAAAACACTTCAGTATATTTCATATTTTCTAGAATATCAAAAGCGCCCCAAGGTTAAGACCCATATCAGACTGATCTCTGTCAGATACCTCAGCACCTGACTCAACATTTTTGAGTGAACTACTTATTTAAAATAAATCTACCAGCCTTTGCCCTTTGGAACACTGATACCTAATTTAATCTTACTGCTATGTGTTTTGGCTCAGGATAGAGAGGGTAATTCCTAAAAAGAAAAAAGTGCTGTCAGTATATGAATATGATGCCACTGACTCACCATGAGCAGGGCAGGCATGCTGAGTTATTTTTTCCAGTACTAATGATGAATTGTGCTGACTGAGCCGTTCAGTTCCTCTTGGGACCAATGGCACACATTTTTTATATAGCCTGCCAGGATCTAAGATATAATTTTTGGCCACTGAGTAGGGTTGACATTTTTTTTTCTTAAAGAAAATTGTAGCTAGTTCACTCAAGGTGACAATACAAAGAGCAAAATAAAGTAACCAAGAGCATATGCAGAAGCAATCAATGCTTCATCTCTTGTTGGGAGCCTTTAGACTTTCTGAGCCTCTCTAATTCTTTCAAACCTGAGTCAGTTTTTGATCTCAACATCTCATGACTGACCACATGTAAACCAAATACTCATGAGTTGAATTGTACATGTTTTCCTCTCAATTACTTACTGCCTACCACAGATCAGCTTCATAGAACAAAGGAATATCTCACTGCTTTCCAATTTTTACATAAAACCTCCTTCCTAACATTCTTGAGTTTTAAACTGGTTTTATGACCTTAAATAAAAGTACCATTATTATTTTAGTTCATGTATTCTGAAAATGTCAATTTCAAAAACACACTATTCCATTTTTTAATAGTGTATAGTCTGCTACTCCAACAATAGAAAAGAAATCCTCAGGAATGAACGAAAAATACTATTCACATCTACTAATGTTTATTAAAATACTTTAAACTTACCAATGAAAAAAAACCCAGCCATTCTCTTCATATTCATTTAAAGGATTTTAGCGTGAACTGGTAACATGTTTCCATGCAAGGTCATCAACATGAAACACCACTATGATGCTTCTCAGCTCACTAGTGCCTCACTTATCTCTCATGTTCTTATTTCTTATAAATTTATTTGTCATTTTCATGCATTAGGCTGCCCTCTCCTAAAAGAAATTATCTAAACTTGATGTGAGTTACCAAAATGAGATTTGGGTTTTATTTTTGTGTTTGTTTAATCTATGCCTAACTTTCCAAGGAAATGCCATTTTCCTCATAAGTAAACTTGAAGAAGACACCATGCTTAAAGAATAAATGAACCTTTGTGGTTATGTTGGAAAGAATTTTTAAATATACGGACATAAAGAATGGCAATCTAGAAACACGAATGGAACAGTATACAAGTAAGAAGGATTTTAAGCTTGACATTGGAGTAGCCAACCATCCTAATTTGCCTGGAACTGGGGAGGAATTTTCCCTGATACCAGTCATTCAGTGATAAAGCCAGAAAAGTCTCTGCCCACTGGGACCAACTGGTCTTCCTACCTGACATAGCCAGCTGAAACTGAGATCTTCAGTTTCTCTTGATACAACAGTGAACTAAAAGGAATTTGTAAACATTTTAAAGAGAAAATACATGTTTTTAACAATTTGATTTTCTATAACATTTTAGAATAATGGTTGTTTTGTTTGCATTTTAAAGAAAATGTAAATAAACCCTAAAAGGCTTTTGAACATCTACTCTATAAATTAGGGAATTTAGTGAACAATGTTTACTTTTTACTTTCTATTATCAAGTTAACTGGCCTTTTTGTGTGAGTCTAAAGTAAAAAAATAAAAATGATTAAAATATTAAGTATTTAACTTAAATGAAAACTTTCAGAAGTCTTAATCTAGGAATTCTCAAGTCTTTTTAATTAAATGATTTAGGTTAAGTGAAGTACTCATTAATCAATGTTTATTTCTTATATCACAAAATGGTATTAAATAGCTTGGCAAATTATTAAAGTAAGAGAAAGCCCATCTATTTTCATATGAGTTAAGGCAGTGAGAAATGTACATATTCAAGTGAAAAATGTGCAAAGATAAATACTAGGGTGGCATAATTACCTTTTACTGAGTCATAGCTTTTTGCCTAAAAACTAAATTCTCCTCTGGTTCATTTTCTAACCAGGAACTTGCAGTCTGAATATTATTCTAAAATTATTAGAGAAGCAAAAGACTAATCTGCTTAAAAGAAATGAGAAGCCTTCAATAGAGTTATTCAGAAATAATTACTGCAAACAAGCTTACTTTACAACAAACTTTTCAATCATATGTATATATTTCAATCATAAAACACAGCATGGATAGTTAGTTGGCTTTTTAACATTTAAATTATTAATCCCTGAAAGGTAGATATTACTTCAAAATAATAAAACTTTTTAAAAACTATGTACCTGAATTGAAACTGCTCCAGTTATATATAATTTATACAGTTTAAGAAACTGAACCTTGTTTTGTTTTTTAATGCTCAAAGCTACAGTTTATTACAGTGAAAGGCTATGAATTGAAACCAGCAAAAGCCAAAGGTACATAGACTAGAGTCCAGTAGAGAATAGGCACAGATTCCCAACAGTCCTCTCCCAGTGGAGTTGTACAGACAGCATCTAATTTTCCCAGAAACAATGTATGACAACATGTATGGGGTTATCACCCACCAGGCAAGCTCACCCAAGCCTTGGTGTCCCGTGTTTTTATTGTTGTGGGGGCAGTCGTGTGGGCATGGAGAGCTCATGCGGCTAATCTTAGTTACTTCAGACTCCAGCCCCTTTAGAAGTCAAACTGATTTGGTGTAGCCCAAGACACTCACCATAAATCACACTGTCACTATAAGCCATCTGGTAGTTTACCTGGTAGACCTCCACATATACAAAACATTTTTATCAGGCAAAATATTTTAAGGGCTTAGATATTTTCTTCCAGGATCCAGTCAAGAGCTAGACCATTCTTTGGAATGTAAAAGTCCCCCAGACCTACTGAGTTAATCTTTACTAGACAGGCTATAAGAATGTAGGTGATGTCCCAATGTTTATAGCAGCATTATCAACAATACCCACATTATGAAAAGATCCTAGGTGTCCATCGACTGATGAATGGATAAAGAAGAAGTGGTATGTATATACAATGGAATATTACTCAGCCATAAAAAAGAATGAAATCTTGCCATTTGCAAAGACATGGATGGAGCTAGACAGTATTATGCTAAGCAAAAGAAGTCAGAGAAAGGCAAATATCATAGGATTTCACTCATCTGTGGAATTTAAGAAACAAAACAAATGAACATGGGGGAGGGGGAAGAGAGCAAACCAAGAAACAGACTCATAACTATAGAGAACAAACTGATAATGACCGGGGCGGGGGAGAGGTGGGTGGGAGGATGGGTTAAATAGGTATGGGGATTAAGGAAGGCACTTGTTGTGATGAGCACCGGGTTTTATATGGAAGTGCTGAATCACTATATCGTACACCCAAAACTACTATTACACTGTGTTAACGAACTGGAATTTAAATAAAAACTTGGGGAAAAAAAAAAAGAATGAAGGTGATGTCATGAGAAAGGTAAAATGAAGTGTTTGATCATCTTATTGGGAGGATATGTCAATGAAACCAAACCCCTTTTACAAGCTAAGTCTGTCTACCATTGGGTATCGGGGCTGAACTGCCTCAGAAGAAAATGTAAATGAAAATGACTTTTTAAGGCATCTCATTCAGTGCTCAAAGAACATTACTGAGGTTGATTATTCTCCTATCAGTCAGCTTCAATCCATGGCACTTCAGACTCTGAAAAGGTTACCAGACCAATATGTAGATAATACTGGAATTCTACACACACACACACACACACACACAATATGGATATATACATTTGCATCAGTGTTAGCATTGATATAAATGTAAAATTATATAGGATGAAAGAATGATTATTAATTAAAACATTCGTCTCCTCACTAGACTATAAACTTCATGAGGACAGGGCTTGCTTATGTTTCTCTGTCATATCATTACAGCCTATAAAAGTGCCCAGGCACACAGTCGATGCTCAGCAAACATGTTTAATTAATATAGCATATTACAGTCACTGAAATCTTATCTTTTGGAACCATCATGAATGGTAAACACTTTAGAACCATATTTAACAAGTACTTGAAAGAATCAGACTTTTTATGGCCGCCATTTCTCACATAAATAATATTTAACTCAAAACAACACATATAATCATTTGACAGTCAACTTGTCTAAAATTGTTTTACCTCATATTCAGAAAGATGCCTCCCCCATCGGTGGTACAGAAGGTAACACATATACTTTTAACTAAAATGAATATTAACTCTTTTAACAGTAACATGCCCTTTGCACTGTGCAGGGCCCATGTGACTTTCCAATAAAATTGACCATGTTTTATGTATTTAAAATTAAATCTATGTTCTACCTTTAAAGGATCTAAAAAAGGAAGGGCAAGTACAAGAGTCAAATTCACCATGGCTTGACTAGAAAGACCATTACATTACCAGAGGTAATGTACATTCATTCAAACAACACAGAACATGGATTCTGCCAGGCTCTGAAAAAACAAAGGGAAAAGACAGACACCAGCCCTGAACTTCCAGAATTTCTAGCATTGTAGAGGACTCAGATCACAAATAACCAAAGGAACAAATAAAATAATCACCAGTTATGGCAAGTATTACAAAGGAAATGGAGTGCAAAGATAGTAAAAGGGGAAACCAACTTTAAATAATATGGCCAGGACAGGCTCTGCTGAGGAAATGACATTTCAGTCAAGATCTGAAGAATGAGTAAAACTGAGTCATGTGAAAAGCAGCAGGAAGCACATTCTAGGCATAGAAGCCAGCAAGTGCAAAAGCCTGAGGTAGGAAAGAGCTTAGCATTTAGAAGAACTGAAAGAAACCTTGTTGACATGGGCAAAGTTGAAGGCAGTAGGAGTGGGGACACCATCTGTGGTGGAATGAGTTGGCACCAAAGAATGTAAATTCAAGTATACAGGAAGCCATAATGGATTTAGGTAGGGGAGTAAGAAGATCCAACAGAAAATCTCTCTTTGCCACGTGGAGAATGATAGTGGTGAGCAAGAATAAGAGCTGAGGATAGTCAAGCCTTGCCTTGATACGCTTATTAAATTCCACCATCTGTATAAGGCAAGGGAGCACTTTTTAAAGTTGTTTCTTTTCCTCCAAATTGCTGACATTCATTTTTCAACCATCCCTGAATTTTCTACTACCAATACGTTATTTCAAATCAACATGATACGTCCCTAAGAAAAGCTCTGGACTCAGATGGCCATTTAAACAAAAAAAAATCTTGGCTCTTCTGCTTACTAGTTTAGTGAAGACTTTAGTTTTAATGTCCTCACCTATAAAGTGGGGATAATAACAGAATTTATTTCCTAGAGATATTTTGAAGATTATGTCATGGAATCTGTGTAAGCCTCTTGGAACACTAGCCTAATAAGAATTCAATACCATATTCCATATAAAGCACCTAGCAACTAAATGACTACAATCAGAAGTCATGGTTATTATTATTTTAATTATAATTATAATTATTATTAAAAAGCAGCCTCAGCTATCTTTTTTCTATTCATTTGAAGATAGAATTTCTCCTGAAACCTCAGGTCCAGCAGAAAATATCACAACTGCAACTGTGATTTACCAACTCATCAAGTCTAACATGTATACCGAAATGCTTTCCTGTGAATGGGTGAATGCAACATTATCATTGTGTTGGCTGAATCATCTGAATTAGATTTACCCAGCATTCTAGGGAGAGGAGGGTTTAGGTGTTCATGTGGAGTTTCAGTTACTGAGTAGTTAAACAATGTCTCCACAAAATAGCATGAAAAATATAATACAAGATAAGCTTATGGTAGGGAAAGCAAACCGGTGATGAGCTTGCAAAAGGATTAGGTTGAACGCCATCAATATACATTTGAAATATATTTTACCTGGGGCACCTGGGTGGCTCAGTTGGTTAAGCCATGGGCGCTTGGTTTCAGCTCAGGTCATGAACTCCCGGTGGGGAAATCAAGCCCCACTCTGCAGAGAGTCTGCTTCCCTTCTGCTCAACATCCTCCAGCTCGCACAGTCAATTTCACTCTCTTTCTCTCTCTACCTCTCTCTCTCTCTCAAATAAATAAATCTTTAAAAAAAATTTTTTTAAAGTATTTCACCTATAGCTTCATAACAGATTCTTAGCTTCTTAATATAGGCTTTCGTAATACCATGTATTAGCATCAATAATGACCACAAGTCTGCTTTTGTTTATGTTGTTTTTGAATAATACTTCTTCCCTTTGAGACATCAACTTCTTGAAAGAACAGACCATGCCTACTTTTGCACAAGATGGTGTCCTCAGTGCCTACATCGCAGTCAGATTATTGGTGGGCAACTGCAGTAGATGCTGCAGTGCACCATCCAGATCCTCTGGTCAGGACTCCCTTTCAAATAAAGGCTCATTCTCCAACCGCCCCTCCCCCCGCCCTCTTCCGGGAGCACTGGCTGCTGGCTGCACATAAATGTACCACTCCTGGGTCGCATCGCTTCCCTGGTCAATGCAGGGTGGCAAAGGCCCAGTCCCCCTGCCAGCATGCAGGACAACTGTGAAGGGCCAGCCCAGCTGCAGGGCTTACCGTGGGACTGGTTCACACCCCCACCACAAGTGCATCAGAGTTCGATCCTCATTGCCATCAGACCTCATAGGTGTTGGTCCTGAAGGTGCTCCCCTGCTACACACAATTCTCAGACTCACCCAGCAACTCACCTAACAAATATTTGTAGAATATGTGGATGATTTTGCCACTAGATCCATACATACCTTCTCTCAAAAGGAAAACATTCTTAAAGCATAAGCCTCCAGTTACATTGATAATAAAAATATGTGCATAAGCTCCAAAAATAGTCATATTATTTCATTTCACTACTTATTTTTCTTAAGATCTTATTTATTTATTTGACAGAGAACACAAGCAGGCAGAGAGGCAGGCAGAGGGAGAGGGAGAAGCAGGCTCCCCGCTGAGCACGGAGCCCGACATCGGGGCTCGATCCTAGGACCCCGGGATCATGACTTGAGCCCAAGGCAGATGCTTAACCAACTGAGCCACTCAGGCGCCCCCATTTCATTACTTATTTAATGTTAAGTTGTCAAACAAAAATAATTACTAGCCCCCAAAAATAAATAAATATTTACTACCCGAACTGATTTAATATCTTGCCCTTCGCTCTGAGACCACAAAACAGTTAAAAGGCTGATGACATGAATTATATAGGAATCTTCAAAAAGTTATTATTTTTTAATGGAGAAAATAATAAATGGTTAAAATAGATGTCTTGGACCAATCCATTTCTTTTCAACTTCCACACCCAACTACTTTTTCCCCCTAAAAATAGACCTAATATTTACATACAGACAAAAATGATTTAATTCAAGAAATAAAGAACTCAGTTTCTTTAAGAGAAATTAATATTATTTTTAAATTAAAAGAATAGCTTATAAACTTGAAGTAATTCTAGTTTTATTATATAAAGTGATAAAACAAAGGAACACATCAGGAAAAAAGTTTTAGCTTGAAGATCAACAAATAAAGGGAAATACTAGAAATGGAGGTGAGGGAAATACAGTCAAGCTTATTTTCCTTCATATAAAATACTAAACTCCCCTGAGCCTATTACGGTCTTGGAGTACATAGCTTAAAGAGTTGGGATTCAAAAATCATAGTTTTTCTACTTCAAAAATCAATATTTATCTCCAACCGCAACCTAGAATTTTAATTGTTTTGGTGGGAAGCTCTTCAATTTTAATGGATGTAAAAAAAGAATGTACTCTGTTCACCAGAAACTAGAGTTACATTCTCAAATATATCCTACCACCTATCCTTCAGCTAGCCTTCTGAGACTTAATTCTCTCTCTGACCTAAGATGTTTTGAACGTCTCACACAATTATTGCTTTACTGGCACTTTGATGACTCATAATTATTTTTAGGATCAAAACTCTAATGAACCATCCTCCCGTTTGCCAGTCTACCCTAGTATAACTGAAACGTACACATCTATTGCTGACAATTAAATTGACTTCCTCTATCTACTAACACTATTATTCAAAGAAAGTTTAGGGAAGGTCAGGAAACAGATTGTGAGAAGTTACAGAATTCCAGAAGCAGAACTTAAAACAATAACAGCAAGAGGTTACATATGTAACTTAGAATGTTCTGTCCTCCCTTGGGCCTTATTCAATGCAAATGGAAACATCTCCCTCTCGTCAGAAGCAAATCAATGAATAATTTTCTTAAAATGCCACGGTCTCCCTGAATTCTACTTTACAACAAAACTTAAACATTGTGTTCAATATTATCCTAAAGCACTAAAGCACTTTTGATTACTGTCACTGTTGATGACTCCCTTTCTCTTTCTCAATAATGTCAAAATCTCAATCGTCTCATTTAAAGCAAACCAACACATCAAGCACAAAGTTAATTTAAAAGTGTCTTTATAAACAGAAGAAAAGCAATTCCAGAAGAAAACATTTCTACCCAGAAAAGGGAGAGGATACAGAGAGAGTGAGGATATTTAATGATCACAGTTTGGAAGCAAGAAGAAGCAACAGAGAAACACAAGTACATAGGAAACATGAGAATAATGGTTAAATACAAATTCACAAGAAGATCGGAAAATGTTAAAAATGATGATCACTTTAATGATTCATCCCTGCTTTCCCAACTCTTCTCCAATCATACTGTTAAGATAAAATTGAAGACATATTAAAGGCTGCCATGGCCCTCGAATACAGAATAGGCACTTCGTATGAGAAGTTGATAAACCAACACTAGTTAGAACTGACTCCTCAAAGTCCTTACTCCTATAGGGATTCAGTTGCAACAGGAATTCCATGTGCATGTCAAGTCAAGCCAAAATCTCACTCTTTAGCATAATAAGAGTTAAAATGCAGCTCCCCTGTGGCAGTGGTGGAGGTCAGGGTAGTGGTGGGTTCAAATATATTTTTTAAAGGTTTTATTTTTATTTATTTGACAGAAGAGAGCACCAGCACGGGGGAAGAGCAGAGGGAGAGGGAGAAGCAGACTCTCCGCTGAGCAGGGAGCCCAACGCGGGACTCGTTCCCAGGACCCTGAGATCATACCTGAGCCGAAGGTCTTATTAGGCTTATTATTGGCTCACCCAGCAACTCACCTGGTTGCTTAACAACTGAGCCACCCAGGCGCCCCATGGGTTCAAACACATTTTTCTGCACACTGACATCAGCTAGATCTTAAGTGAATTTAATCTAGAATGGTTTTGATTAAGGAGATTTAGGGTAAAAGAAGGCTATAGCAAGCCGCTGGAACACAACAATGTCTGGTTTGCACATCATTTTACTCTTCACTTCTCTACATACTGTGTTCAGAAATACAGAAGAGGAAAGCATTTCTGAGCGAGATTACAAGTAGAATCAAAGCAATGGTTAAGACCGTGAACACTCTGAAAATCTTTTGGCCCTTTCAAGTTTATGCACACCATTAGAGTTCTCCTCTCTCAAGAGACCAGCACCACACAAACCGAACAGTTACTGGGAATAACCAAATTACATAAAATTAATGGGATGTGGCTCTTTGCAAGGAATAAATTTATAACTAAATGATGAATGCCTTACGCTTTTTATTCCAGTGGGTGAACTGCTAGAGTAATCAATTCACTCAGGTCTATTAGAGAGGCTTATTACATGTCTGATGGGCAGTTTTACTTTTTTTCACTTCCTTATTCCAATTTCTGTCTGGGTTGAAAGAAAAATAAACAGGTTGACCTTTGAATTTAAATCTGGAGTGCTGGGAAGACAGATATGCAAATAAGAAAAAAATTTAAAAGGAAACTAGGACTTGGATAAGCCAAAGACACAAAAGGATAAAAAGATACATCAGAAATATTAAAATGGTTTGTGAATAAATCAAGTATTTTCAACTTATTTTAAAAATGCAAAATTTGGCAATATTCTGAAAATTCTCCTTAAACTTAAAAAAATAATAACAAATAAACCGAACGATGGAATTACTCTGGTCCAAACTTAGAAGAACCAAACCAGTATGAATACTTGCCCTAGGTCCACAGGATCCACATAGAAACCTGCAGAGGCAACGGTAAGCTCCATGGGAGTATGAGCAAGCACTTATTCTGATGAGATGGCATGACAGAATGAAGAGAACAATGACTTGGGCGCCTGGCTGGCTCAGTCGGTTAAGCCTCTGCCTTTGGCTGGGTCATGATCCCAGGGTCCTGGGATCGAACCGTGCATCTGGCTCTCTGCTCAGCGGGGAGTCTCCTTCTCCCTCTGCCTTTGCCTTTCCCTCTTGCTCCTGTTCTCTCTCAAATATATAAATAAAATCTTAAAAAAAAGAGAGAGGGGCGCCTGGGTGGCTCAGTCGTTAAGCGCCTGCCTTCGACTCAGGTCATGATCCCAGGGTCCTGGGATCGAGCCCCGCATTGGGCTCCCTGCTTGGCGGGGAGCCTGCTTCTCCCTCTCCCACTCCCTCTGCTTCTGTTCCCTCTCTCGCTGTGTCTCTCTCTCTGTCAAATAAATAAATAAATAAGAGAGAGAGAGAGAGAGAGAGAGAACAATGACCTAAGCCTTACTTCCTATAATGAGGTACATATTTGCATCTTTATGAAAAGTTACTGCATCTATAAACTGGCAATATCCTTTTTCTTAGCTACTGCCTAGTTTTGACAGGAAAGACACATAAAATAGTATGTGGAAGGGCTTTGTAAATGTTAGCACATGAAACAGATTAAAGGCAGAGCTGATTCCAGAGTCGGTATTGTTGCTATCTCTAACACAAAGCAAATGCTCACAAAACTTTGTGAATGAAAGGACAAACATTTTAAAAGAATTTAAAACCTAAAACCAAATCACCAAATGATGCCAAGAGATAACATTAGGTTTACATTATGTTCTGGAATCTTCCAGTTTTCTGTAATAATTGTCAATATTAATCCAGTGCTTACTATTGGCCAGACCCGGTTCTAAAGACTTAAGAAATATAACGTGACAACAACTCCATGAGGCTGAATCTACTATTAGAATCCACTTCATCTATAAATCCTTATTTACATGTGAAGAAAAATACCTAACCCAAAATACAGGGCCAAATAATTTATCAAAAAGCAGAGTCTGTAAATGGAGGATTCAATTCAAACCTAAAAAATCTGGCTCTACTAACCATGCTTTTAAACTAAAATGAATTCATCAACATACATATTCAGTGGCAAATTGGTAAGTATATCTGAACATATATTACAGTACGTGACCGAACAGTATTTTCAGATAAAATTCACTCGGGATCATTGTTAATTATGCTACACAGTCATAATTCTTTTATATTTTGGAGCTAACTCAATGGCATCAGATCAATTATATGGCTTCCCTGTTGCTTCACTATGCCTTCAAAATATTTCCTTTCCCTACCCCCAGATATACTCATAATTACCTATCTTAAGTAGTATCAGACAGATATGAAAATGTTTAAACATGAGGGATTCTTAAAGAATCATAGTAGAACCACCTAGATTAGGTGAATTATTTACAGGCAGTCATCAGTTTATTAACAATTTATTTACTACTGACTACAATAGGCATTATATTAGGTACCGAGTGGACATAGACTAGCAATTAAAGACACAACCTTAATCAATTATTTTAAAAACCCAATTAAGGCACAAAATTTACTTATGTGAGAAAGCCCAGAAATTACATTTTTTTAAAAAAACCACTATCTCCAACTGAAGACCGATATGATACTAGTTGAATAAAAAAAGTTCTAGAGAGAAATAAGAAAGGTCCAATCCTGGGGAACCAAGTTCCAGAGAATAGAAATGATGTATAATTACTCCAGAGGTTTGAGATTGTTCAGTATGAAAAATATAAGCCTAACAAATAATAGTAAAACTGGATTCTCCAGGGCACCTGGGTGGCTCAGTCGGTTAAGCGTCTGCCTCCAGCTCAGGTCATGATCCCAGGGTCCTGGACTGAGCCCTGCGTCAGGCTCTGCACTCAGCGGGGAGTCTGCTTCTCCCTCTCCCTCTGCCCCTCCCCGCTGCTCAGACTTGCTCGAGTGCTCTCTCTCTCTCTCATAAATAAATAAAATACTAAAAAAAAAAAAACTGGATTCTCCACCCATTTCTCACATGATGGATTTACATGGCTTCCAGGCTATCTGTATGTGTCATTACCAGAATTAAATTAAGAAATTGGTGTTTCTGAGCCCTTGATTTTTTTTTAAAGATTTTATTTATTTATTTGAGAGAGAGAATGAGAGAGAGAGAGCATGAGAGAGGGGAGGGTCAGAAGGAGAAGCAGACCCCCGCCGAGCAGGGAGCCCGATGCGGGGCTCGATCCCGGGACTCCAGGATCATGACCTGAGCCGAAGGCAGTCGCTTAACCAACTGAGCCACCCAGGCGCCCGGTGTTTCTGAGCCCTTGAACAAGGGCTCCTGCTGCTGCTGAATCTGTGGTCTATAATGACCCGCTAACACGGCAGACACCTGTGCAGTGGAATGTAACTGAGTTAAAGTGAACAGAAAGGCTGATGGTGAGCATTGCAGTGGCTCTAAGTCAGGAGTGGTTCAAGAATTTGGAAAACATTTAAAACAAAACCATTTTCTCTTATACGTCAGCATTCACAATCTCCAAACTAGAAGAATCTTCCTTTTTTTCCCCCCTTCGGCTCATCTTCCTAAAACTGCCCTATCAGTCTGTTGGACAGCTGCCTCCCTTACACCATACACATGGCCGTACACACACAAATCCGTGCACGCACGCACACACATCCTCATAGACACAGCACATGCTCTTACGGCACGCCTAAGGATATAGAAAATACCACCCATTCTCAGCCACCTATAGGCTCTAGGCTGAGAAATAACACACCGAGTTACAGAACAGGGCTGTGAAAATAAATATGTGGTTAATAATCCTTGGCCAGGAGTCAGACATCCTGAATCAAAGCCCAGTTCTTCTCTTTGGGTCTATGTGGTCATGGGTGGTTATTTAATCTTTCCAACCCTCACTTTTCTCATTCCCTGAATCCTAAATGAAGAAAAACTTAATACACTTTCTAGTTCAAAACTCTTAATTCTTGAAAGAATGAAAGTGAAATCAAAGGGAAACAGAATAGCTTTGATTTATATGATAAGGTTTTGGCATCTTTTTTCATAGGATCAAAAATGATCTGTCTCCTGTTGGTTGGATCATAGTCTCTTAAGAGTAGCATATTGGCTTCCCTGTGCAAAAGGCAAGATTACATTTTGCAAATGTGGGTAACATCTGAAATATTAGAGGACTATATCAGTCACTCTGCTTTTAAACTACCTGATTTTCAGTTTCAATGTGTTATTTTTAAAATATGCTTCCTGTATACAAGTTTATTTCTTAAAATGCCTTTTGTAGAAAAGTCACACCAGGACCAATGTCCAGTAATACGCATTTCTTCATTCTCCACCCCACAAAATAAGTTGGGGTCTATACGCTCCTACAGAATCTTTTTTCTTTCTTAATCACTTTTTGTAAAGTTAATGAGAGAAAACTGAAACAGAAAGCCTCCACAATTAACCTCTTCAGCCTACAAGTTAGACAACTCAGAAACCAGCACATGGAGTATTCTACCGAGAACACAGAACATGCTGATTTTAATCAAGTCCATGGAATAAGAGGAAGTGAGGAATAATTTCCACGCCATAGTACTAATGAGGACTGACTAACACCAGAATAAAGAGTGTGCAGTCCCCAGGCAGACGAGAGAGAAACCAGCAGCTCACATGCACAGGCAAACACTGAAGTTACACAGGAAAACAGAGCAGAATAGATTCCGTTGTTTGAGGTGACAAGAGTTTAAAGTATTTTAGTAGGAGCTCCTTGAAGTTGTACCATCCATGATCCAGTGAAGTATGAAATCAGTTAATATGGAATTTCAAGTCAAACTGTCACAAATCAAAGTGCTCTATTCTGCACCACAGTGTCTGCCTACAAAACGTGTAGCGATGCCCCATACACAGCTCTGTAAGACGGAGCTTTAAAAGAAACCATTTAAAATCATTTCCAAGCTATGTCATACGTTTGCACGTGTCACTGATAAAAAAGAAAAGGGAGAAAAATTGACTCAAGCTATGCAACTGGACTAACGTAACTGTCGGCCTTGCATATATTTCAAAGAAATTTGGTGAAGTTTAATGAGATTAGTGAGTAGTTTCTCTACACTTCTTTGAATAAATTTTCTAAAAATGGCTTCCCATCAAGGCTTTTAAAAAGATGAATAAAAAGCAATGCAATCTGATTACACAAAAGAGAAGGCTCACAGACTGCACAGGACAATCTCCAACCCTGAGCTGCACACTCCTCTCCCAGTCTCACTATCCAACTGCACTAGCTCACCTCATGTTTAAGTCACCATCTGCCTCCAAAGAACACTAGTCCAGCTTCACTGCTGGCTCGGTCTTATTCGCGGTACCACTACACGTGCCATCTCCTCGGATGACACACCTAGGACCGGTTTCTGAGTTTTCACCTTTCGTATCACTGACAGTGACAAGAATTGTATTCAATCACTACACACCATACACTTTTACCATCACTTTATTTAATTCAATTCACCACCAATCCTCTAGGTTGTCTGTTTGTTTGGAAAAGGTCTTCAATTTACCTCAGCCTCCAGAGTCACTGCTGTCACCCCAGACGAGGCCACCTTCAACCCTCTCCTGAAATATTTCAAGAGCTATTTTTATTCCTCTACTTATCTAGTTTATCTCTGGAAGACTTATCTTCCTAAAACACTATTTAATATGTCCTCTAAAACCTATAGTGGTTTTATCTATTTTCTATTACAATATTTCCCAAAGGATGTTTGTCACAAGAAAAATAAAAAGGACCCACGGCCAACCAGATTTGAGATACTCCGCTTTCAATTTCACTGTGTACCGTAACATATTAAAATCTCTTTAGTCTTGAGGTACAGAAATCAGCTTACTTTTTCTTAGTCTAGCATATTCCATAGTTTTTGATCAATGGACCCTCCTTCCCCCAGAACAAGCATGAAGGGAGCAATCTGGGCAATGCTGGTCTCAGGTATCAATTCCAGATACTTTCGATTCTTTGCCTTTCAATTCCTTCCTCCATACTGGTAAGCCCACGGTCATGAGTTTCCACCGCTTTCCTTTGCTTCTGATGTAGATAGCCTGGTCTCTTTAAGTACATCATACTTATCCCTTTCCCAACTCACTTGCTCATGTTGTCTCTGCCTACCTCTGCCTCCTCTTTTCTGTACAGTTAAATCCTGCTTAGTCTTCAAAGCTTGGTGCAAGTCATATCTCGTCCATGAACTCCTCCCCTCTGTCTACCTCAGTTAGAGCATAATCTCCTTAAAGGAAGGACCTATGTTTTATGTGTCAGTGTTTTCTTCACTTCTGGCAAGTATGCATGGTAGGGACTGAATGAGTTTGATGTTAGCCATATTTTTGATTATCTGGCACAAAGAAATGCCTAACTAGAGTGAGATATCAACTGGAATCCACACACAGAATACAGGTATGTTTCTAAGGAAGGAAGAAGTAAGGGAGATGCTCCTTTTTATTCTGATTCTCTTCAACCAGTAAAGTCTAAAAAGCATGGCAATTCAAAATGATGCAAAAACAAATCTTTAGGTCACTTTGCATCAGAGTGAAAAGCACATCCAAGACCAAGAGGAGAATTTTTGAAAACAAGCAAGATACCTATTTTCTAATCAAAAGATAAACAAATCTTAAGTAATTAGTAATAAATTACAAATTATTTAGATTATTTAGAGTTAAAAGATTTATTTTAATCTTTCTTTATTTAAATAAAAAACAGACCCTATACATTACTCTAAGTATAAAACAACTGCAAGTTAAATCAGTGTAGACATTAATTGTGTGTGTGTATGTGTGTGTGTGTGTGTGTGTATGCATACAAACATATATATGGTCATCTTGAGTTCTCCTGCTGTATGTATAAAGGGCTCTGTCACTTGTGATTTATAAACACATTTAGTTAAACAGTGGTGCTAATGAGGCAAAAGTGAAAAGGGGAACTTCTCCTAAGCCAACTGGCTTAACCTTGAATTTTTAGCCTTCTCCTGTAACCAACCCTCACCTTGGTCTTCCAGCTGCCCCACAAAATAATGGAATGAGAAAAATTCACCAACCTTACCAGAAAAACAAAGTGTATATAATGAGGACAATGCTCCTTTAGAGCAAAAATCAGTTTGCATTCAAATGCAAATCACATACAAATTCACTAGCTAGAATAGAGTACTCCCTATCATAAAGCCAATTTGTGAAAAACTGGACATTAAATACTTTTGTAAAGCCTGGTTGTAAGGAGATGTGGTAATGTCCTTCTTACATGCTAGTAAAGATGTATGGTCTTCATATATGTCTGCCTCCTGCCTGCCGTCACTGGAGAGCCTTCTTCACCAACCCTTTCTATGTCTTTTGTACGAAGCACAGCATGAGCATCATTTCTAAGTAGTTACCATGAGCAAAGAATTCAAAAATTTTAAGCAAGCCAGCTTACTTTCCCCATATATATTTAATATTTTTCACACAGTTTGTGATTTATTTTGTGTTAGGTTACAGTCGAAAAACTAGAAATCATAGTAAGTATGTCAACAAAAGAAATTTAAATTTTTTTTATTTATTTTTATTTTTTTTATTTATTGCGAGAGAGTGAATGAGAGAGAGCACGAGAGGGAGGAGGGTCAGAGAGAGAAGCAGACTCCCTGCCGAGCAGGGAGCCCGATGCGGGACTCGATCCCGGGACTCCAGGATCATGACCTGAGCCGAAGGCAGTCGCTTAACCAACTGAGCCACCCAGGCGCCCAACAAAAGAAATTTAATATAAGAAATTGGTTACAGTTGTTGCAGGGTTGAAAGAGCAAAACAACAACACCGAAGTAACAGAGACACAAAACAGTAGCAATAAGCTAATCGATAGGTATCGAGTGCTACTATCTGTATGCCACTTGTCTGGGCACTGCCCAGAGGTCAGGAAACTGCTCTGGGGGAGGGGTTTTGTCATCACCACCTATACTGATGGTGGACACGGGAGATTAACTGAATCAATGATGTTGATGTAACAAAGATACATGTTTGATTACCTATTAGCATTTCAAAGTACTATCTGCCCCCCCCCCCCCCGCCCCTTCAAAGGTACTAATGATGCTGATCTGGAGGTCCAATGGCTATATACTGACAAAACTGTCGAACTTCTAATTAGTGCAATTCTATTTACTTTCATCTGTCTGTCCCTCATTAGTAACTATCTTCACGATTCCGACCTGAACTGAAAAACCCTGGACATCTGTCAGAGATTCTTAAGTGTTAAGCAATGCTTAACAGGAAAAAAATCAGTTATTGCTTTTTAGGGTTTAATATATTTTAAAAGAATGCAGACATTGCTACAAAGTTAGATGATTTCAATTTTCTATTTTATAGATACTTTATCTACCTCTGACATACTTTAATACACTGCTAACAAAAACAAGACAAATAAATTTAGCTTTATATTTTTATTTTGTCATATAATATAAAATGTTTTTAAAATAATGCATTTGTTATCATTTATCTTTATACTGACCCATTCATTAAAAAGCATGACAAATTCTCTTGAAGATTGCTAGAAATTTTTCATCCACTGTAAGAAGAAATATGAGTGCCTCTTTTTTTTTACTACACTCAGTCCCACTGAAATACCAAAATTAAACATAGAAAAGAAAAGAGAAAGCACAGAAGTTAAGGAGCTATTATTATTATTTTGTGAGAGGGCAATATGTTAACATTCTAATTTCTTGATATATTCATTTCAGTTATCACAACTAATTAAGTTTTAAAGACATGACAGAGACCTTGCAGCAGACATTCAGTTTTAATTTCCATTTTATAAAGATAGATCTTTAGAATTTTTACACTTATTTGCTTTTTTTTAAGATTTTATTTATCTGACAGAGAAAGACACAGCGAGAGAGGGAACACAAGCAGGGGGAGTGGGAGAGGGAGAAGCAGGCCTCCCGCAGAGCAGGGAGCCCGATGCGGGGCTCGATCCCAGGACCCTAGGACCATGACCTGAGCCGAAGGCAGACACTTAACGACTGAGCCACCCAGGCACCCCTTATTTGCTTTATTTTTAATGTTGGACAAAGGTGACCTTCCTGTTTAACTGTATAATGTATTAAGAAGTACAGCTTACACATGACAGAGCTAAATTACCATAAAGCAAAATAATATATAAATATCTTATCACATTTTGAAGAGGATCCCCTTAATACATTTACAACATAATACAAAAGAGAAACAAACTAATTTTCTAGTTAGTTTTTTTATAAATTATATAGCATATTACTGTTTCTCTAATTTTCTCAGTGCTGAAGTGCAAGTGAAGAACCCTTTAACATTCAATTTGGGATGAATACAGACTGGGACTGTGAAGTGTTATATAAGTATCAAGGTAATATTTTAATGAAGGTATTATTTAATATGTAACTTCTGTACTACTTTATGGTCCCAGTTTTAAAAACAAGGGAAAAAAGAACCGAGTTATCAGAATTTCAGAGGCAGTGAGATTTCTGATATAAATTAATCTAAATCGTCTCTTTATAGATGAAGAAACAGTTCCCCAAATAAGTAAGCCCCTTAGTCAAGGTCACACATCGTGGTGTAACGAGAAGACCTAGAGTTTAGTCAGACCTGGATACTGATCCAAGCTCTACCCCTTACTGTGTTATGCTGCACATGTTACTATATCTTTCAATTAAAGATTTATTTATTTATTTTAGAGGGAGAGAGAGAGAGCATGCAAGTGGGACAAGGGGCAAAGGGAGAGGAAGAGAGAGAATTTCAAGCAGACTCCCCACTGAGCAAGGAGCCCCACACTGGGCTAGTAGATCCCAGGACCCCGAGATCATGACCTGAGCAGAAATCAAGAGCTGGCCGCTTAACCAACCTAGCCACCCAGGCACCTCCACTATACCTTTGAAGGCCTTAGTTTCTGCATCTGTAAAAAAGACGTAATAGGCATTTCACATGTTTCCATGATGATGAAATTGAGTAGAGAATTATCATGGTACATATAAGGATGGTAAACATACGTGAAATTCTATTCTTATTTAAGAAATAGCTACATATAATCCAGGTTTCTCTTGCCTTCTCATCTGTAACTCACAAAGGTAATATTCTGCTTAGTTTGGGAGTTGCTTAAAATTCAAAATACTTATTTTTCCTATATAGTTTTAAATCTCATCCCAATTATGTGAATCTCATAAATTCAAAACTGTACCTTTTGCCATCTACATATTAAATTAGCATAATTAGCTAATCTGAAGGGACTTTAACAAAGCTTTTCCATTCTATTCATTAGCCTCTGCCTTTTTCTCCCTAAGTGAGGTTAATATTTTTTCCAACTGCAAAAATTTTAATACGGTTAATGAGTGAGAATAATTCTCTTCGTAAATACAAGGGACTGCTAACCTTTATCCTTAGGGGAAATTAAAAATTTAAGTCAAGTAAAATGTCTCAACTGTGATTACCAAGCAGTCTTTTTCCTGAAAAAATTAGTCTAGTGCAATGATTAAAAAAGGGAAAAAAAACTGTTCCTTCTTTCAAATAAAGTATGTCTAAACTACAGCTTATAAGAGAAGAATGCTCTCAATTTTATAAAAGAAACTGTATTTCCACTTAATCCAAAGAAAAATTTCATATTACTTACTTTTAAATTCTTTATTATGCATGAATATCAATTTATGAGAAAGAACACTAGCCCAAGGATTTTCTTAGTTTTCCAAGTATTATAAAGTTATCTCTCTATAGAGGGGGAGAGCTGGAGAAAGTTCTTTACTGTTACATTTATCAGAGAAAACAACATCCATAATAATATATATACCTATATACACACATACATATATACACATACACATATATATATTTTTAGTTCTCTCTACGTTCTCCCAAAGACAAATCTCTCTTATTATAAATGGTACGTATAAAGGCCCTTAGACATTTTTACTTATGTTTTGCTAATCACAAAACTCAATTTCAGAGATTTTTCTGTGTGAAAACGTGACTGACACCTTATCCCTAGTGGCTAAAAGTAAATGGAAACATCCACACTAAGTTACAGAGGACAAAAATTAAATTGGATCCCACAATGACTATTCCTTCGGAATACAGTGCCCTGACATTGCCCTCTAGAATCAGACCATTTGTTAAATGCCCTGTAATTGATAACCATGGGGATTCGCTAATGCTCTTCCTGAATAACAGAAAACAAAAATGTTGTAGAGATTAAAAGCGATGTGCGAGTCCCAGATGAACTCAAGGTGTACAATAACAACAGCCACTTCAAGGAAAGTACATTCCAACACCCTCGGTCTTTCCTCTCCCCAGAGGTTCAAGGATGAAATGTACATCAATTTTAGCCCCCTGGAAGAAACGTTTACCATTCCCAAAAGCAAAAAGCAAAACAGGATCTCATTCTCTGCCTATAAACAAGCATGAATATAAATACCAATGGTAGTGTCTATGAAGGTAACAAGAATTACAGGATAGACATAAGCCAGTACTCCACCTCCTTGATCAAAGGATTAAACAGGTGTCCCTTTAGAAACAGAACCAGATTTTCCTGCAAGAAAGGTGCTTGTTTCAGAAAGTCACACCAGCTAAAAAGGTGGATATCCATAGCCTTCATTTCTCATTCCTGAAACTGGTTTTAAGATAAAATCAGTTCTGAACATTAAACATTATTACCCCTAATTTTCAAATACGGAAACTGCCTCCATGTCCAATTTTGAAGAAACTGCTTCCATGCCCAGTGGCAACCAGTAACATGCAGCAGAATCCAGGCCCAAACTCCCGACATCCGTTCTAAAGTCCTTGTCCTTAGCTGAAATTACCACACCAGTCTCCATATTACCAGTATACGGACATTGTAAACTTTTCTTATTTTTCTCCCACAATGTCAAAAGAGTTAAAGTAAACATGAATTATTTCTTGGTTTGTCTGCTGTGTGACTAAATGCAGACTTTGGTAGGGCTGTAAACACAGTAGAGAATTACTACAGGGATGTTGATATAAACATCCATTGAATTAAAATACAATTACTTCTCACCTTTTATTTCTTGATTTATGTATGATTTTTTTTTTTTCCCTGAGCTGGTAATAAGTCAACAATGAAAACTAAGACACACCAGTGTAGAACCCATGAAAGAAAGGGTTTGGGGGAAATCCCTCCGCTCACATTTGTAACTCCATGGCAATAAAATGGAGCTATACCAAAAATGTTCAGTACAGCTTACACATGACAGAGCTAAATTACCAAAAAAATGTTCCATGGAATTCTGGAGTTCCCAACCTTCTGAAGACCATTTATTGGCTCTATACGGGTCCATGTATACTTCAGTTTTATGGTACCTGAAAGTGCACAGCAAATTACTTTTATCATTAACTCATTCTTTATAAATGTGTAGTCTGGCTCAGAGGCTCAACCCCTTATGCCTTTTTCTTCCCCTCCTCTCTTGACAATTCTCTCTCTTGATTGACAGACAGTTGCTGTCCCATCAGTCTCATGCTACTGCTGGGAGCACATTCAGGATCTGGGGAGGTAAAACCACACAGGAGCCACGCTGAGACCTGCAGCTGGCTCCAGGAGTTTGCCTGTGGCTCCCACACAAAGAGAAAAGGACTCTGAGAAACATGAGAGGGGCACCCTCTGCAGGACTGGGAAACCAACTCTGATTAAGCTAGTAGGGTTCAAAAGTGAATCTAAGCTCCCCTGACTCATCCCCACTTTTCCTACAGTAGGATGGTATGGGTTTGTTCCTGATCAATTCTGATTTGTTCAGAAAGTTCAACTGTTCTATTACATATTATGTATAAGAATGAAGTGTTGCTTGACCGAAACCCAACTTTCCTTCCATCCCAGATTAAATTAAGCCTGGAAAAAACCATACTTGTTACTAGTTTAAAGCAAAGACAGTTTTTAATCTGTCATCTAGTCAAACTCAACCATCAAATATACTTTTCTAAGATTCCTGGTCCTATATCAAGTTTTGATCAAAAACAAGAACAAAGTCTCATACATGCAAATAACAGATAAAACCACACACTGAGATTGATCATGGAAAGTTTTTTTTTTTTTTTGCCTGTGTTTATTTAATGAAGTTATTTGTGTAGAAATATGATCATCCCAAATGGTACAGCTTCTCTCACCAACAACCGCTAAACAGAAGATCCCTGCTATATTATCTTTTTAGCACAAAATATTATATATGTGAGAAGCAGATGGTGAATGTCAACTTGGCACCATTCCACCATCTGCTCTTTGTATTGCTAGTCAAGTTCAGAGTGTTATATAAGGAGTAAAGAAAGACAATAATATTATTGAAGCCAAAGGTAGTCTCCTTCCTTGAGCTCTCCCAACATTTGCAGTATATATGCCAAGTACTTCCAAGAGCAACAACTTATCTGTGATATAGGAAATCTGTTTTAATTTAATTTTATTAAATAAAACCTAAATAAAAACATTCATTTCTAAAGCCCCCCCCCCCACAGACATTCTGCCCAAGAAAAAGGAAGAGTAACGGATCTTTAAAAACCCATACTTAAAAAAAAAAAAAAAAAAGGATACAGAAAATAGATTGCTTACACCTCAGGAGGATACATGACAAGAAAAACAACAAAGCATAAATACTCTTGCTGAGTTTGGTTTCATTGACTTCATTTCTACAGTAACAAGGTGTTTTAGAGTTCTATCATCCCCACACCAGATAAGATAAAAAAATCATCCTATCTTTTAAGACAGGTATCCAAACTGACCTGTTCTGCTTGACTCAGTCTCCTTCAACTCTGGGTAGCATTTGTTCTTCTAGTTACAAGTTAGCACTACAACTGTGAGGTCAAGGGCTGAGTCTCCATTACCTCTGCATTTGACTAGAGAATCTAGCACATATTAAGCACTTAATGAGTAATGAAAGCAAAAACTATCAGCTATAATTCATAAGTTCATCATTTCAGTTTGTACACTGGGTCCACACTGGTGATCAGCAAATAAACCATAAACATTTTCTAACCAGGAAAAATTAGTTTTAGTCCCATTTTAAAAACCTATCCTCATTTTAAATTTTTAGAAAGCAAGGGTCATTGATTTGGTGATTGCTCTATAATTTTTTTCAAACTCCAAAGTGTTAATTATTATAATAGTTAATGCTGATAGTTCTTGACAACATCTCTACAAGTAAGGATTAGATAATATAATTTGTATTTAAAAGGAAAAGTATGGGGCGCCTGGGTGGCTCAGTTGGTTAAGCGACTGCCTTCAGCTCAGGTCATGATCCTGGAGTCCCGGGATCGAGTCCCGCATCGGGCTCCCTGCTCGGCGGGGGGTCTGCTTCTCCCTCTGACCCTCCTCCCTCTCATGCTCTCTGTCTCTCATTCTCTCTCTCTCAAATAAATAAATAAAATCTTTAAAAAATAATAAAAAGTAAATAAAAATAAAAATAAAAGGAAAAGTATGCCCGCATACCATTAGAAAACTAGAACAGTGTCCACTGACATCATTCATACAAAAATGATCAGAGATAATGTTGTCTAAATGGATGCTAAAGATCAATCTCCCTTAGGAAATTTAATAAGATAAATCAGTAGGTATTAATTGACCATTCCCTCAGTTAGGCTAACTGTTAAATATTGAGTCTGGTCCTTTGCCAATGTTGCCTCCTATAGTCTACAACGATGACTGTAAGTATTCTCAGTCATTCAACCAACAATCAATGACCTTCGTTCGTTTCTTTCTCTAAACTACACCATTCTTGAAGATAAACCCTGCATCTAATTAATCTCTGTATTTTCCATCATGCAAAATACAGAGCCTTTTAAGTAATTAACAGGAAATGAGTAGTATGGGAATGAGCAAATCCTTCCATTCCACAATACCGTGAACATGAAAGGCATGATGGGGGGGAGGGGGCGGAAATGAGTGCTAGGATCAAGATGCTAAGTTGGGCAGAAAAATATTTCTTTTATTTATTTATTTATTTTTTTTTTTTTTACTTGAGGAAACAGAAACCTTCAAATTTTACAAATTTGAAATCACTGAAACGGAAAAGCCTCTCCCTTGGGACTTCCAATTCTGTTTCGACCGACGCCCCAATCACCCTGCATTAACCCACTGCAAATCCATCTTCAGACAGCTATCCTCTAAGATGTCTTACAACAAACCTCCTAAGACTTCCCACTTTTCATCTCTGATCAAAATATTCATTTCCTCAATGTAGTGCCTGTCACTTCTGGAAAATAAGAACTAACTCACATCACATTGCAATACTTAATAACCAATTACCCCCAGGTACTTGTATTTATTAACTCCTGTAAATTGTTGAGGCAGAATATCTTGCTCTACAAAAAAAGGGAAGGGGGGAGATGTCAACAATCTCAAGAGTTGGCACTTTGGGGAAAGAGAATCAGCATTTAAATCTAATTTCCAACTAGACACCTCTACCGTCCCTTCCCCCGTCCTCCCTAACTTAGTTGAGTAGTTTTGATTTCCTAGTTTGCCAGAAAGCAGAGGTTCTCCACTGTCATTTTTTAAAGACAAAGGTATAATGTGTCCATGTTTATCAGCTGCTTTTAAGTGAAAATTATAGTTTTCATTTTTTATTCATTACATTTTTCAGTGTAACATATATAGTTCATTTTGCACTTAACAAAATACAAATCCCTGCATGATAAAGGCCACAGTGGAGATACAAAACAGATTAAGACACGGACCTTCTTCTCAACTATTTTATCACATTTATCATATTTATAATGATTAATTTTATTTTTAAATTGATAAAAAATTCTAACATCTTACTAACAACTAAAAGTGACTAGATTCTGCAAATATTAAAGTCTATTATTTCAATGTTAATCCTCTGAAGTAAAAGCAAAATTTTAAAAATTTAAACTGAAGATTTATTTATTCCCTCACTTTTTTTTACATCTTACACTGCTGTGCCGTACCACGTGATTTCTTTGTTGTGATGACCACTGGATGTTATATGTAAGTGATGAATCACTAAATTCTACTCCTGAAACTAAAATAAATAAATAAACAAATACTTTATAAAAAAGAATAAAAAATAAAATAAACCATATTAATAAAAAATAAACAAATCATTTGTTCTAAAGTGTACAGACACATTAGGGGTATGTTTAGCTTGTTCTTTGTTTTGTTACTGCAATCACTGCTGGTACTGTGTTAATGTTACTTTTTCATAAGAAAATCATAAAATAATCCTCAAATCTACTTTATTGTTTAACTTTTTCTTCCACCTCTTTTGTTTTTAAGGATAGGATCATGAATCCTTTGAATCATTTTCTTCTTTTTGTCTACACTATTGTCATTGAAAGGTTAAAATAATTGTAAATTACCAATAGGTCTAACAATTTATATTCTTTTCTGCCATTGGATCTAGTATTTATCTTCTACTCACTACTCTTACTATAGTAATAATTTGATTGAAAACATGTATTACAAATTGTAACAAATACAGGTATGGCTTCTTAATAGAGATTTGTTATTAGCCCAGCATAGCTACTATATTACTTTGCTATCAAAGCACAGTGAGAATTGATAGAGTTACCTTTTTAAAAATCATCTACTGTCAGAAGAGTTTGATACGGACCAGGAAAAAGGATGTTATCTTTCAGGTTACAATATTAAAGTCAGCAAAGTGCAATCTCAACTATTGTTCATTCTGGCAAATCACCAGTGGCTGGATGATTTACAACAGGTTACTAATTATATGATAGCCCATAAACATCACTAGAAATTTCAAATGTCCACCTGCTAGAAGTGTAGCTACATGAGCTGTAAAAGGAGAGCAATCATGATCACTGGGTGACTCCAAAGGCAAATATTTGGTTAGCAAAGCTGCCTGTTCACTAGTGTTAGTATTCACTGATATCAAATAAACTATATCCACAACAGAAATTTCCATTTAAATGACTGTTAACAAGTCTGATGAAGTTAAACTGAAATATGATGATTCCAGAATTTTAATGATGGAAGGAGTCAATAGACCTGTTATAAAACAGCTGTGTGTGTTGGGAATGTTTGCCAATGGGACTGTCTGGTTCCATGAGTAGCATGGTAATCTTAGAGTTGCATCCTAGGGTAGCAGAGTTAGTCACACAGAGTGAGAAAGACAGTGAGGACAAAGGAAAATTGGCATTTACTGTGCACCTACTATGATCTAAAGCTTGAGCTAGATATTTTCAAGTATATTAATTTGTTTAGTACTCTCATTAATGCTGTAAAGTTTATCATTGCTATGCTTTTTACACATGAATAAACAGAAGCTGTGAAAGATTAATTTTGCCAAAGTCACTCACATGGGGGAAGGAGTAGGATATGGATCTAAATACTTCTCAGTATGGAACCCATCCCTGCCCTGCTGTGTGCCCTTCCACAGGTCCCTTTATCCTTCTGAGACTGTTACCACATCTTTAAAATGAGCCCTGAAGGTGCTTCCATGTTATTATTTACTCCTGATTTTTTTCATTCTGTTATCTTTTCTTATTCCTTTATAAATACTTAGGGGAGGTTTGCTTAATAGAGATAAGGTGTATTAACGTTCCAAAAGGAAAATCTTTAAAGAAATGAGCTAGTTAGTTACTTTCATCCTAAGTTAGAGAGTTAGGGGTCTCCATCTCTGCATAGAAGACATTTTGTCAGTCTTCCAGGTTCAGTGACTGAATCCAATGAGTAAATCATCAGTCATTTTATTTGACATTTAGAATTTGTTATCAGCTTGTTGTAAAAACCACAAATATTTATTGTTTTGTGGGCTGTGTTTTCCTCACCTATAGTGTACAAATCAGGGACTATCCCTTTAGTATATAAACAGTATTTATCCCACAAGGCTGTTCTAATAATTAAATGGATCAATATATATATAAAATACTTAGAACAGTGTCTGGGGTGCATCATGCTCTACAAAATGCTATTTATTTTTATGATTTGGATAATGTACCCCTTCATCCATGAAACATACAGAACATTTCATAATTCCTGACAAACAGTATTAATGGCTGTGTAGAAGGATTCATGTTTACCCATAAACATACCTTTTATATATTTGTTTACATTTGGTCTAAAAACATTAATTACTGAATATGCATTACTTGTAGTTAGAATGTATCCAGGAACATCTTCAACTTTTTTTCTCTATCTTCTATTTAGAAAATTCAAAATGTATTATCATTGTTTCCCAAAAATGACCAGAACTAACTCCCCTTCAAACTATGTAAAGAAAGGAAACAGTGTTCAAAACAAATGTATTAATATTTTATGTCCTACTTGTCCGGAGATAGGAAAGCATACAAAATTGGCTGCAAGCAAATGGTATCCAATAAATCTTTACAGTAAGAACAAATTAATATATAAATGAGAAAGCAATTATTTAAAAAGAAGGTATGATCAGAGTAGTAGTGAAGCATTCAAAAGAATACAAAATCAACTAGAAAAACAAAATCCCAACTTTAATCAAGAACATTAAATCTGAAGGACAACTAGTAAATTCCCATAAGTTTACTGATAGAAAAAAAAAAAAAAGCACTGTAGAAAATAGTAGTGAGGAAAACTTCATAAAACTTCACTTAAGAAATTGGACACTGAAGAGGATACTTAAGGAACTACCCAAATGGATTATCACTGAAGTGAAAGAACTCTGGGCTATACCTCCACGGGTAATTTGTTCAAAATTTCTGATGAACCAACGAACCACAAGCAAGCAAAAGAAACAGAAAGTAACATCGGGGAGCGTTGCTGCCTTGTCCGCACATAAGTCTTCCTCTTGGATAAGGAAGTAATCTCTATGATCCCTCAAATCTGTCAGGGTTTCAGACACTAACTTCCGAGGTGGAAACAGTAGATACCATCTAAATTCCTCGGCTTGGGTGGGAAATGTCTGATTTTGTCACAAAGCCATAAATATCTCCCTCTGGGAAACTGCACTTCCTTTGAAATTTCTCTCTTTCTTATTTGCTTACTGTAGGGCTAAACATTTCTCTGCCACCGCTCCTTTCCAGGTCTCCTGCTCGTCCCTTCCCCAGAGTCCTGGTGAGTCTTCCTTTGATAAAACTCAGAAAGGAGAAAACTTGCCTCTTCTCTCAGACTTGGCAAGGAATTCTTCAGTTTCCTTTCTTGAAAGAAATTCAATCTCTGAGAAATTAAGTCTCTGAGAAGAACCCAGACAAGCACACTGTTGATTCTGGAAATCCAACAAACCACTCCAATTTAGAATTTCCACCAAGGTTTTCACAGTGCTGAAGGAAGTATCCAGTATATGCTGGAGCCAGAAGACCTGGCTTCTGTTTTTGAAACTTCAGTTGACTACATCTCAAGATAAGATTATACCTTTGAATCTCTGTTCTGGGTTTCCCCATCTACCAAAAACGGGAACCAGAGGTTTTCTTCAGTTTATATTTAAATATTTTTATTACTCGGAACACTTCCTTCTCTTTACTCTGAGGAAAACAACATTATAAGTTCTTTCGTCCTTTTCTATCATCGTTCTTCACTACCCCACACGCCAACTGTTTCTTCTCATGTGTCCTTGAGATCAATTCTACTTTGGAAACTCATCAGAACATGGGTCATGACCCCAGCTGTTATGAATCTCACTGCTGAACATTTTCTTTTCCATTTCATGCCTTCCCTCTTTCTCTCCCAGTTGACAAGTAGGCAATCATTCATCCAGCAAACATCCACAGTGAGTCTGGAGGCCATTCTGACCAGGATCATCAGGGATATCAATAAATCCCAGCAACTGCAATCCCTCCTCCACTCCCACAGACCAGTCCCTGCAGTGCAGACCATGACCTTAGCACTGTAAGCTTTGTTATACCAGCTAAGAATCTTCTTTCATGGGAGCTAGAAATGACGTATCTCAGTACTAGCTCAACAAATGTACTCATTTGAATGTATCTGTCATGAAAAAAAAGTTACCTGGTTATTTTTTTTTAATATTTTATTTATTTATTTGAGAGAGAGAGCAAGAGAGGGGACACAAGAAGGGGGAGAGGGAGAGGCAGGCTTCCCGTGGAGCAGGGAGCCCAATGCAGGGCTCAATCCCAGGACCCTGGGATCATGACCTGAGCCAAAGGCAGACGCTTAACGGCTGAGCCACCCAGGCGCCCCTAAACACATCATTATAACACCAGATTTATTACAGTGCTACACTGAAAATCATTATGCTCATAACAACTCATAAATTCTGAAAGGTGTTTTAGATTGCTTGTGTAAAAACTATCACACCATCCTAAAAGATACTGACTTCTCAGGGCAGTAGATCTAAACTGCCAAATTGAAATAAGAATGTGAATCTTGTCAGCTGGCCCCTTCTCTGAGACCGCTGCATTCTGTGAATGCTATGCTCCAACAGCCTAATGGCCCTAGGATTTTCTACGGGATCCACACAACCCCTGTCTAAAGTATATGCTAATAAAATGCTAAAAGGTGTCAGGGCACAGAACGTAAGAAACTTCCTGACCAATTTTAATACTAATTACTCTCCTTGCAAGGCAGAAACTGCTGTTTTCAGCCTCATCCAGTTTTAGCTAGATGACCAGTTTAGAAAGCATGATTGTAAAAATGTAGTTTCATGGATGCCAGTTTCTCTTAATGACTCATCTTCAGCAGCACAGGCTTCTGAAGACGCGGCAAATCATACGAACAAGAAAGGTGCAACATTTCTATTCTAATAAAGATCTTGGCATCGTGGGATTTCATACTGTCTCATTTAAATATTCCCTTCGATAATTCTGAGATGACATAGAAATTGTGGTGTGTATGTGTGTGTGTGCAGGATTAGAGATGTAATAACTTAGAATTTTCTTAACACATTGGCTTCCTCTCTGGTCTTACAAAGCATTTCATAATCAAAAAAAAAAAAAAAAAGAGAGAGAGGGAGGAAAGAGAGAAGAGAGAGAAAGTATTCAAAGTTTAACACAAAATTTAAATGACCTAATAAACTCATTCCTCAAAGTAGCATATCTGACTTCACAGGAAATCTTTTACTTTCCTAGTACTAGTCTGGTCCATGTAGGACTATCCAAGATCTTTCTAGAATGATAGATATGTCATTTAAATAAGCTTTTATATTAGAACTTTCAAGTGGTCTTTCATCAGTAGAGGCAAGTTCTGTTTCAACCTTTAGGTATGACCCTGATGAGCCAAATTACTAACTAAAAAATGAATGCCAGCAACACACTGTAACTTTGTATCTCTCTCTTAAAATAGAAGTCCAAACTGTCTGCCTCTTCCTCTGACACAACCACCCCTGTTCATCTAAAGTGCTTTATCCTATAAACTCCTCTCTGACGATCTTAAAATCACTTCTCAATTATCATCAGGTAAATTATCCTTATAAAAGATGTTAATTTCTGGGGTGCCTGGGTGGCTCAGTTGGTTAAGCAATTGCCTTCAGCTCAGGTCACGATCCCAGGGTCCTGGGATCGAGTCCCGCATCTGGCTCCCTGCTCGGCGGGAAGCCTGCTTCTCCCTCTGCCTGCAGCTCCCCCTGCTTGTGCTCTCTCTCTCTCTGTCAAATAAATAAATAAAATCTTTTTAAAAAAAAATGTTAATTTCTGTTTCTAATTAACACTGTCACCTACTTTCTGATTATTCCCATCTAGAATAAGCTAGAAGGGAAGATCCATTAAAGTAAACCACTTAATTATTTTCGTGTCCCAGGGATACATGAGCTCTTACAAGAAAGAATAAGAAAGAAAAAGGTTAGAGACATCACTTTCACAGAGAGAACACCAGCAAGTAGAACAAAAGAACCAATGATTTTTAGCTCACAGGCAAGATAACAACACTATTCTCACTCACTTTTACTGAGTATTTACTACAGAGCAGTCTCCAGCTAAACACTTTATATGTATTGTTTTACCTAATTTTCATGAAACTATGTAAGGTAGGTACTATTAATATCTCCAATTTAGAGATAAGGAAGCTGAGGTCTGGCAACCCAAGGTACCTAACCAAGATCAAAACAGGTAAAAGTGTCAAAGTCAAGGTCCTCTTACAGCATATGGGGTAACTCGTTCAGGAATGAGAAAAACCCTATAGTCCGTTTTCAGTCACAGTGAAAGGATATTATGGAAAATTCCATAAAAGGAGGCAACAACGTACATATTTAACCTTGAGCACTTCAGAACCAAATCCTTACATTTGAAACCATAGTATGCCTTTCTTTACTCTTTAGTATTTTTATAACAATATATTCTATCTTAATGTAATATGATCACTCCCTAATTTTTATAAGTGTTCCAAACTCTTTAAAGGCGTATCTCAAACACCTGAAGTTCTTTCAGAGCATTTGCAAACATCACCTAGTAACTGCTTTTAGTATATCAGTCTGAAAAAATCATGCACTATCCTTTATAAATTACTGATGTAGTACAATTTTTTCACTTAAAAAAATCAGAATTTTATTTTCTTCAAAGGTATCAAATGGAAGATCCCATTGCAAAACACTGGCCAGAGATTTACATATTAGTTTAGAAATACCTAATTAATCATGGGCTCTGCAAATTCCTTCCTCTGCAAGTTAATTATAGAATCGTCATGACTTTTCTCACACACTCTTCTAAAGATCTCATTTTAAAAATATTTTAACTATATGTGTGGGGTTAACCCCCCAAAAAAGCTATCGAAATAAGAATCAAGCATTAATGCTTATTCTCCGCAGTTAAAATAATCTACTCTATTTCTGTTTCTCTATAGGATTACAGTATGAACTATTCAGGGATATTATTAACCTTGCTATATAATAAAACAAAGAAAAATGATTTTCAAAGATTTTTCTAAGAATCATTCAGTGAGTTAAATGTTGACCATGGGCTGAGGTCGAATATAATGACTGACTTTTTAACATGACAGTTTTTAGATTAAATTGCTTTTCTTTAGTAGAATAGGAGGAACTCACCAACCCCCTCCCTTTATTAATAACCACTCCGCAATTAGGCAATCAAAGGCAATGTTATTTACATTTTATAGAAGCACTTTAAGTGAAATAAATAATAGGAGCACACTCTTATCCCCATGGTCTTCATCCTCATTCAGATTATAAAAATATTCTAGACCAGGGGTGCCTGGGTGGCTCAGTCGTTAAGCGTCTGCCTTTGGCTCAGGTCATGATCCCAGGGTCCTGGGATCGAGCCCCGCATCGGGCTCCCTGCTCAGCAGCGAGTCTACTTCTCCCTCTCCCACTCCCCCTACTTGTGTTCTCTCTCTCACTGTGTGTCTCTCTGTCAAATAAATAAATAAAATCTAAATATATATATATATATATATATATATATATATATATATATATATATATTCTAGACCAGTGTAGTGTTAATTTATAACACTAAGACACATTCTAATTAAAATACCCCAAAATTAAGGGTAGATATGAAATTATATAAATTGTTGAAGACATTAATTTTTATTTCATTTTTGGTTGTTGGGTTTTTTTTTAAGATTTTATTTTTTTTAGAGCAGTTTGAGGTTCACAGCAAAATTGGGAAGATACAGAGGCTTCTCATATGCTCCCTGCCCCCACACATGCATTATCAATATCACTCACCACAGTGCTGTATTAAGCTGGATTTTTTTTTTAGGTTGGGAAAATAGTATTTAGCTACAAGTGGATGCTTATGTTTTCTTAAATTAATAATAAAAGTAGAATTTTATATTTTAAGAGCTAGAAGGAGCCTTAGTGATTGCTTAATTTGAGCTTCTCATTTTAGAGAAAGGAAATTGACACAAGGGCAGGTAAATAAGTTTCTAAAAGTCACAAGTTAGGGGGGCCCTAAACATCTGAGGCTGAGGCAGGTCTCCTGACTCTCATGGTTTTAATTACCCAGGACTATAGCATGCTCTGTAACTTTCAGCTATATATACTGCCTTAGAATAATAATTAGAAAAATGCAAATCAGGCTGGTGTTAGCTATAACTATCCACCTGACCACCTTATTCACATAGTTAGTGGGCCAGCTACTTTGTTGAGAAGAAAATTTGCACTAAACTCTATGCCCATGGTTGACCCCGTGGCCCTGGTATGCTCTGTTAGGCAGTGGGGGCTCAAAGGAGCCAGAAGGGAAGAGGGGATGCCGGAGAGCAAGCAACTGAAGAGAAACAAGGCTGAGAACCACCCTAATTCACAGCACACATGAAGCTAACCCACTTATGATGCCCCATGCACACACACACCCAGGTGTGTTGTGTGTACGTCGTTGAGACAACACATTTAAGTTGAAGCTTATATCCCATATTCATAGGGATATTTTCATTTATTCAGCTCTCAAGCTTAACAAGCCAAGTCCTAGGACAAATATATTTCACTAAGCAAGAGTTATTGCAGAGTACGTGAGCATATGCAAACTTCTGTCCATCTCAGAAAACTTTACAGACTTATAAATGACTTAACTGTTAGTCCTTAATCCCAGTTGAACATTCAAATTATCTGAAGAGCTTCTACAAAACGCCAGTGCCTAGACCCCATCCCAGATCAATTGCATCAGAATTTCTAAGAGTGGGGCCTCAACATCAGTGCCAATCCTGTCCCCGTTACTCCAAAACACATGGTATATCTCATTCGATGATTAATCAACAAACACATCATGTTTTTGAATACCTCATTCATGGAGGGCAATATGATAGTCATCAAGAATATAAAAAATAACAAGAAGACAGATTAGCTGTTTCTTACCGTCAAGGAAGAGAGCTTCTAAAATTCTAGGTTCTTACGTTCCACTGTCAACATTAGATTTCTACTTTAATGCCATTCTGAGGTTTTGGGTGTTGTTGTTTTTGTTGTTGTTGTTGCCATAATTAATGGCAAAATGTCAAACCTCCCACCCCGTGTACACATAAAGGTCAGAGCCCCCTGCTCACCACTAGAAGCACCTCTCCAGACTGACAATGATCCATTAATGAAATGATCAGTTCCTTCATTCAACCAGGGAAAAATCTGTAACCACATTATCATCTAATCCACACTAGCTTTACTGTATATTGTGTCCATTAAGGTACCATTCAAGAGTTCTATTAAAGTAGAACAGAAATCTAGATCTGCTATGCAAACTGTCTCCTTTTGATCACTCTTCTCACTTTACCAAATTACTAAGGAGGTCATTCAGGTTGACACAGATGATGGTGACAAGAATCCTTTACTTGGTATATCACAATTGCTAGGAAGAGTCTCCACCCAAAGCTATCTTTCCACAAGATTATCTTAATGTACTGATTCTCATACTAATTAGCAAATTTTCCCTTAAATACAGACTTCGAAACAGGCAAGAAAAAATACACTGTACCTTCACTTAAAGTATTTCATTCACATTTAATCAAATAAAGCATAAATATATTTCTATATTTTTTGTCCACATAAATTCCTGCAAGGGAGGTATTGTTTCTGTTTATCTTGTTTGTTTTTTTTTTTAATGACCCAGCACTCGATTAGTAAATGAGAAGTTACTGTAGTTAACAAGTACATTTGAATTTTTGCAGTTTTACATTTCAACAGGAATTGGCTTTTTTAAATCTTTAAAACAAAAACTGAAATGACTTTTGAGGGCTACGAAGGAGAGCAAAAAATTTCCTCTCAAACCTTCTTCATGAACTGTTTTCTGGAAACCAGCAAGCAGCTACTATTTAACATATGGAAAAATGCACATTGTACAAATGCACGTAAGATTCAGTTTATCGTGCTAGCCTTGGTCTCTCAGTCTCAGAGTTAATCTAGATTCTAAACAAAACTGCTATAAAAATTATAGAAGGCAGTCACCACATTCACTTATTATGTCTACTACTACCAAATTAGTCAACATTTCTCATTTTTGCTGTTAGTGTTTAGCAATGCACAGGCCAGCAGGCCAATGACCCTTAATTTCTCACAGTGATTTGTCAAATTCAAAAAAATCATTAAACAAATATCTCATTTAACCACCCGAGAAAGGGTCATAAACTCAAATATCTACGGGGCCCAGGAAAGCAACGTAACTGAATGTGTCTATAGAGGGAAGAGGAGATAAAGACGCCAAGGTGAGGTTCTGGCAACACATGCCAACAGAGCCCTTACTAAAGAAAGCAGCTGGAAAAAATCAATTTGCTGTGAAAACTTCTGAATCCTGCATGCTGAAACTAATGTAAACTGTACAAATCTCTTTGGAGGCCAAACAATTCTATCCGAGCTGGGAGGCAGCCTTCATCTCTGATCTATATGATAAAAAGAAAGGCAATTCCGAAGAGGACCAAAAAAATTCACATTTCCACTGATTTCCATAAACATTCCACTGAACTTTGTTTTCTTACAGTCCACAGTTTGTCAAGCCATGTGCCAATGCATTAGGGTCTGCTTTCTTCAAGATAGTCAAGATATTCCATCTTGAGTTTTCCTAACTAGTTTAGCCTGAACCCCTAAGAATGTTCTAGGATATATATAGAACATAGGCAAAAAAAAAGGGTGAAAGGGTGAACCTTTTTTTTTTTTTTTTAATGAATGGTGATTCAGGCAATGGATAACTGAACATGAATCAGTTGGAAACATGAATAAATATAAACAGTGAGTTTTTGCTCACTCATGCTCTCTCTGTTTTTGTCAACATTTGCAGGGGGAGAAGCTGAATGAAAGGTAAGGAGTGGCTAAATTCCAAAGTAAAATCATAAGCCAAATAAAAATCATACAAGAGTAACAACAGATACACAAACACTGCCTCAAACCCAACGTAGCCCATTTAACATGATTCCAAATGAGTAAAACTGAACTATCTGACAAACCGCACTGGTCATTTGCACATAAGATAGAGGAGGACTTAATTATGTAATCCAGGTTAATAAACCAAGGAAAGGGATGTAGACAAATGTCTCTACAGTAATGCTGTTTGCATGGTCTACCTGGAAAAAAAATTGTATTTTTACAAACGTATTTGTGACATCATACTAGAGGAAACGTGGAATTTATGTTATCTCTGCTGGTGGATGAATTACCTTTACCTATACAAACAGAAAGTAGAATAATGTTACACTTCAACAAGCCTACTTTCTTACCAAGTGCCTTAGATAGAAAAACAATTCATCATTCCACACTGTTTTTAAAGCTTCTTCACTCCTCTCATCAACCCTACTTTTCACCAAAACTCTACATTTTCTCTCATTCACCCCATACTCTTATTCTTTTCCTAAACAAACAAGTAAATAGAATTTAAAGTAAATATACTTTTTCAATGAGGTTATTAAATTCAGATATAGTCCTGGCTATGTGATGGCTGCTAATAAATTATAAAAATTAGTTTTGTTATTATAACTGAGGGACTATCTAATGTCTCTCATTTAAAATCATGGTGTTACTAACTCAGTCTACACAAGCCACAGCTTAAAAACAAATATAAAACGTACAACTAAGAATTACTAATAAAATTTCAAAGAGAAGTCAAGGTTGGGACCAACCTGAAGACAATGGCTTCACACTGACAGACTCAGAGACGATGTGATGACAAATAAGAGTGGAGTCCACATTGGTATCTCCCAACTGAATCTGAGTTCAACTGGTGAAAGCATTTTAAATTAAGGGTTACTTGTATGACACACAAACACACTCACAGAAGAAAGATACAAGAACAGATATTCTGAGAGGACAGATAATAGCTGCTCAGTAATTGTTGATTACTAATGTCCTCTCCATCTATAGTATCTGTCCAACTAATTCTGGTCTACAAACAAGCCAAATACTGTAAGAGCATGAGACACCCCTGCACCAGATTACCACCCTGGCTGTCTTTTTCAAACAGCTGATAGGGCTATGTTGTAGTGAGAGAAACATCTTTTCACCAGTCTGCCTCTCCCTTGGAGCTTCATCGGTTACCTAGAAGTGAAATAATATGTATGTATAGATTTCCATACCCTCATCCTGAGAGGGAGGACTCTATAAAATGGAACTCAGTTGCCTAATTGTTAGAAAAATATATATATTATTAGATAATTCATGTACTGAACAGAATATACATTAGATACAGGATAAGTTAATGGTTCATTTAAAAGTTGAATAAAATTCTTCCACTAAATTAAAAGGTTTTCTTAAGTCAACGTAATATATAATATGTCTGAATTATCCTTAAATGTGAATAAAGGTGGTTTTTTCAACCAATATTTATTCAGGGCGGAGGAACTGCTAAGAATTGTGTTACATACTTGGGATTACACTCTAGTGGGAAAGACAAGTAACCGAATGATTACAGGACAGAAACTATGCTATGACATCTGCCTTGAGAGCCACAAACATAAGGTTTAGCAACAGAAATACTTGAAGCCCACACTGTACTGAGGCTGGAAGAGGAAAGTGTAAGGAAGAATGATTTCTAAAGGAGGTGACACCTAATCTGGCAAAGAAGGGAGGGGAGTGTGTTCCAGGCATATGGAAGACCATGTGTCAAGACTCTGAACCAACAGCGGGTCTGGTAGAGAAGAAACGGAGATGCGGTAATAGAGGGAGCTTGGACTTTGTCCTCTAATAAAGGGAAATCATCAAAAGACTTTAAGCAAGGGAATAATACCCAAGGCTACTTGGATACATCAGAATCACGATGAAGAGCTGCAAGTCAGAGTCAACAACACAAAGTAACACTGAGGTCATTAATAAACTTTGAGCTTACCTCAACTCCATAACTAGAGAAACTTAAGGAAGACTCAAATCCCATAATATCCTAATAGCATATCATTTACATTAATGTGCTGAGACATGCTAGGACTAACACATTAACCACACATGTAAGTAACATACCTGTGAAACAAATGTCCAAGACTTACACGTATCCAAAGTATCTTCCTTAGCAGCTTCACAGAAAAAAGCCAAAGACATTATCATGATTTGATTTCTATGTCATGTTCATGAACCTGATCTTGGCATTTGATTCTTTTAACTCAGTTGGCGCATCAGACTGGCACTAAATATTAGCTGCCCAAAGTTCATAAATATTATTTGTTCAGCCCTGGACAAAACTGCTATAAAAATTATAGAAGGCAGTCACCAAATTCACTTATTATGTCTACTACTACCAAATTAGTCAACATTTCTCATTTTTGCTGTTAGTTTTTAGCAATGCTGTATTCTGCCTTTAAAAGCTTTGCCAAGACAATTGAGCACCCCCCAACCTGAGATTCCACAGACGCAGTCCTCATCAACTCAAACACCCTCTGCCCCCTCTTTCCCTCTCCCTTCACTCCTTTCTCTGAGTTCTAAGCATCACTCCTCTTTGCCAAGGGAATCTTCCACTCATTTTCTTGAAAGTACTTCTTTATCCAGTCTAGTCCACTGTTTCATCAATTATGCAGAATAGTTCTCTTATATTTTCAGATACTCCCTGGGGATTGACTGTTTTTCACCCTTTGTACAAAACTTCTCAAGTCCCTTCTATGAAAGAAAGAGAAAGAAAGAAAGAAAGAAAGAAAGAAAGAAAGAAAGAAAGAAAGAAAG
>NW_023270702.1:1511979-1756404 GCF_011800145.1 Mirounga leonina
AGAAAGAAAGAAAGAAAGAAAGAAAGAAAGAAAGAAAGAAAGAGAAAAACCTGTCCACTGATCCTGTTCCCTCTCAACACAATACCATTGTGAGCACTTCCCCTCCTCTATGAATGCCCCAGCCTGCTCTGAGTCCTCTCTTCCCGCTCATCACTTCACACTCATACACCAGTTTGCTTAAATTCTTTTCCCAATGCCTGGCATCGCTATTTTACTACATGCCCACTACTCTAACTGCTGAGTGGAAATCTGGGGTCACCAAAGACCCAATCAGTTCTGTCACCTCATGCATGCAATCAGTTACTAAGGTCTCATATTTAGTTGGTATTTCTACCATTTGTCTCAAATATATCCCTCAGTGCCAGTATATTGCTTCAGGTAATTTTTACTACCACCTAAAACACTGATTGTAGAATATTCTTCCAAAGCCCTGCAGCAATCATGCCACTATCTCATTCTAAATCTTTACCAGCTCCACATTCGCAAGTGAATTAAATGTGATCATTTTAATTTATTACTCAAGGCTTTGCACAGTATGGCCCCAAACTGTCTCTATCAAATCTACTTCTCTCTAACTCATATTCTAGAATTCAAATAAACAGTATTAAGCTGTTATTCCCGTCCATGAAGGCAGCGACAAAATGCTATTTACTTCTCCCACCTCTTATCATACACAGAAGTGTCATTATTCCAAAAAAGTATTGAATAATAATCATTCAATGGACTATACATTGAATTAATAGCCTAATCAAAAGGAAAAAAAAAAAGAATGTAAGTTCCATGCAAAGAGGGAATTGTGTGTATGTGTGTGTGTGTTTAACTGCTATATTCCCATAATCCAGAATACCTCCTGGTATTAAAAGGAGCTCATTAAAAAAATAAATAAATAAATTTTAAAAAACCGGGCGCTCATTAAGTGAGATTGTTGGAAACGTAGGCATGCCATGGTGCTATCCATTTTGTTTTACAGCTGTGAAACAAAGAAAGTGAACTGCCGTCATAATTAAGCACTTAAATGTGAACATCGTGGGGAAGATAACACACAAGTATTTGTAAGATAAGAGTCCAAATGTGGCAGTTCTCCAGAAATGTAGTATTAGCAGAAGGAAGGCCTTTACTTAGCCAGCCACCATAAGCTGGCCTAAGTCTCTCCTGGAACATAACATTTCATAAATTTTCATTTTTCCCTGGTCATCTCTATGGCATAGACGGGCTGCAGGGGATTTCATTAAATGTTAGGAGGAGTTCCTACAAATGGACCTAAAGGCACATAACATATGAGATAGTAATGAAAATACACTTCATATGCTTCAAAGTGTGCTACATTGCAGTCGAGTTCTTCAGAATATTACGTAAAGACAGCAATTTCCAAGAGGGCAAAATGAAAAAGAAGGTGCTGAGTTTATAGCATTTTTATTTTCTAATATCAGTAACTTTTAAAATGGCTCTAGCTATTGCATAAAAAGAAGCACCTATGCGTTCAGGAAGAAGCATCTATGAGACCCATTCACACATGTACATATGCACCCATTGCCACCACACATTCTAAGAGTAAAAACTTCAATAGTTCTAAATGTGTATCTCAGACTATGGCTCCATCACAAGACATAGAGGAATGTCAAACTTCAGGTACCAGATAAGGATGTTCTAACTAAGCTAATTTCAAACTCTGAGATACAGAGGAGAGGCTCATTGCATTAATACTGCAAGTTCCTAAAAGTATGTTTAGAGACACAAAACGATTGCTTACCAGTTATCTGAGAGGCACTATGCTACAGGAAATGAGCTGTGTTCAAGTAGACCTTCTTAGTCTATGTAAATGGTTATATCAAGGAATATCTCCTAGAAACGGCAAATGGGTATACTGGCAAAAAGGACCCATCCAACTGCTTCTATGCTAACTCTGTTTAACTGGAATAGTTTTTATTTCTTAATTTACAGGTTGGTTGGTCCAGTCCCTGATTCCCTACATAAGCTTTAGCAACTGAATAAGATCCATTTTTAATTATCAGTATCATCACCATTTGCATTCAAGTAAATCATGGAGTAGGAGTCCTCTTTGGAATTTTTTACTCCAAAGTAGATTAAATTTAGTGTGATTCTATGAACTTTTAAGAATAGCTCCATAATCTACATTGGCAATCATTCTAATAATTTTTTGTTAGTCTACCATATTACATGGAATGCCAAGTTTCTGGCTTCCAAAACAAGCAAGACCTGTAATCCTATCAAAGTTACTATAAACTTACTCATTCTACCTACATCAAGTCACACTTCCCTCTAAAAGACATTATTTTGTAGCTAAATTTATAAAATATAATATGCATTATATTATAAATATCAAACAAAGAAAACAGAAGAAATTCTGTACCTGAAAGGTATGCATATAGGGGTGATTCTCTCAGGATTAGGGATGGTGACTAGTTTTAGCTACTGACAGATATACCTGCCACTTCATATATGTGCTCCTCAAGGTCCTAACGTCACACAGACGCTAGTCTCCAAATATCTGTGCTCCCCACCCACTTTTCAAGTCCTCTGGGTTTCTCTTTTTAGGAATTCATATGTTTTCTAAACCACCTTAAGTAAAAAGTAGCATTTAGTCAACAATAAATTCATTAGAAATACTAACAATTCATGCATTCAGCTAGACAGTTATAACTAGTATAATTAAAATCCATTCAACAATTCTTTCTTTCATTCAACCAATAACAATTTATCGGTGCCCAGCATAATTGGTAAGTGCTAGCTATCTATTTTCCCACGTATATATACCAGCAATTAGAAGTATAAGTTAATATTTTATGTGTAAATATGATATTCTCTTTTCACTTTCTAGTTGGAGAAAGCAACCATAAACTTAAAAGGCAGTAAGCATTGGCAATTGCTTACTCATTGGTGAGCCAGGGCAGCAAGAATGAAACACAAATAAAAATGCAATAAATAAGGACAAAACTTCTGACCTATGGCTTATTTCTCTATTACATGTGTTGCTTTTAATTCTGGCTTGAATTTGTCACCTTTTGGGGGGAAGGGGATCTTATCCCTCCCCCTCTCATCTTCAGACATTATTTGTCTTCCTGTTACTGCATGAGTCAGCACCACCGGAAATGGACAGCTTCCTGCTGTTTATTAAGAGGCAAAGTCTTCTCCCCATGAAATGACACAATGTAGCTAAATCACAAACAAGGGTAAAAGACGCACCCCAAAACATTAAAGATACACACACACACACACACACACACACGAAACACAGATAACAAAAATGCCATTGCTAAACAAATGTCAATGTTAATTAATCTTTGATGCAATTCACCTTTTCAAAACAAAATTTAAAATATACTGCTACTATCTTAGTCATTACTAATAATAATATAATGATGTAACTCTTTTAATTCACTCAATAATTGTGAATACCATTTTTTTAAAGATCTTATTTATTTATTTGACAGAGAGAGACACAGCAAGAGAGGGAACACAAGCGGGTGGAATGGGAGAGGGAGAAGCAGGCCTCCCGCTGAGCAGGCAGCCTGATGCAGGGCTTGATCCCAGGACCCTGAGATCATGACCTGAGCTGAAGGCAGTCGCTTAACCAACTGAGCCATCCAGGCACCCCTGAATAATACCATTTTTTAAATTAGTAGTTCAGACATAATTGGCTTCAAAAAGACTTCCCTGACACCCTACTCCCCACACCTGCAAGTTAGGATAGGTAATCTGACACCTGCTTATGGACACTTCATTCATCACCCTTAGTCAATAATATAATATTGAAACTCTGTTTTTAGATTTATCTCCTCTACTCTATGTCTTCTAGTTCTGTTATTGTAGTTACAGCATTTAATAATGCTATATATCATTTAGTGAATGCCTTCAATATAGTTGGCTTGTTACATTCATTATCTCATTTAATACCATAACTACTTTATGGATTATTTAGTTCCATATTATATTCAAAAACATCTAGTCATTATAAGTATTTATATGAATTATAACTAAGCAGCAGTCAGGATTTAAACCCAGTTCTTGGGTACCTTCCAGAGATGGGCTGTCTCATCCATAATGCACAAGAAGTACAGGATATTATATAGTATAATAAGGTAATCATATTAAGACTCATTTATCTATTCAATACAAATTTATCCAAGAAAGATGTTCCCAACATTACTGACCATTAGCATATTTCTCTTTAGTACTGATACTTCTCTCACATTTAGAGGCAACAGTACGAAGCACATATAGTCCAACAACTGGTGCCTCGGTTTCCCCACCTGCACAATGTGGTTAATAATAACACCAATCTACCTCATAACTGAATGAGTTGGTATTTGTAAAATACTTGAAATAGTAACTGGCCGAATCAAGGACTAGGTATGTTTGTTAAATAAAAGTACTCTCCGTGGGTAGTGGGTAGACTGTATCAAATCTGCTTAATGGCAAACTCTGTTGACAGCAAAACATATACTTTATTTATAGAGAAACAGCTTGTAACACAGACACATTTAAACATTCCCTTAGGGCAACGGCACTAGTTGACAGGGTGGACAAAGGGCAAACTGTTCCCAGGGAGGAATGAAGAGCAAGCCGCTGGGGTGAAACAATAGCAGAAGAGAAATGAAAATGGTTTCAGACCTTCTCCAAAGTAACTTTTTCCAGGTCGATTTTAAAACATGCTACGGACTGTGAGAAACAAACTGAGGGTTCTAGAGGAGAGGAGGATGGGGGGATGGGTTAGCCCGGTGAGGGGTATTAAAGAGGGCACGTTCTGCATGGAGCACTGGGTGTTATACGCAAACAATGAATCATGGAACACTACATCAAAAACTAATGATGTAATGTATGGTGATTAACATAACAAAAAAATAAATAAAACATGTGAAGTAGTATCAGACCTTAAGATCATCTATACTTCAAAGTAGGTGAATTTTTTAAGTTTATGATCCTCAAATTGGTAGTATGATTATCAATTTAAGATTGGTACATAGTAGTTGATATACTGAAAATACAAACTGGTACGTGTTACTTCCTAAATCAAGGTTAGTTGTTTGTAACTTACCAACACTGCAAGGGTTTCTGTTACTCTTAAAGAATTAATGAGCATAATTTCTTCACCCTTACTTAGATTCTATTTCTAACTGAGAATAATAATCATTAACACTACTCATTTTATTAAGACACCTCACATTTATAAACCTGAATCCCAGATGTAAGTAGTTTTATTTCCCCTCTATTTAAAAATAAAGCTTCAGTATATATCAAACCTCTAGGGTCAGAATGAGTGAAGGAATGGAGTGGAAGAATTCCTTCAGAAAGATGGCTAAGGGTTCTTCTATCCGTACAGGAATGACAATATCTGCAGACTAAAAGGAAAAAAAAGATGAAATAGGAAAACATGCTGGACCAAAAAGCAATAGAAAGTTGACTATTATAACCTAAATTTTTAAAAATTTAGTTGAGCAAACAGACACCTGAGAAAAGCCTTATATAAAGAAACTAAAGAGTAACTCTCTAAATAGCACAGAGTATATTAAAAGAAAACATTACAGATGAAAGACAATATTTAAATTTCAGTCTATTTTACAGTCTTTATTCAATTATTATTGAAAAACATCCCAAGTATTGGGGTGCCTGGGTGGCTCAGTCAGTTAAGCATCTGCCTTTGGCTCAGGTCATGATCCCAGAGTCCTGGGATGGAGCCCCGCATCAGGCTCCCTGCTCAGTGGGGAGCCTGCTTCTCTCTCTGCCTGCCACTCCCCTTGCTTGTGCTCTCCCTCTCTGATAAATAAATAAATAAATAAAACCTTAAAAAAAAAAAGAATCTAGAAGTAATCTTATTAAAAAAAAGAAGAAGAAAAACATCCCAGCTATCATTTTGCTACAACTTCCAAACTCTTCAATTACTTTATTTCAATTAATGAGACTGAAGATCTGTGAATATTTAGTAATTCAGGACAAAATTTATTCTGCATGAATGCTAAACCAACATTAATTTCTGATTTCCCAATTTCTCTAAAGAAATGAGACACTTCCGGTTCACAAGTATGCCTCCTTTACTTAATCTTTTCATTTACTGCATTACGGCATGAAAGTCATGGATCACATAAAAAGAATACCTGAAGCATTTTCCACATTAGTAAAATCTTTGGGACTTTCTCTGCCTTTAGAGAAAGCCTGCCTTCCCACAAGTCTAGTCTATATAATACATTTAATGTTTCACTTCATGAAACACTTTAATCAAGTTAAGGTTCATCTAGATTATTACAAATCTAACAGGTGATTTATTATATTCCGAGTCATTTCAAGCAATAAGACAATTAGTATCAGATAAGATGTGTGAATAATAGCATTTAAAGCCTTTAAAAAAATCAATCATTAATACCGAATTTTTATTTCTTAATCACAAGATGTTCAAAAGTTCAAAAATAAAACTGAATGGTTTTCATTGATTGGGCTCCAAAGGTTAATTACTTAACACGGTTTGCAGGCCTTGCCCCGACCCCACTTCCTCATTATCCTCATTATTTCTTCATAACCCCTCACTTAATGGTATATATTCCAGCCACTAAGAACATCTTTCTGTTCTTCAGATGCTCTTCTGCCTTGACTAACTTAAGCTTCTGCAGGGGCTGGCTAGTCCTTCACGGGCAGCCCTTCCTGTCTTAGCAGCAGCTCCTCATGAGGCTAATTGCCACCTCTCTCAGGCCCCGTTCAGTTGTCACTCCCCGCAGGACACCTTTCCTGACTCCTCAGGGCTGCAGGTAAGCATGCGCCCTCTGCCCCCACTGCATGTCCCTCGGCTCTGTAAAGGCCTACAGAAAGTTAGCCCCGCCTTTCATAGCCAATCCTGCAGAAACAGGACTGGCCACGGGTTACCACCTTTCACCACCTATGGACCGCTGCAAAGAAGACTTAAGGCTGGGGAAAATACACTTCTGCCAAAGAGAAATCATTCCCAAGCGACTGCCACAGTTATTTTCAAAGGCAACAAGAGGCTGATTTGAGAAAAAGAGCAGTACACCTTCAACATATTGGCACTTGATATTCTCAAAGGTAAAACTAAAAAAACCAAGGTCTTTCCAAAATTTACCCAGAACTTAACAAAAGATGGTGTAAGTTTCCTTGAGACCAAAGACCCAAAATTATAAAATATGATGCAAATGATAGTCCGCCTCTCTATTTCTTTTAGTTCCCTTTCAACCTTCTTTGGGGGAAGCTGATTATGTAAAGAGGTCACATTTACATCTTATCAAGGCTCTGTATCACGGTTATGGAAACCTGACCACATTAAACAATGAAGAAAACAAAAAATACCTCCAGGGAAGTGCCCCTCTGAAACTTGTAACCTGAAACCCTTAGAACAAAACCAAATGTTAGAAGCAGTCATGAGGGTGCTTCTACTTCACACAACCCAGAAGCATAGCTATCAACCTTTATCTAAAGGAAATTGTACTTATCATTTTTTTCTAAAGATTGACCTTTTTATAATCGTCTTAGTCTTTATTCAAATTTCAATTCCTCCTATGCCAGCTCAATTTTTTGCACTTAAGTTTTTTCACAATGACATTTTTTCATTTTTCTTTTTTATTTTTCTCCACATTTGTGAAGTTGCTTATAATTTACATGGTACTTCCATATCCATTATTACTTGGTTCATTACTTCATTCACCCCATCTCACACTCATATTGTAATTAAACACTCACTGTGGACTAGAAAGAAGATGGGATTTGTCCTTTTTAAAAATATATTAATAAACTTTAGGGTTTTTTTCTTTTTTTTTGTTATTATCAGTTAGCCATCATATAGTACATGATTAGTTTTTGATTAATAGACTTTAGTTTTTAGGGCAATTTTAGATCTACAAAAATTTTGAACAGAATGTACAGAGTTCCCATCTACCTCCTGATGCCCCTCCACAGTTTTCCCTGTTATTAACATCTTCCATTAGTGTGACATATTTGTTACAGTTGAACTGATATCAACACATTATTATTAATTAAAGTCTACAGTTAATTTAGGGCTCACATTTGGTACTGTATAGTTCTGTGGGTTTTGACAAATACATAATGTCATGTATCCACTACTACAATAGCATACAGAATAGTTTCAATGCCCTGAAGACACTCATTGTTTTCCTTTTCTTCCCTCCTGCTCTTCCATGCTCTCCTGGAATCCCTGGGGAATCACTGGTGTTCTTGCTATCTCTACATTTTTGTCTTGTCAAGAAATTCATATAGTCAGAATCATAGAGAACGTAAACTTTCCACGTTGGCTCCTTCCACTTTGCAATCATCATTTAAAGTTGTTTCACTTCTTTTTGTAGCTTGATAGTTCATTCATTTTTATCTCTGAATAATATTCCATTGTCATGTTTATCCATTGTCTTTCAGAAGGACATCTTGGTTGCGTCCATGTTTTGGCAATCATTAATTAATAAAGCTGCTTTAAACATTCGTGCGCAGGCTTTTATGTGGACAGAAGTTTCCTACTCATTTTGGTAAATGCCAAGAAGCATAGTTGTATATATTTTTTTAAATTTCATTACTTTTTTTTAGTAACAAACCTAACACCTGCTTTTTTAAAAATTTCCTAATTTCATAAGACTCTTTCACTTGCATTCATTTATCAATATTTAGATAACTAAGTATGCAAGAGTTTCTAATGGCTCTTGTCTCCTCAGAAGTTCACCCACTCACTATCCAGTCCAGGACACAGTGGGGTACACATTCAATTCACACATGCACACAATTCCTATTGGACCAAAAAAAAAAAAAAATCAGCCACTGCATCTATAGAGATGTACACAGCCTTGCAAAAATGTTCACCAAAAATTAAAATGGATTGATAAATGTTTTCCAATGACAACCCTCAGTCAAATCAAGTCAACGGTATTTAGTAAGTATCTAAGTATCTACTATTACAAGTCACTGGCTGGCTGCAAACTTGATCTCCAATTTTTGCTGCTCAATGGCTTAAGAGTGTTCAGAATTCTGTCTATTTCAATGACACAGAATGCTCTCCCTAAATAGAAATTTCCATGAAAACTAAAGCAATTAGTCATAATACTAAGATAGAGACTTTATTGCAGTCTTTTAAGTTCTCTGCTTAATCTTAGGATCCATCCTGATTTCTCTTAAAGGCTAAGTAAACCAGGAATTCTTCCTAAGTCACAATGTGGAACCTGCCTAATATATAAAAAAGGCATTTTTTTAACTATGTAGAAAGAGCCACTTCTTTATTCTAACATGGCAACAAACATAAAAAGTGAATAAAAAAAGCCATTACTGAAAAATTAAGACCAGTTCTTTTAACTATGACTATAATATTCAGTGTTTCAGAACAAATTTAATACTGAATTTATTTTATCCTATACAATTCAAAAAGAATTATAAACTTATAATGAGGTCAGTATATTTTTCACATATTCTATTTAATTTAAAAATTATTTTGTTTGTTGATCTTCCTGCCATTTGTCAGACCTTTCTGCCATTTGTCAATCCCATTACTCCAAATTTTGTCTCTTGCTAGCACTCAGAATTAGGTCCATTAACTACCCAAAGAGAAACTAGATGCACTCCCTCCACCATGTTCCCAACTGCTGTGGTTTAAAAATTATGTTCCCACTCAGAAACAGATCTCTCTGTACTGACCTAGGGGCTCTTCAACTGCATGTTTCCTGAGTCTTGGTCTTTGTTATAAGGTAGATCATGAATGCCATAAAGGTGGGATATCAGCTCCACTGAGTCCTGAGATCCTGAAGGCCATCCAGGGCTACCCATAAGTTGACATGGGTTAGCAATGTCATAGTTGGGTTTGTATAAGGCAGTCCCAGGTTTTGCCTGTTGTACTTGCATCTTCAAAGCATCCCAATTTAGACAAAAAATTAGGTGATCACCCTGGTCATAAGCACTCCCTCCCTCTACCCATTCACTCTACATATTCCCTACCATCCCTTTAAACAAACACCTCTGTTGACACCTATCCCCTTCATGCCACTAGCTATTAAAACTTCCAGAGCTCTGAGTACGAGAATTCTGCAGCTACTATTTTTTCATACACATTATATTCTACACAGGACTGTTTTTAAATATGACAGACTTGTTTTAAGAAACCTGAGTAGTGGGTGCCTGGATGGCTCAGTTGGTTAAGCGACTGCCTTCTGGCTCAGGTCATGATCCTGGGGTCCTGGGATCAAGTCCCACATCAGACTTCCCTTGCTCTGTGGGAAGCCTGTTTCTCCCTCGCCCCCTGCTTGTGCTCTCTCTCTGTCAAATAAATGAATAAAATCTTAAAAAAAAAAAAAAGAAACCTGAGTAGTTTCCCAATAAAGCATTTCTCCCAACTAAAAAATGCAATGAAAAGGTCTTGCATCAGACTTAGGAGTATGATACTCCTCTTGAATAAAAGATTCTCAAGCCAATCACCTTTCACTAAGTATCAATGTCCTAAAGTGAAAATAGGAATTGTTGTTGGGAATCCAAGCTTAATAGTAGAGATGAGCATCTAGAATTCAAGTCAATTTGTAAAAAGGAGAAAGTTTGGCCACAAAACACACAATTCAATTTCATTTTACAGATGACAAGTCCAAAAAAAAAAAAAAAAAAGTCCAGAAGCAGCAGAGTGATGAGTAATAACAAGGCGGGAAATGAGTTTTGGGTAGCTTAATTAAGGGTCTGAGGAATGATATTTAGAAAGTGGAACAAAGTCAGGGCAACAAACACGCAATAGGAGGTTCTAGAGGGGTGGGAGCAGAGAGAGAGCCATAAGCAGTTGACCAGCAGCATCAGCTACCTGACCATCCTGCATTTGTATGGAGAGCCAACAATCATTTAGAATTTCCATTAGTAAGGAGTGCAGAAATGCTTTCCCGTGACTTGCGTGTGTTGACTGCTAAGGGATTAGTGCTGTATATAACGTGATGTTTTGTGTCAGAATGAGTCTGGCCCAGCAAAAGATAACTTGCAGAGTCATTCACCAGCTTCAACTGTGCTCAGTCTGAAACTTGATTGAAACCAGCTGAGCTCATGACATCACCACAGGCTTTTTACTATAAAAAGGGCAAGCTCTGTGAGGTCAGGAAGCAGAACTAAGCTCCATGAACAGAAGCCAAGCTGGAAGAGGGAAGAGCCAAGTGAAGTTCAGAGGAGGAGAGATTCATTCCAAGAAGCAGCTAGGACGAGCAATTTGCTCAGACACAGCTGCAGAAGAAAAAGGCACACGATGGAAATTGTCCTTTCAGAGCAAGGCTCTGCTGTCTCCTGAAGACCTAAGTTATCCAAAGCAAAGCCTCAAAGGAGAAACTGATTTAAGCTATTTCAGATTTTCAGTTCCTGGAACTGAAGTAAGCTATAGCATCATCATGGTCATAGTATTCGTGTAGTCTCTCACTCAACATGGATTAATTGAACACCTACTAGGGATCAGGCACTGCTCTAGGAACGGGGAATACGATAGTAAATAAAGTGGACAAAAGTCACTGCCCTCATATAGCACATATTCTCGGAATGAAAACTAATAAATATACAGCATGTCAAATGAACATTACAGGAAACATGAAGAGGAGAAAGTGCTGGGGTTGAGAGTGGTGACACATGAGCAAAGACAAATGGAGGTGGGGAGACGAGCTGTGCGCATGTCTGGGAGAAGGGCATGGTGGGCAGAGGTAACAGCAGATGCAGAAGCCTTGAGCTGGGAGTGTTTTCTGTGTTGGAGGAGCATCAAGAAGGCCAGTGTTGCCAGTCAGAAAGAACAAAGGGAAACAGGAGTTTGTGAACAAGTTAATTCAGAAAGCAAGTAGAGGTGTCAAGCAGGTATTTGGATATATGAGACTAGAGGTTCTGGGAAAAGAGTCAAACAGTGGGCAAAAATTAGGAACAATCGGTGTACACATGATGTGCAAACAGATGACCCAACCCCACTGGTGCATATACATATACATATACATATACATCCCAACGGTTTGAGGTTCAACCAAGGACGAAGAACCAGCAAAAAAAGACTGAGAGAATAGTCTAAAAGGTAGGAGGAAAATCACGAGAGTCTGATGCCTTGATACTCCAGCAAAAAAAGTGCTCCATGGGAGACAGGATGATCAACCATGTAAGGCTGCTGCTATGTCAAGTTGGATGGGCCTACCATTGGCCTTGACAACATGGAGGTTAGTAGAAACCTAGTAGAACAAGATCTGGTTCTGAGCAGAGCGAGAGGAAAAGCATTGGAGAGGGATCCAGAATATAGGAGGGGACAACCTTCTCAAGACAGTGAATGTACACAACTCTTTTGAGAAGTTCTGCTAGTAGCTGTGTAGGAATGTGGGCTCAGGAGATGGTGTGTTATTTTAGGACCAAAAAATTATAGCATGTTTTTCTGCTAATGGGAATGATCCAGTAAGGAGGGAAAACGATGATGCAAAGGAGAAAGGGACTCTCTGGGGACAATGCCCTCAAATAGGCAAAGGGGATGGGATCTAATGAAGAATACTTGGCCCTTCTCTGGTCTCAGTGAAACTGAACATGTGCAGGTTTCGGGTTTATTTTGTTTGTTTAGATTTTTTTTAATGAAAGTATGTTGACTATGAATGAGACTGGGTCAAAAAGAACTTGCCATGACTGTCTGAAATTCTTAAGTGATATGCCCAGCTGGGTTTTAAATGAATCAAATGTAACAATCAGAATGTGGTGAAACACACAGTGTCCAACTTAGATAGGAAAACCAACTACTGTTTGTCTTTAAATTTTTTATCCTTTTTTCTTCCTTTTATGTAGTAAAAGAATAATCTTGGCCTCAATTAGTGAAAATGCTTGACTTAATATAACCAAGGCAGGCTTGCTAGTTACCAAGGGTGTCTCTTCCTGTACTAGGCTCCCAAATGACAAATAACAAACCGGGAACGGGCGTGGGGTTGGGGGAACCACAGGGGAAGAATTTGCATTCACTACACTCTCAGATCTTAGCCTGTAAGTACATCTTCACAGAGCTTTCCGTATCTACAATAACTGATGTTGAACTCTGATAGCCGTCGCCCCATATCTTTTCCTGGGAAGAGCTACTCCAGATGTCAAGAATATTTTAAAGAATAGTTTAAAAGTGGTCTGCAGGTATTCCATACAAGCATAGATAATCCCACCACCAATACAATTTAGATCTGACTTAACTGCTAAGACCCATTTTGAGTGAGGGTGTTTTTGACAGTCTGAGCACCAATAGTCAGTTCACACCCAACTGGTGGCAGCAAAGCCAGCACAAGGAGGTGGCAGAAAAAACAGCAGCTTTTCTATCTATCTGTGAAACCCAGAAGATGGCAAAGGAGATGAGGATGGGAGGAATGGGATGGATAGGGCTCGGTGGTGATCAAGAGAGGATTTAAATCTCTGGGCTATACATCTAGAGCTCTTCCTCGATGGTTGCTTCAAGTTGATATAAACCCATGAAAAAAGCAGGCCCTGAACCCCCTATGCCCTGGTGTCAATGGGAAGGTATGCAGCATAGTCTCTGTGAGTGGACTGACATCTAGGCTTCTAATACTACCTCCCATGTGAAGCTGATGTTTGACACACTTGCTCTCGAGCCTTCTCCATTAAACCTCATTTCTTCTCTGCTCTAACCACCTGTTAATTTTGTATCCCAAATAATTCTACTGTTGCGAGATGTCCACTGGCTGCCGTTAGCATAATTTAATACAGTAGATGTAGGTGCTTAGCGCCTTAGCAAGTTTCACTTCCTGGACCAGAGAAGGTGCAGGGAACAGAGCAAGGCTCTCAGCCCCCTCCCTACAGAAACACGGCTAATGCACACAGAAGACGATCTCTTCCCGGGAAAGTCCTCAACACACGTACCATGGGCTTTTAAACAGCTATTCAAACTCTAACTTCCAAAAATTGAGCAGGCGTCCTAAGTGGGTACCTTTTCTTTCTAGTCGTTCCTAACTTACCTGGGACAAATAATATTTGGTTCAAATGTATTAAGTAAGAAGAGGTGATTTTATAAGTTCACGTGACACAAACATCACATTTTAATCAAAACTTTCTTCGTGCTTTAAAAACACTAAAAAGCAAAACCATGAAAATTCAAAACATGCACGACCCTGCTTTCTCACAAATTCTTCACATTACCATTTTACCAAAAAATAATGTACTGGAAAGACCTCAATTTCAGCAAGATGGTTTTCAAACAGTTGGTTTTATTGTTGAACTGGTCAACCTCATGGGTTCAGATGAAAGTAAGCATCTGGCCCTAATGCGGCAACTAATTTTGTAACTTGAGGGAGCACACCTAAGCCTTGGTTTCCTCATCTAGAGAAAAAGAGCATTGACTCCTGTGACTTGGATTGTTGCCTTTAGCTGTAATATCTATGATTTTCTTCCACACGATGTTATAAATTATTAGTCTCTCAGGTCAGTAAAGTTGTATCAACATATAGCAGAACTATTTTAATTTGCAATAAGAAGGTAAATAGGTCAGGTGCAACACAAGTGAATTAACAGAATTAGAGTATTTTGAATTTTGAAAAATCAGTGCCTGCAAGGAGAAAAGGGTTAAGCGATGTGTGGTGGACAGTTCTGGAGATGGCTGCCTGGAAAGCACTTCCTCCTCCCCTGAGAACTGTCATCAGCAAGCCCGTAAGAATGCTGTCATTCTGTAACCCAACCCACAGCTGAGTGATTTGGGGGTCGACGCCAGACCCAACCTAAGACAATCAGGTTGTCACTCCCTGGAAGTTGTCCTTTTGATCTTATAAACACAGGCTGGCAGCCACTAGGATCTGAGTCACGTAACTGTAACTCTAAAGGGTCCACCACCCCTGCTTCTAAGGATCCCCAAGCAGTCCCGAGTCCCGAGGGCCACCCTGGCTTCTTACTTTTATCAAGACTGATGGCTTAATTATTCCCAGGAGTCCTTTAAATATTGAAATAATTTAAATCTACATTAATTAACACTAAATATTTAAAGTTAAAAAGCCGGTTCCTTGGTTTGACTAGTCATATTTCAAGTGCTCAACCGTCATTTATGTCTATTGGCCACCACATGGGACAGCCCAGATGGAGAGGACATTTCCATCGCAAAAGAAAGTGCTTTTGAATACTGCTGCCCTGGACCCTTCTTTTATTTATTTATTTATTTTAAGATTTTATTTATTTATTTTCACAGAGAGAAAGAGAGAGAGAGGGAACACAAGCAGGGGGAGTGGGAGAGGGAGAAGCAGGCTTCCCGCGGAGCAGGGAGCCCGATGCGGGGCTCGATCCCAGGATCCTGGGATCATGACCTGAGCTAAAGGCAGACGCCTGATGGCTGAGCCACCCAGGCGCCCCTGCCCAGGACACTTCTAACAAACTTCATCTTTGCGTAGGCTTCTGGGATCAGGATTGGTGGTGTGTGTGTGTGTGTGTGTGTGTGTGTGTGTTGTTCGTTTGTTTTATACTTGCACCAAGTAGATAGAGTCTTAACAGGAGGTTAACAGGAGGCATAATGTTAACTTTTCAGAAATCTCATTAGGGATTTCTGGGTACTCTCATGGGTTCTAAGTCTTGGAGTTAATGTCCCTTCAAAACTCGAAAGTTTACTCACATCACTCCTGGACTCCTTCTGGGTCATAGAATCACAGAATTTAAGAATTTAGGAAAACTTTATCAAATATCTAATAATCTCATGATTACCCAAGTAAACAGGCATGAAGTTTAAATATTTATTTACCCACCAGCCTCTTACTACACCAACTGCTTCCTACTCTTCCCCCACATCTCTCTCGCTCTCTTTTTCTTTTCTTTTTTTTTTTTTCATTTATTTTGTAAGGTACTTTTGCCATGGTTACCATTGTTTTCAGTGTCATAGTTCCCCATATCTAAAAGGCACAGAAAACATTCTGTACTTTCAAATCAGGGAGCAAATACACTTTTATTGTAATTTTTTTATTTTTTACTAGAACCTTTATGTTCAAATCTGCCACATGATTAGTCATTTGTACAGATTGGAATCTGGATAGCTAGAGATGTTTTTATTCCATTGCCTTTAAACAAATAGCAACCAAACATCATTTAAAATGCGTGGATTAAAATGTCATACCTATGCATCAACAGACTTAAACTTGCTAAAGCAAGTCCTCTCAGTATCTTCATAAAGTAATGTGTTATCTTTAACAAAACAAAAAAACAAAAATAAAACATTTACAACACAATTCCAAATACTAACAATAAACAAGGATTCTGTCATACTGTCTCACACCTAACTGTGGTGAACTCTGATTGTCCGCCTTAGCAAAGAACTTACAGGTTGTTTTCAGGTAAACATAGAATTCAATATTCATGCAATATTAATTTTGACATAAAGCATTATTTTTAAACAATCCTTACACTGTACTGCTTCTTTGAAGTCAAATGCCATCAAGTGTTAGAGGAGTTTATGACCTCCCAACCATCCCTTCCATTAAACATAAACAACTTATATTTTTTCCCCTCTACAGATTTGCATCTAACGTGACTGGTTTGTAACAAAATGGAGTAAAATGGTGATGACTCTGCCTATAATAAATCATTACACACCCATATTTTTGTATGTCTTTTCCTTAAGTGTAAATGAGCAAAGATTTTCCCCTGTTCCTATCACATCACATAAACCAATGTTCTAAAACTTCTGAAACAATGATATACATTTCAAAGAATTAGCTGAGTCTATTTCCTTTTCTCTTCCCTTTCAAACACATATATATACACATATATGTATATACAGATACATACATATATAAACATACCCCCCCCACACACACACACGTTTCACCAAGTTTTCTAACACGCAGGGTGTTGGCCATTCCTACCTTGAGGAAACACCTCTCCCAAGATTACCAAGCATTACCCACAAAGTCAACAAAGGGAGTCCTGCCTGAATTTAGTGCCTGCTGCCTTTCAAGGTAGTGTGAATCATCAAAAAGCGGTCCAGAGAACACAGGCCAAGAACTTGTACTCCTTCAACAAAGCTTTTGGCAGATAAATTACACAACAAAAACAAAAAAGCAAAACAGCATAAACTCCAGCCCTCACTTGCATGGTTAAAATATCTATTCTTTAGAGAAAAAGCCAATAAATATATCTTAAAGCAACTGAGCACAAATGCCAACCACAATCTTGGCACAGCTTTCAGCCAGACACCTGACTCCTTTGAAACATTTGCATACTCCATGGACGGGATCGCAAATTCATCAAGTCATAGAGCACCTGAAAATATTTACTATACTAATAAGTTACCAAGAAGGTAGAAAAGTCCATAATGTCTTATGAATGAAAGTTATGGAGTTGACTATTTTTTTTTTACTATTTTATTTTATTTATTTATTTATTTTTAAAGATTTTGTTTATTTATTTGACAGAGAGAGATACAACGAGAGAGGGAACACAAGCAGGGGGAGTGGGAGGGGGAGAAGCAGGCTTCCCGCTGAGCAGGGGAGCCCGATGTGGGCCTCGATCCCAGGACCCTGGGATCATGACCTGAGCCGAAGGCAGACACTTAATGACTGAGCCACCCAGGCGCCCCTTTTATGACTATTTTAATAAAACTCAAACCACTGATTAAAAAACACAAACTTCCTTAAACACTGGAAAGGGCTCTATAACCAAACTCTTAGCATTCACAAGCCCTATCCTCATTTCTTTTTTTTTTTAAGATTTTATTTATTTATTTGAGAGAGAATGAGAGACAGAGAGCATGAGAGGGAGGAGGGTCAGAGGGAGAAGCAGACTCCCTGCCGAACAGGGAGCCCGATGTGGGACTCGATCCAGAGACTCCAGGATCATGACCTGAGCCGAAGGCAGTCGCTTAACCAACTGAGCCACCCAGGCGCCCCGCCCTATCCTCATTTCGAAATGCAACTCTAAATACTCTTACAAGCTGCTCTATATGTCAGAATTTTGCCAAAGGTTCATTTTAACCATTACTCCAATACTGATTGGTTACACTAAAACTATAAAAAAAAAAATTAGGTGTAAGAGACTCAGCATCAGCAGCCCCAGCTGGTGATGACAGGCCATCGAGGGAGAACTTGGAAAAACCTGGTCCTTTAACAAGGTTTGAGTAAGTGGGTCAGCTGTCACCTGTGACCGGCCGGGGTCGGCCTCTCTAAGGAGAGTGCTGTGGCAGCCCAGGATCAATTTTGGCAGCTGAAACTTGAACCTTTAGGCTTTTAAAAGTTGTTAGTAATTTTTTTCTAGTAGAAAGTACATTTTTCCAGGAGATTTTAGGTTGTACACATGAGGAAAAAATTGTGTGTGTGTGTGTATAATATTAATATATCTTTTCTCTTAAAATAAGGGGAAAAGTACTTGAAGGCTATGTTTACTAAACACTTAATGTTTACAGATTAAACAAAAAGATGATTCTCAGATCTGTATTTCATTTCTCAAACCGAGCAATTGCAGGAAAAAAAAAATAGCTACTAGCAGAAATACCTTGGCTAATTTATCTTGTTTTAACAAAGTTTAAAATTTTTGGAATAGCCATCAGCTTTATCTCTTTTGAGTCTTTCAAACACATTTAAATATACTTAAGCATTAGAAACACAACTGAAAAGTCACAGTCATTTATCTAAATTTCTTTTAATATATACATTTAGTACTGTACCACCAAAAGAAATAGAAGAGTCTTTGGAAAGAACTGATGTTGACCTTTTCTTCATGACAGAGATCTTGTTTTAAAAATATTTTGCATGGAAACACAGGTTCTGATCAAAACAGTGGCAAATCACTTTAATTTTCTTAGATACATAGTCTAGCTTTCAGCACTGGATTATGAAGCTCAGATGCCCTGGGCAGCCTTCCATTCAAGTGTGTAGTCTTCTGTTTAAAGGACCCACATCATTCCACGTACAGGGCAAGAAAGGTGTGCACCATTTCAATGAGACATGCACAGAATTTTTTTTTTTAACCTTTCAAGATCTATGCATCATGTGACATTAAAAAGGAAACATAATAGTAGCTAGTTGTCTATTAACTAGCTTCCCTTTATTAATGAATGTGGAGAAAATGCCTAAATGTCTTTTCAGTATATTTGTCCAAAGACAAACCTTAAAGGTATTTTGCTGATCAATGGTTGTAACTTAAGCGCTATGCAATCTCAAAAAATGCAAATGAAAACAACAGTTTCCAACAACCCAGCTCCTGCTTTTTTCCCCTCCTTGCCCAGACTGTTGGAAGTCAAACAGGTTGAGGTCACCTTCAAGAAAGCCCTTTGCCCTGCCAGGTTAAAGTCATGCCAGCAACCAAAGTAGAATCTGATACAAAAATAGGTGCCTAAGGAATCCAGGGAAAGCAAAGCACATTATAAGGCCAACAGTTCACTTGATGGCCAACAATGCAAAGGAGGTGATAGAAGCTTAGGGCTGTATCTAAATGATCACTAGAACCAACTGCTCCTACCATATTAATCAGTTAAATTAATAAATCGCTAAAATGGCCGGGTGTTAGGCTGAAAAACTAAAGTAAGTGGATTATTTGGTGTTGCACAGTCGCAGGTAAAAGACATTAATCTTCTATTTTTTTACATGTCTTAGTTTATACATAAAGGCCATTGATTTCACTGAGGCAAAATAATGGCTAACCACCCCCCTCCCCGGCAAAAAGACTGCAAAGCTATCAATACAGAATACTAAACATGAAATTAATAACAATACAGGATATAAAACATGAAATTACTCTTATGTCATTTCAATTTGCAGGCACCCTAAGGTCAAACAAATTCATAGATAACAATAATTTTTAAAAAGGAAGAAGGAGGAGGAGGAGGAGAAGAAGATTGATATCAAAATAGTGCTACCAAATGCAGAAATAAAGTTAAGGGGTTTACAGGAGTTGAAAACATGCTAGTTACAAAGGCATGATAATGTCTGGGAGGTAGTAAAAATATTATCCGTATATTTAAAAAAATAAAGGAAACAGCTGTCTAAACATTTTAGCTTTTTTCCAAAAAATGTTTATGCACTGGTCTGAGGGTAGAAATAATCCAACTTGAGGCAACGTTTTAAACTATTAGAACACACACACACACACACAATGGAGTGCCTTGTGTCCCTTCCTCCTAGCCCTTTTTGATTTGAGGCATTTCCTTTCAACTTGGCTATAAAAAGGAAATCCTGAAAGTGAGGGTCACCAACAATTATCTGTCACTCCAATTGTATACGATAAAAGGAAAAAAAAAAAAAAAAGCTCTTTCTTTATGGTTTCAATTACAAAAAATGCCATGGGAATGCTATACCACCATTACAAAGTTCATGCCAACCTGATTTTATATTAAAAATATATCCAAATATAAAGTATGCCAAAATAGTTCCAAACTAAAATATGCATTTTTATTTTGCATATTTGCTTCATCTTTATATATCAGAATACCTTCTGGTTGCATAGTTGTAATCACGGTTCCCTTATAATTTTCCATTCTGCATTTTCACTTAACATTTCATCATAATATTTCCATATGCCTCCCATATTTCTAGTTATGACTTCATTAAGAATTCCATAATATTCCAAAAATTTAATTAGCTATTTATTCACTTGTGACCTTACTTATTTCTACCCTGCCTTCTTACAGAATGGGCTTCAGTGGAATCACTATCATTTTGGGTGGACAATTATGATTTCCATTATTCTTTTGTTGGACACTTAAGGGGTTTCTAATTTTTTCTCTCCCATTTTAACAAAACCTGCAATGAGCAACTTTGTGTAAGATAGCTCCCTTTCTCAGTTGAATTATTTCTTTGAAATGAGTCAAGGGTTGTAAACAATTTTCTTAGTAACTATAATGCCTCATTGCCTTATAAAGTGTTCATACCCATTTATAATATCTGGAGTGGTAAAGTAAAACAAAATATCCAGTAATTATTTTAAGTATGAAAACTACTCTGGGGTCAATTTTCTAAATGCTCTTAAATTTTTCTTTTAGTTGTAGAATTAAATGCATAATGCACGCTTCTAGATAAACTTCAAGCATGTATCTGCCAGAGTCTAAAGTAAAATCAATATTCTCCCAACTCCTAAAACTCACTCTCTAATGTAAGCACTGCCAACAATTTGGTATATTTCTTTTCACACTTTTTTCTTTTGTATATATAAGCATATATGTACATATGTAGGATTTCTAAACCTTTCATTTTGCAACACAAAATCTCTCCCTATCTTCAAATATGAGCCCATAATATGACCTCTATGAAGTCATCATATGACTTCTAAAATATGATTTTGTCTCATTCAACTATCATTTGGTTCCAGTTATACATTTAGAAACATCACAAGCTCTGTACCAATTTTTGGTTAACTGCCACTCATGAAACCTAAAACAGAAGATAATCCTCAAATTACTTTAAACACTGGTGTGTGTGTGTGTGTGTGTGTGTCAGAGTTACCTTCCTAATTATATTTAAGACTGTTACCAAAATGGGCTTGAATGCCCCAATAAAATGTTTATTATCATGGCGCTAGGGTGGTACAAGGAAGTGTTTAGGAAGGAAGCTAGTCTGGCATCAGAAATGTGTCACCCACATGTGGATAACTAAGACCTTAAAAAACACCAAAATTTTACTGAGATAAAAACAAAGTGACCTGGAGTTTCAAAAAAAATGAGTGACACAAAGTTAAAAGTCCACAGACGTTCATGAGACTTGCCAGGAAGAAGCTAGCAAAAATCTTGGAATAGTGGTTTCTCTAAAGAGTATAACTGTATTCCTAATTTGATTAAACCATACGACAGCCTCTGTAAGGAACACCATGTTTGTTATCTCTGCATGGGTTTGACTCTTTCTGGAATGTCCATGGACGTCCCATGCCTCTCCTGTTATTAGCTATACCATCAGGGCAGAATTGCCAACCAAGTTAAACCACGCCTCCTACATTTGCTGTCCCATCGATAGATTTTATTTTTAACAATCCTTATCACTACCTGGTATTGTCTTGTTTACTTACTTATTTTAATATATATCCTCCTCCACAAGAATGTAGGCTTAAGAAAGTAAGAGCATTGTCTCTCCATCCTTTCATTCATGTCAACGAATATTAACTGAGCTCTATATATTCTGGACCAAGGGGACAGAGTAGTGACCGAAACAGGCAAAAATATGTGCCCAGGAGAGCAAACAACCAGCACCAGTTACAGCATTTGATTAGTTCAAACAATACCTGAAGATTTGAAGGCCATTCAGGTACACAGGGCAGTAAGACCTCTGTGTCCACTAAATCAGCATTCTGTGTGCGGCACAATCATCCCTGCTTTGCTTTTACTGACAGCAGTTTTCTTATGGACCATTTCCTCATTGGAAAAGTCAAAGTTACTGATGTGGTGTTGCCTAATCGCTCGGAGCTGGGGTTCCTTGCAATCTTACGAGTCTGTACTGACATGCGTTCCAATGTATTATATAAATCTAACACAGATCACCTTCCCAGTACCTCGTGCTCATCAGTATGACCTTGTTCGGATTTGGAGTATTTCTACTTTCCATTCCCAGCCTCAACTCTCATCGGTCCATTGCCATACTCTACTTCCTCATCTCTTTCCCAAACTTCACCTATTACTCTACTCATTACTCACTGGGTCATTAGATCTAACATATGTTTAGCAGGCCCTGACAGGCACTAGAATAAGAAGACTAATAAAGGCACAGTCCTTGTTCTCAAGGACATCTCAAAAAGGAAGGGAAATAGTTGAGTAAGAGCTGCAAAAGCAAATGCAGTCTAGTGGGTGCTTGACCAGGATGCTGTGTTGGAGACAATGGCAGGGTGAAGGGGGAGGGGATGAAATATATATTTTGGATGGTCCACAACTTCTCTCACCTCCTCTGAGCCCATTGACGGTATCAACGTATTGTCCTTTACGCACACGGCCCCCAACATGGCAGTCCTCTCTTCTCCAAAAGGTCTTGGAGGCCAGGAACTGTGTCCAATCCTTCTTTTCTATCTTCCCAACTTCCCGGCATAGAATACAGAATAAATAAACCTCCAGTAGATGTTGATTAATTCAAATGTGGGTGTTTTGTACTCAAAATTTTGAAAAGGACCCTAGATGCTCTATCTAGCCCTAATTAAGTTTCATCGCTTTTTGACAGGCTACTAATTTCCTCTTACCTGTTTTGACAGCTGAAAGCTTATCAGAATGGCGCATCCTAAACTCCACCAGGACAGGTGAAGCCTCTTCCCGTGGTATCTCCACGAGGCTTCTAAATCAGCCTCTTCTTCATGGGTTCAAGTAACTTCCTGCTTTGCTTTCGCTAACAGGAGTTCTCTTGGGAGCCCAGCAGACAATTACTTTGGAGCATTTCACTTTTGAGCGCTGTACACAGAAGCAACTGTACTGTGGCATGAATTAGCGAATCTCCTGCCACCACACTCCTTAATCAGGCTGTTCTCAATTTAGAAAGAAAAAAAAATTAAAGAATGATGAACTAAGTGGAACGTAAGTACAGCTTTTAGTACTTACAACAGAGCAAACAACAATTAACCAAAAAATGAGGGGTGGGGGAAAGGGGAGGGCACGGCATGTTCCTGAACAAAATTTTATGCATTCTTAAGAGCTGATATGATTCAAAGGGGAAAAGAAAATGTTTTTCCCATATGGGGAAGAGCGAATTGAGTTTGTACTGAAGTGTTTTTCCATACGACAATCTCATGTATCAGAGCATAAAATTTAAATATTTTAAAAGTCCTTTTCCAAATCTATGGGGTCATTTTTAGGCTCTCCTTTATATGTTTAATAAATCAACTTGCTAGCCATAACACCCAAATCACATCCACCATTTCAAAATGATTTATTAAAATGTTGGTACTATAGTACTGTTAGTGCTATAGTTAAAACGCATTATGGGTGAAGTAGGCTAGAGGAGGCTGGTCTAGAAACAAATCCACACTTATAATGTGGCCTATGGGCAAGAGCATTCTGCAGCTCAAGGGTAGGAGAGGGTAAGCCGCAAGGAAAACATATTCTTGACTTTTCTCCATTCTAATCCCACTAGCCTTCTGTCTTCTCCTCCCTTACATCCTGGCTCCACCCACAGCAATATTACAATCCTCCTTTTCCACCTTCCCATGCTTCCCCTTTTCCATGAGACAATTTGGGCAGCTCCTGGCTGCCCAGAGCCTAGTACGAGGGAGGAGACAAGTTTGGGAACTCTTCATTCTTCAGACCTCCAAGGGATACCAAGGAACCCAGCCGTGGCTGTGTCTTCTTAAGAAAGGAAGAAGGGCTGGTCAGTTTCTCTTTGAAGTACCTACTCCTACTCCAGTATATGCCATCGTATTTTTCCAGAATTAGATGCCCCTGTTCCCAACCTACATGTCTGCTAGCACAGAGTGGGAGAGCACAGCTGTGTGCAGACGTCCGTGCCCTCCTTCCAAACTCCACCTCGACATGTCATTAGGTGACCTTGAGTAAGTCACTTCAACTTGGGTCTCAGATGATCCAAGTGTGTGGTGGGCCCCTTGCTATTCAATATTTTTGTTCTCATTTTTACAGATTCCTACTTTGCTTGTATTGCTTATCTGTTTTATTCTCTCTTCTGCTCCAGGAGGGCAGGGACAATGTCTGTATCCTCCCACACTAGCACGGGACCTGGCAGGCACTTGGGAGGCATTCTAGTAGTATAAGGAGAATGAACATAATAGATAAGGAAAGATTTCAACATTTTAAAAGCAAGCCTACTAAAGCAATAGGGAAAAAAACGATGATCGGCTTTCTTCATTCAGCAGTCACTATGTTACCGACGGGATGTCAGCATCTTTGAGCCTCAGTGCAATATGGGGTAGAAGACAGCAATGGTTCTCAAAGAGGGAGTGGCGTGAGGATGGCATGAGGTAATAAAAACCACCTCCAAAAAGTACTTTTAAACAGTGAGTGAGCTTATAAAAAGTATTGTATCAGAGTAGGATTCTAAGCATTCTGTTTTTGAGCAAAACATCTCCTCAAGTAAAATTCTGAAGCATTGATGACTATCAATACATCACCTCAGTTAAGAACCAACAAATCAGATGACCACTAAGAGCCCTTCCAGCTTCAGCAATATGTAATTTTAAAACACAAACTAATTTTTACCAAATCTCTATTTACAATTTTTCCAGGTACACTTCAGTATTAATAATTTTACATCCACACATTAACCAGATGCTACAATTTCATTCCCTATATATAGCTAATTTAATGATCTATTTCATTAGGGGCTAAATTTTAATCTCTAATACTCCTAATTCTAGGAGTATTTTTTGTGAGTTTTAATAATGAAAAAAATAAATACATTTTATACGGCAAGGAAGAGAAAGAGAAACTCTCCCTTCCATCTAGAGCAGAGTTTCTAAACCTCAGCACTATCGACATTTTGGGCTGGATGGATTCTTTGTTGTGGGAAATTGTCCTGTGCATTATAGGATAATTAGTAGCATCCCCGACCTCCGCTCACTAGGTATCAGTAGCTGATCCCCACCCCTACTTATGACAGTAAAAAATGTCTCCAGACATTGCCAACATCCCTACCCTCAAACCCTTGCCAAATTGGGAACCACTAGGGGAATAACATTAAAATAATTTAATTATCTAGAATCTCAGAATACAAGACATCCGTTATACACAAGGTAGGGCTATGGTACCAACAGGCAATTACTTAAGGGAAAGAGCAACTTACCTGAAAAAAACACTATCTCATTTGTTAGTAGCTTAAAGACCTTTATGAATAATGATAAGACACGAGTTTTATCAAAATAGGCATCTATTTTCTAATTTGTACATTAAGCACACACAGGTGAAAAACCTCAAACATGAGCACATGTACATTCCATGACTATTAAGGAATTCTAAATAACATTTCTTGAACATTTCAGGAACTTTCCTTTTGGAAAACGGGGACGCCCTCATTCAAAATCTCATTGTAGATCTCATGATAAAAGGCCATGTCTAGTATAGAATAAAACAAAATGGAGATTTGGCAATTCTCTTGATATGCTTACTTTGCTTCAAACTTTTCTCTTTGGGATTTAAATTGTAGCTTTTTGCTGTCAAACATGAATAAAATTTAACCAGATATTTAGCAAATTTACAATGACTGTTCGCCACGTAGGCATTACCTACTGTAATGATTTATAGATGTTTACACTCTTACACTCTTAACTGGTTCTGAATTCCTGAGGAAAGCATAAAAGAAAAACAGTTGAATTCTGCAAGTCTCACACTTGACAGTGCGATCTTTCACTTAGATGGACCAGACCCAACACCTTATGAACATTAGATAAACTTTTTTGCAATTGTAAGTCTTCAAGAAAGGTTTCTTGTCGTTGAGTTTTCCTTTGTAACAGATTTTAAAACAGGCAAAATATTTTTTTTTAATTTCTTAAGGAATATTCTATGTCTTTCAAGAAAAAGTGTCACGTGGAGAGACACATTGGGCACTTAACCTTAAAAAAATAAAATTATACATTTTAAAGATCTATTTACATGGTAGCATGAAAAGAATTTCCAACCTTGTTAAAGTGTGGGTAATTTATTCAAATAAAATTCTACTGATTCCAATTAAAGTAACCTTTAACTCATTTTTAATTCTATTTGCATCTCATTCACAGTGTAAAATAAGAGTTAAATGTTACCTATAGACTAGTATATTTGTTTCTACAATTAAATATAGATATTATATATGCAAATTTTTATGTTTATTATTCATCTAGAGTCTAACATAGTCCATATTTCTCCAAGTGCCTATTTTTGTTTATTTTACTGCTCCTTCATGGCTGTATGAAAAAGCTAAGGAGGAATAAAAAGAAGACGAATGAACTATTTTCATTACAATCTAGGTTTTGATAAACCAGTTCACTTGTTTTTTTTGTTGTTGTTGTTTTTGTTTGTTCGTTTGTTTTGCTTTAAGGTAACCTCCTCAAAAATAATCAGGAGGTAATTAGGAGAATATATATATTTGCTCTTTCAAGATAGAGTCCCACATGTCTCCCTTAATCCCACAGATTCTGCTGACTATGTCATTTTATTTAAAGGTTTTAGAGACAGGCTTATTTTTCCGAGGGCTTCAAATAGATTATTCTGTTTCTGTTCCCCAACAACTTTTTTTTTTTAATAAGGGATAGTTTTTCTGAAGATTATCTGTTATTGCAAATAAATGCAAAACTTTCCATTTATGCATACAGGACTACCACTGATAAACAATTATAGATCTAAAACTTAAGAGAGACGTAAAATTATAGCTGAAGTTAATGAATCAGAGCAAAACGATGCCACACTATTTAATGTGTCCTTAACGGCCCCTTCTATACCACCAATCTGCAGCCAAGCCACTGTAGAAACGTTCTGAACGTAAATAAGAACACTTGAAATTAGAATATATTTAAAACACTGAGAGCTTCTTTAGAAAAATTTTAATATTTGCACATTTGGATACAATACCATTCTGGGAACTTATAAAGTTCATGCCAAAATATCACTGGTTCAGAGGTGACAGCAAATGACAGTGTCATGACGAAAAAGGAAATATTTATTCATCTCTGCCTTCCTCATTTTCTCTTATCTGATCTTTTTACTGAAGTTTGGTTGCCGTCTGTCAATGATACTGGCAAGTGACAAGTTCCTGGATTCTCCTTAATCTTCTCTGAACTACTTCTTTTTGGGATTTATTCCAGATCATAAACAGTATCTTAACACAGTTTCCTAACACAGAGTCAGTTCAAGAGAAACTATAAGCTTCCACTTCAAAATGAAGAACCCAAGACATGGAGCAAAACTAATCATCATCACAGTCATTTACCATGTCCTAAGTAATTATTATATGTACATCATGAATTGGCTTCATAATACAAATCTTACGGCTTAACTTAACCGGGATAACATCAGCAGATCGATATAAGGTGACTGGATATAAGGATATAAGGTGACTGAAGCTGGCCCAAGGTCTTTTAGAACCATATAGTTTGACTATGCAGAGAGTGTCTTAGTCAATTATCTGTTGCCAGGAAGGGGAACCCACTGGGTGACCCATCCTGGAGAAGGGTCAACCATGCCAGCCCCCACATACATAGCCAGATGTTAGCAGAAACTCAAAATACAACATACTATAACAGAAATGTCTACAGTTTTCCCCCTTGTTCTGTGCAGGAATATTGGTCTTGGCAATGAGGATCCCCTGCCCTAAATCTCAGATACTGAAGGTCTACGGCATACTGTTTTAGTCATCTTTAAGTAAAACCATGAAGGTAGTTTTGTTTGATTGGTTTTTCATGCCTTATCATAATGTTTTGATTATAGCTCCTTTTGTTTGAATAGTTCAGCTGTTTTTACTTTTGTCTCCACCACTTCAGGAGGAAAAGCATACTGCTGATGCAAAGCCATTGGACCAGGAATCAGAGAACCTGCTTTTTGTTTGTTTGTTTGTTTAAAGATTTTATGTATTTATTTGACAGAGAGAGACACAGCGAGAGAAGGAACACAAGCAGGGGGAGTGGGAGAGGGAGAAGCAGGCTCTCCTCTGAGCAGGGAGCCCGACGCGGGGCTCGATCCCAGGACCCTGGGATCATGACCTGAGCCAAAGGCAGAGGCTTAAGGACTGAGCCACCCAGGTGCCCCAGAGAACCTGCTCTTAAAGGGACTGGCTCTGCCCAGACTCCCTGTGGGTCAGGGCAAATCCCCTGCTGCACTTTCTCAGCAGGAAGAAGTCAACTCTAATGAATGACTCCAGAGGTTCCTCTCAGTTCCAAAAATCTAGTATTTCCCCTATAAGTCTGGGAATCAGCACAAGCCAGTAGGTCTCACAGCTCCTTCTATGCCACCTTCACAGGACACCGCTCCTGCCAGATAGATTCAAGAGTCCCTAAGGTGCAACCCAAAGTCTCATGTTCCCTTCTAAACCGGACGGAGGCAAAGAAACCTTCATTCATGGTCACGGAAAAACTGGCTGTCAATACCTAGACCTACAAGGGATCTTTCACTGTTTTTTTTTAAAAATTTACATACCAGACTTTTATAATTTTGTCCTCTATATCTCTGAAATGCTAGAGAACAGAGGCTTACTTTTTTTTTTATCTTAATACCCCACTGCAACAAACATGTAGTAAGCATCAATAAATGATACTAAGTAAATGATTTATAATTTCTTTTACAAAATGTCTAACTTATTTTCATCAAGTCAAAAACATTAGAAGGTAGAAAAACATTTATACTACTGTCTCTCATTATCATCAAGGACTGGCATCGGGCGCATTCCGACAGCTACTTTAAAAGGCATTCCTGCAACACATTTTTACTGAATACCCAGCTCTAAGCCTGGCACTAGGTTTGTAAAGTTGATTAAATGATCTTTGCCCTCCAGGAATATAGTCTACTAAGGAGAAGGAAAAAAGGTAAAGTAAAAAGACAAATAATAGACTAACACACCAACTGCTGTTTCAGAGAGACAAATAATTTGGATCATAAGGACAAATAAGCTAAAATATTATCAGCTTTATTTAACAGAGACAAACTAATAAAATTAGTGCACATACATATTAAATAAACATTTCAAGCTGTCAAGTCAAACTACCCATATAAACACTTTGTATCCAGAAGATGTGAATCATAATAACATTATAAAACATGTTTAGTCAGAAAACCTGCTTGAATAAAAGATTGGCAAAGTCACATATCTTGGCTTAAGTTTTCCTGACACATAAAGAACAAAGATCAGATCAAAAACATAAACTGTGATGACAATCTACTAGGGAAAAGGCATTAAGGTTACCATAGTGATGAAACAACTTTTGTCACGATTTTTTAAGTTAATAGTTTAAATCACTTTATGCCACAAAAGATAATATTTCATGCAGAGGTCTTAAATGTTATCCCAGGCTACACTGTATATCCACTTCCCCAAAAGTAATGCATCTTTGAGAAATTCTAAGTTCTCTCCATACTAAGAATATCATTGTTTCTATCACTATTCATGGATAATTTGGTGGTAAAAGGAGAGAGAAAATAAGGGGAAAAAGCATTAAACTAAAAAGGTATTTCAATCTTACCAAATAATTTAAGATACAGGATTTTACTTTAAACCACTTCAAAGGTCCTTAACAGAAGTCACCATCATTCATAACAAATAGAGTCATCTAAAAGGCCAACACAGTAAACAAATTAATACACATTCTTATCTACAAATTTACATATGTACATACATTTATATATAAAACATCTCTCCCTTATGAATATACATACACACAAACTCTAATGACATATAAAGCAAGCATTCATATCTTCAAATGTCCAAAATTTATTGAGACTACAAAACTCATCTCATTTAATATCAAAAACGTGATACACTGATTCTTATACATTAGGCCCCCCCTGCTCAAATATTTCCAATGAAATTAGTGTGTCAGTCACCTAATTCTCTTGAAATAACCATGCTCATTTCTAGGAAAAGTAATCCTGCTTGCATTTGTAAAGACTGGCTTACATATTTTTAAAATTACTTTGTACTTTTGTACATACCTAATGATATGGTGCTTACTCCAAATAACAAGTTTCTTTTTAAAAAATTATATATATTTTTAAATCACACATGAACTCAGAAGAAACCACTGAACAATGGCCCAATTAAAATAAAACACTCAAATTAGTCAATATTACCTATATGTTTTCTGCAACAATTAGTCCATTTAATATAGTTTCTTGAAGAGCCTAAAGAAATCTCGGTTTGAAAGGGGGAAAAAAAAAGTGAAATTGAAAGCAAAGTTACCCAGCCTCCAACAGGGTACACCTTTTCTTTTAGATAGTAATCTCACTAGGTAAATCTCTTACCTAGATTCCTTTATAATACTCGTTCCAGGCATTACAATGAGGAAACATTAAGCAAAATGTTTAAATGCTAAATAAAAAGCCCTAGACCGAGAGTAAGGAAATGACTTTATTGATTCATACATGCCAGAAATAGTTCCCAGCACGTTGTTCAGAGGATGTCCCAGCTCTGTCTCTGGCGTGTGACCATGGACAAGGAATTCACCTCAGTATTACCATCTTTAAAATGTAGTGGCAGTCTCAATTTTCAAGGTCCCTTCTGGCTCTAACACCATGAGAAGATCAGGCTGCAGTGGTATATTATTATGAGCATCTTAGTATCACATAATCCCATAAGCAAGGACAAACTTCTCAGTTAGCTTACTGCCAGAGAGTACTAAGTAATTCTTGATCTGTAATGTCAGCTTGCTATAGCATCCACTAAGAAGAAGACAAATAACAGAATGTGCCGTCTCCAAGTCTGTCATTACCATATGTTTTTATACAGAGCTCCAAATAACCTAAAAGTACTAATTCTCAATAGTATCATTCCCATTTGACAAAAGCAGAAACTGAGTCTGAGCCATGGTGATAATCTAGCCCTGCGTCAGCAAGGCAGAGCCTGACATGACAAGTCAAAAGTTCCTGGCTCTCAACCACTACCTTTTAGGAGTAATGCAGTAAGATCTTCCTGAGTCATTCTTTTTTTTTTTTTAACAGATTTATTTATTTATTCACTTCTGAGAGAGAGAAAGAGAGCGTGGCCCGTGCGCATGAGCAGAGGGGAGAGGCAGAGGGAGAAGCAGACTCCCCGCTGAGCAGGGAGCCAGACTAGGGACTCCATCCCAGGACCCTGAGATCATGACCTGAGTCAAAGGGACCTGAGCTGAAGGCAGTCGCTTAACCAACCGAGCCACCCAGGCACACTTCCTGAGTCATTCCAAAGCAGTTATAAACTAAGCGCAGGAATCAAGTTGAAAAGTTTAAGGCAAATTTATGTCTCACTTAAAACTTGGGAGTGGCCATTAAATTTATTTTGAATGCTTTCAACATTACAAATGCAGGATACTTGTATTTCTTTTACCTCCACTTCTCTAACAATCTCACAGTTAAGGACCCCTTTCCGGCCAGGGAAATATCCATATTTTGACTATGTGTACACAAGATATACAAATGTATGCATTATATAGGATATTTTTTATTAACAAAAATTGAATGAAATATATGATCATATATTTACATATACATACATATATACAATTTCCTTTATTCCCTTAAAAAAGATCATGCACATTTTCCCAAGAATACAGCTATCTACCAATTGTTTTTTTTATGTTATGTTAATCACCATACATTACATCATTAGTTTTTGATGTAGTGTTCCATGATTCATTGTTTGCGTATAACACCCAGTGCTCCATGCAGAACGTGCCCTCTTTAATACCCATCACCAGGCTAACCCATCCCCCCACCCCCCTCCCCTCTAGAACCCTCAGTTTGTTTCTCAGAGTCCATAGTCTCTCATGGTTCGTCTCCCCCTCCAATTTCCCTCCTTCATTTTTCCCTTCCTGCTATCTTCTTCTTTTTTTTTTAACATATAATGTATTATTTGTTTCAGAGGTACAGGTCTGTGATTCAACAGTCTTACATGATTCACAGTGCTCACCATAGCACATACCCTCCCCAATGTCTATCACCCAGCCACCCCATCCTTCCCACCCCCCACCACTCCAGCAACCCTCAGTTTGTTTCCTGAAATTAAGAATTCCTCAACTGTTTTTAATATAGCTGCATTATATTCTATAGTTTGAACATATAATTGATTCAAAAAGTTTTCACTGATTTTTAATCGCTAAAAATACATTTTTAAGAACTTAGATCAATAACATATAGGTTATTAACAATAGACATCATATGCTTTATCCCTATGTATTGGTATTTTCTGAAGGATAGATTTCTAGAGGAATAGGATCAGTGAGACAAACAATGTATTTTAGGTGTTAAAAATTCACAGTCTTATCAACAGTATGTAAAAATGTCAATAACCCCATATCCTTATTGGCATTAGATATAAGTCTGGTTAAGTTAACCAATCTGATGGGATAAAAACACATCTTATTGTTTTCAGTTGTATTATCCTGACTGGTCAAGAGGTTGAGCACATTTATAAATCTTCACTGGTCATACCTGCAAGTTGCTTATGGTTCATACTCTCTCCAAATTGTTCTGCTTTTCTTTCGATTAAGGTGCTAAAACCCTTTACATAATAACTATATTAATTTTCTACCTTTTTTTTAATTTAATTTAATTTTATTATGTTATGTTAATCACCGTACATTACATCATTAGTTTTTGATGTAGTGTTCCATGATTCATTGTTTGCATATAACACCCAGTGCTCCATTCAGTACATGCCCTCTTTAATACCCATCACCAGGCTAACCCATCCCCCACCCCCCTCCCCTCTAGAACCCTCAGTTTTTTTTCTTCCTTTGTTTACTGTGCCTTTGCAAATGAGAATGTTTTACTTTTTATGTAACCAAATCTGTCAATCTTTGCTTTTTGGATCAAAGTTTGTTAGCAAGCTTAAGAAGACATTCTTGATGAGGAGGTTTCCTTAGTATTCTATGTTTTCTCCCAATATTTTTATTTAGATTGCTTTTTGGTTTTATTTATGTTGTTAATATATTTGGAATCTATTTATTTTTATTTATTTATTTATTTTAATAATCTCTATATCCAATGTGGGGCTCGAACTCATGACCCTGAGACTAAGAGTCACATGCTCTACCAACTGAGACAGCCAGGAGCCCCTAGAATTTATTTCTGTATATAAAATTGAATAAGGCTAAAAGCTATGCCATATAATTTTTTGAATATTCCATGCTCTTTCTTTTTAATTGAAATGTCATTTTATCATTTAAGTACGTTTTACTATGTACTAGAACCTGTTTCATGATTTTGTGTAATGATACCCATTTCTGTGCCACGTACTGCTATATAGCTTTAAGTTTTAATTCTTGGTATAAAGACAACATTCTCCTGTAGTTTCATGTTTAGTTTCATTTCTACAGATGAAAAAGTTTTCGTATGGTTTTTAAAATTAAAGTAATAAAAATCTAAACATAAAATATTGTATAGAGTGTTCAAATTTGATCTAGATAAGGAAGCCATTGATCTATCTTCTGAATTCCTCGTGTAAAGATTCTTAAAAGTATTTAAAAATTAAAAAAAATGTAGAATATTTACACAGCTAACAGATTTTAATATAAAAACTTACAATTTCTCCAGGTTCTAAACTCTATATCCATTTATTTAATTTACCAATACAAGTAATTAAAGAATACGAGAAAAATATTCTCTTTGACCTTTCATTTTTTTAAGTAGGAAAACAAATTCAAAACTCTCTAATAAAGTTTCCTTATTTTTATATGCTACAATTTATATGAGACTGTCTCACTTTAAACAGGCCCATCAGTCTGGCCTAATTTAAGGAAAAACATTGAGGCCATTGAAAATTAACTGAAATGTCAACCCACTTTAGAAGAAAGCTATTAGTAAAACAAGGGTGAAGTTACAAGCACTTGTGAAAAGCACAATAAATAAACAATGAGACCCATTCAAAGATACTGGGGAGACATTCAGGCTTTGCAGAGTTAGAACAAGAGACAGCAGAACCAGTTCCCACATGGGCAAGAGTTTGTTTATTTTATTTTGCTTATCTGAAATCAGAGTAAATGATCCCAGTGGTTTGGAATGGCTCAAAAATGTTTCTCAGCATCTAGGCAAGAAAAACTGCCTGTTTTTCAAGTAGCTTAACTGCTTTGTACAAACTCTTTTGCTCATGTGGACCATAAAGTTCATGTTTGAAAACTGAGCCATTTAAGACTACAAAAGGCATTATTCTTTCTTTCTGTCATCTGTCATTTTTTAGTCCTACTTTTAAGAGGTGATCAAAAGAAATAAAGAATACTTTCTACATAACTTTGGAAGCACTGTAGTCTGCACCCATGAATTGTGGTTTATGAAAGTACATTTATAGAATTAGTATTTCATACCTCAGGAACAGTGAAATGAACTTAAATGGCTACTTTAATCATAACTGAAGTTTACTAGCAAACCAACAAATATTTAGAATGAGAATTATAATGATCTGTTCTCATGATTTAATTTGGGGCCAGGCTAACTGATGAGAAAGCCTAGAACATATTTCTTTTAGAGTGCAAGTATGGAGGGAAAGTGATAGCAATCATCCTTTTTTTCACATAAAAGGTAAAAGGTGACTATATTCTTTGAATAGAAAGAAATAAAATGAGATTAGTAACATGAAAACTTTTTACTCAAGCGCAACTTCAGAATGAAATCATTTGTCATAAATTTCCTGCTTTAAAAGCAGAAAACAGGGCGCCTGGGTGGCTCAGATGGTTAAGCGTCTGCCTTCGGCTCAGGTCATGATCCCAGGGTCCTGGGATCGAGTCCCACATCGGGCTCCCTGCTCCTTGGGAACCTGCTTCTCCCTCTACCCCTCTCTCTCTCTCTCTCTGTCTCTCATGAAGAAATAAATAAAATCTTAAAAAAAATAAAAAATAAAAAAATAAAAGCAGAAAACAGCAGGTTATCAAAGGTTTTGGTGTATGTGGGGGAGCAGTTTAGAAAAATCAATGACGACGTATGTTCTACTAGCATCTAATAGTATAAAAATATTTTTAACAACATACTTAATTATCACTAAAATATATCTAGCCTAAAACCAGTTTTCTAAGTGTTTTTCATGGCTCACAAAGGTGATTATATACTCAGTGAATCTTAAATGATGGAAATAACACCCATCTCTAGAACTCTATTACCAATTAAACCAGTGAATTTCAGCTTTACACAACACTTTGAGAGCATAGGATTTACTAAAAAGGTACATTTAAGCAATAGATTTTTTTCCCCAGGAAGACATCCTCAGAAGAAAAAAAGTTTTATGTCTGCCTCCCAAAAATAAGAACGTGCTTCACCTTCATAAGCGATGAGGCAGTCCACCACAAATACAAGAGGTAAAGCTACAAACTCTTTAGTGCAGGAAAATTAGCTCTTTGTCATATCCTTGGAACATCTATTCCTTGGTTAGCTTACTCTGGAAGGTTTCTAAAGCAGTTGGCTGTCATTAATCTAATTACATATTGGGCCAGCTAATTAGAGAGGGCACTTTTCTATTTAAAAAATACTGCCTCAGGTAAGGCTTGAATTAGTAGCCAACTTTCACCCCACACCCCTACTCACTCTAGAATCATCGCTCTGTCTGGAACACCCACTATTCCACTGTTGGAATGCAGCCTCCCCCCTCCACCTGACCATGGAGTTTCCCTCTCCGGAAAGCCACAAATTACAGTGCTAAATTTCAGCCAACAAAAGAAGGCATTTGGAGGTAAAGCCAAAACAAGGTTGAAAGAAAAATTTCCACTAAGAAATCAGCAGTAATGATTGATACGTGGAGCTACATAAAAAGCAAACAAATATGGGCTACATACCATTACAGTCCTCACTTCTCAGGAAAATGAGAGAACACCAAAAGACTCGTATTCTGACCCCAAAGGAAAGATATTCAGCAGAAGTAAACAAGATACACTAACAACAAATTTTCTGAAAAAGAAAGAAATCAACCCCGTTTACAATAGCATCAAAAACAACAAAATCTTAGGAATAAATTAAACTAAGGCGGTGAAAGATCTCTATTCCAAACACTATAAAACATCAATGAAAGAAACTGAAGAAGATACAAATAAATGGAAAGGTATCCCGTGTTCATGGATTGGGAAAATTACTATTGTTAAAACGTCAGTACTACTGAAAGCCATCTATAGATTCAGTTCAATCCTTACCAAGAGTCCAATGGCATTTTTTGCAGAAGAAGAAAGAACACTCCTAAAATGTGTATGGAACCACAAAAGACCCCAAAGAGCCAAAGAAATCTTGAGAAATAAGAACAAAGCAGGAGGCATCACACTTCCTGATTTCAAGCAATACCATAAAGCTAGAGTCATCAAAACAGTATAGTACTGGCTTAAAACCAGACAAATAGACCAATGGTACATAATTAAAAGGAACCCAAGCATATATAGTCAACTAATAGTTAACGAGCCAAGAATACTCAATGGAGAAAAGACAGTCTCTTCAATCAACAGTGCTGGGATAATTAGGTATTCACATGTAAAAGAATGAAATGGACCCATATCTTATACTACTCACAAAAATTAACTCAAAATGGATTAAAGACTTAAGTGTAAGACCAGAAACATGAAACTCCTAGAAGAAAACTCACAGAAGAAAACACAGAAATAAATTTCTTTGACATTTTTGAATATGAAACCAAAAATATAAGCAGCAAATCAAAATAAACAACTGAAACTACATCAAACTAAAAAGCTTCCACACAGCAAAAGAAACCATCAACAAAGTAAAAAGACAACCTATGAAATGGGAAAAAATATTTGCAAACCATATATCTGATGATGAGGTTATTGTCCAAAATAAAGAACTCAATACAACTTTATAGCAAAAAAACACAAATAACCCAATTTAAAAATGGGCAAAAGACCTGAGTAGACATTTTTCCAAAGAAGATACACAAAAGGCCAACAGGTACAGGAAAAGATGCTCCACATCATTAAAATACCAAGAAAAAGCAAACTAAAGGCACAAGGAGATATTATCTCACACCTAAGAATGTGTTATCATCAAAAAGATAAGAATAAATGTGGATATGAGAAAAAGGAACCCTTGTATACTGTTGGTGGGATTGTGAATTGGTGCAGCCACCCTGGAAAACAATATGGAGAGCCCTCAAAAAATTAAAAATAGAACTACCAGATGATCCAGTAATTCCACTTCTGGGAATATATCCAAAGGAAACAAAAACAGTCACTCAAAAAGATACCCGCACCCCCACGTTCACAGCAGCATTATTTATATTAGCCAAGACATGAAAACAACCTAAGTGTCCACTGATGGATGAATGGATAAAAAAGCTGTGGTATATATAATCAATGGAATATTATTCGGCCATTAAAATGAGGAACTCTTACCATTTGTGACAGCATGGTAGGACTGTGAAGGCACCATGTTAAGTTAAGTAAGACAGAGAAATACAAATACTGTATGATCTCATTTATTTATGGGATCTAAAAACAAAAAACCCCAAACTCATATAAAAAGAGATTAAACTTGTGGTTACTGGAGGGGAAGAGTTGGGGGGGAGGGATGGTTGGAGGAAGGTGGTCAAAGATACAAACTTCCAGTTATAAAATAAATAAGTATGAGGGCTATAATGTACAACATGGCAACTATAGCTAACACTGCTACATGATATACAGGAAAGTCGTTAAGAGAATAAATCCTATGAGTTTTCATAGTTTTCAAACCATCATGCTGTGTGCCTTAAATTTATAAGTGATACATGTCAATTATTTCTCAATAAAACTGGAAAAAAATTTAAAAAGTAAACAAACTAAGCTACAGATTTCATTCTCTTTGCTCGAAGTTCTACTGTAATTCTTAAGTTGATGTGTCAAGCATTATAGAATTACTGACTAAAGGACCAAATCCCTTACTTCATACAGATCGCTTGGTTTGTGTAGGTGCACTCTCATTTTCTTCCTTTTTTGTTTTGTTGTGTCATTATTGTCTCCTTTAGTTTAACATGTGAGACTTAGGGCACAGATAAGAAGACAAAAACGGTGCATGCAAGGTCTCAGAGGTAGACCAGAAGCATGAGTTAAGGACAGAGCTCTTTCCCTTCCTGGGAGACTCCACTCCATAAGCACTCAGTCAAAACACTACCTCCTCTCGCCTTCCCTGAAGTTCTGACACCAAAGATGGCATCTGCAGGTATAACAGGTCTACCAAGGATGATCAAAGAATTTTTCTCAGCAAAACACACTAAACTGAGAAGAGGGGGTATACTCCAAGAATCTAAAGTGGAGCTAAAAGAAATCACGGCCCTAGGGGCGCCTGGGTGGCTCAGTCATTGGGCGTCTGCCTTCGGCTCAGGTCATGATCACAGGGTCCCGGGATCGAGCCCCGCATCGGGCTCCTTGCTCTGCGGGGAAGCCTGCTTCTCCCTCTCCCACTCCCCCTGCTTGTGTTCCCTCTCTCGCTGGGTCTCTCTCTGTCAAATAAATAAATAAAATCTTTAAAAAAAAAAAGAAATCACAGCCCTAATTTCATTTTGCATTGAAGATAACCAGATTTTGTTGGCACTCTGTTTGTATTTATACAAATGACGCCACATTATGTGGAAAACAAGAACGTCTGCGGGTAGAGTTCTGCCTTGTCAACTTTGGCCCCAGTCAATGTGGCGATTATAGCTGCACTTTTCCTGCTCCGTGGGAACTTGAACATAGAGTGTGTTGAAATGAGGGTGAATAATTGCCATATTTCCAGTGTTTCGGGGCTTTTACCTCCACAAAACAATTCTGAGAATGTAGTCTGGCAGCACCAACCTAGGAAACCAGCGAGGCCACCATGGTTAGCTGACTTATCAGCCGACAATGAACCCATCCACAGGGAGAGATGCGACCTCCCTAAGAAAAGTTTTCTCCGAACAAATGACTTGTCTAGATTATTTAATGAATGGTTCCTACCTTGACTATAAAATGTAGTTATAACTGGTCCAGTATTAAAACATGGTCAACTACGTGACATTTCTTAGTTGGAATTTCCTCTATATTTTTAAATCTACCAGATGTACCTTGTGGCTGACACTTGGATGCTCGGTGCCTGGCATGCGAAATCTTTCTTGGGAGCAAATACGATGCTCCGTGTTTTTTCCCAGACCACATTAACCAGTGAGGTTATAACTGAAGTATTTATATTGCTTTTTTAAGGGTATACTTCTCTTCTTTAAAAATCTTATTGAAATGTATTCCAGTTCTATGATAAGTTTGTTTAAAGGACACTTTAACTGCCACTTCATAATATGAATTCTTATGATGGATCTATTGAATTCTGTTATCCAAAAATAATCAATGATAAAGAAAGCACAATGGTAACTGAGTATTCAAGGGAGAATTTCCTAATTACATCTTACACATTTCTTAGCCTTTTCATCTATTGGGTGTGTCCCAAATAACTTAACAATACATCTTGTAATGACTCATGTCTACAGTTACAAGGACTCCTATTTGCGCTCTTAAAGATTTGGACGCTTGAAGTCTGGCCTGGAATGAGAAAGTAAAAGTAATTTATCAACACTTTTATGTATTTTTCACATTCAAAAATTGCTCGTGCTATGCATGTGGAATTTTTAAAAATTATTTTCTTCCAAGATGACTTTACCTGACCCAAAGTAATTCTAGATTTTAAAACTGGAAGGGGAAAACTGCTCGATAGAAGCCTAATGTTTTGTGTTTTTATCACTGCACAATATATACAGTGTACTTACTTACAGTTTTGTTATCCTGATACCTGAGATATGGAATGTTCACAAAATCCCCTGAATGTAATATTTCAAAATCACTTTTAACAAAAAAATTATTAGTAAAAAAGTTTATATTCACAAAACACTGCATTATTCAATTAAAGCATAATTTCTGAAACGTAAAATTTTGTACACAAACACACACAAGGTTGAGACTTTTATAACAGTGAGAAGAAGTTATTTCCTAGAAAAAGGAATGCAGGGTTTGATATGAAGAGCTCTCCCAGCCACGGTCCCACCTTCCTCTGCCATTGCCTTTCTGCACTTTGAGAGCGAGGCCTTTGTCATCTATGATTTATAAAAGCCAAGGGAACAGAGGGGGAAGAAAGATAGTACACATCAGGTGTTATCTTGGTACTTCCTGTGGCTTCCCGTTGTAAGGGGCTTTATTCTTGGGGATATTATAAAATGAGAAAGCTTTCTACTTGACAACAATGCATAAATAATAGAATATAAGAAACACAATCCTTCTGAAGTAGGTGCGTTCAGGCTGTGAAGCAGTTATGTTGTGATACAGGTTTCATATAAACATTTGAGACCCCAAAGGCAAAATACTGGGGAGCAGAGGGAAAGACACTTCACAGTCCCATAAACTTCATCTTGCTCTAGGGCTCAGGGAAAACTTTCTTAAATATAGCAAACTGAAACACTAACTACAAAGAAAGAAATGTGGCCTTGCCTAAAAATAAAATACAACCATACACACACACACACACACACACACACACACATATGCGCCATGTAGGGCCCTGGGAAAATTCCACTTGATTACTTTTTAAAAAAAAGAAATCCAGACGTACCTGCACAAGAAGAACAGACTACATTCTGTTGATGAATTCTTTGTACTCTATAGAAGGATGGTTAGCAGTCAAAATTAACCAAAAGAGATATATTCTCTAAGGTGCGATGCAATTGAGTATTTCTAAAGAATATTCTTACACTGGCCTAATCAGAAAAAATAATTTTAAAAAGTATGCTACATATTACTCTATTTTAAAAGTATGTATTTATCAACTTATCCTAATGATTCAATAGACACAAACACTTTAATTCTGTATTCCGTCTCTTATGTGAAAAGATCAATAAATAAAGATTTGCTAAGCCAAGTACAATTATGAAAACTCAATGAATTATCAAGTTACCTACCTAATAGCTACTCCGTTTAAAGTATGCCAATTGTACTTTCTTCAACTGCAGTATTACTGATAATAGTATTGTATAAGTAAAAAGAAAGGCTTTCACTGATTAACTTCCTGTTTTTCTACACAGTTGTTTCTTTTTCACTGCCAAGGTTTTTTACATCTCTCACAATTAATACGAAATGACAAAAATGAAAAAGGGCTTAAATTTTTAAAAAAAGATAAATTCTGAGTAGCCAATAATGCTGATTATTAAGCTCTATTTTAATATTGATCAACTTAGCTCACTTTTTCAAAAAGTGATACTTGTCCTGCAAGAATAATAAGGAAAGTAACTATAGAGTTCTATTTTAAAAGAAAAAAGGGATTTACGTTTGATTTTGTAAATTAACATTATTTACTTCAATCAAACAAAATTATTTGGGACTAATATATAAAATCCATGAAAAAGTTCAGCAGAGTAAAAGCATGCATAAGCATTTTTTGGTCCAAGGATCTTATTCAAATTAAATAAAAATTATACCTTTACCTGGCAAGACACAATTTATATTAATGTATTTGAGATGGAATAGCAGATTATTTGAAATTCATCATCCTAAAGATATGAGTGGAAATTTTAATGAAAACTAAATGGAATAGTGAGAACTGCTAAAATCTTTTTTTAAGAAAGAATAAAATCACAAAAAAATTAAGCTTTATGAAAGGAGACTCATTTAAAAATCAAGAATTAGTCAATTCTCACTAGGTTAAGTAAGTCATAGAAATGAAACAGATAATCTATCATTTTAAGATTTCTTATTTGCCAATGGACCCGACTATAGCTAAAATTCTAAGGGATCAATGTTTTTTAAAAAAAATTTTTTTTAGGGGCGCCTGGGTGGCTCAGTTATTTAGTGTCTGCCTTCAGCTCAGGTCATGATCCCAGGGTCCTGGGATTGAGCCCCGCATTGGACTCCCTGCTTGGTGGGAAGCCTGCTTCTTCCTCCCCCACTCCCCCTGCTTGTGTTCCCTCTCTTGCTATGTCTCTCTCTGTCAAAGAAATGAATAAAATCTTTTAAAAAAAAATTTGGGGGTGCCTGGGTGGCTCAGTCGTTAAGCGTCTGCCTTCGGCTCAGGTCATGACCCCAGGGTCCCGGGATCAGCCCACATCAGGCTCCCTGCTCAGCGGGAAGCCTGCTTCTCCCTCTCCCACTCCCCCTGCTTGTGTTCCCTCTCTTGCTGTCTCTCTCTATGTCAAATAAATAAATAAAATCTTTAAAAATAAAATAAAATAAATTTATTTTTTTTTTAATTATGAAAATACAGGGCTATGTATTCAGTTTTGCTCTATTACATTCCTGTCATTTTTCTCTTCTCTGCCTGGGAGAAAGAGAATTAAAGTTTGTGGAGTGCCTGGTGTGAGACAAGGCACGGTGCCTTGTTTTTTACCTATGTTACCTCATTTAATCTTTACAACCAGCCCTGTCAGTTTACTGGTATTAATCCTATTTCTTCGACCAGAAAATTGGAAATCATAAATATTGAATAAGTTACCTGAGACCACACAGCTATCCATTAGGTGTTCTGGTCCCCAAGCCATGCTCCATTTCTATATTATAAGATAGTACTAAACACTGTGGTATCATCTTTCAGAATGTTGCTGCATTTTTTCTGTTGGTAAAGCTCAGGTTCTGAACACACACACACATTAACAACTTGCCTAAGCCAACCAATTTATTATATCTTTTTAAGTTAATTTCTTTCCACTCAATGTAGGTATAGAGATATGCAGAAAAATCCATTCATGGGGTGCCTGGATGGTGAAGTCAATTAAGTGTCCCACTCTTGGTTTCAGACCAGGGTCACGAGATCAAGCCCTGCATGGGGATCCTCACTCAGCACAGAGTCTGCTTAAGACTCTCTCTCCCTCTCCTTCTGCCCCTCCCCACTGCTTGCTCAGAGTCTCTCTCTAACAGAAAAAAGAAAAGAAAAAAGGAAATCCATTCATAAGTTATAATCATAAGTTATCCAGACTCAAACTCAACCCTCTGCCAGCTAGTGTATATATATTACTACATATCCATATATATATACACATATATATGTCATTAAAATATTAAAATAGTTGACATTTAATGAATGCCTAACTGCCAAGCACCATTCTAGATGGCTTACACAGCTACCTCATTTAATCTATAAGCAGCTGAGAAAGATAATCAGAAGTGAATGAGAAGAATATAAAAAGATCACATATAATTTTGATTTAAACTACACTCTCTTGAACTAAATACATGATAAAGGAGATAAACATCTATATAGCATACTTATGTTTGAGGCAAATACTGCTATTATATAACATGGGTCTTTATAATTCAATTTCATTTTCATTGTCAGTATATAAATATAACTTAAACTTATGGGATATGAGGCATACAAAAGAAATCAAGAACTTATCAAATATTATTTTGTGAATAAATAGTTAATAGAAGACTTCACCTTGGAGAAGAGATTTTATCTAAGAAGAAAAAGCAAATGTCTGAAATAAAATATCTACAATCCAATTTTTACATTATTATAGAACTAAAATTCATAAATTATTTTAGTTATTATATTCGGATGAATGACCATTCACTCAGTTAATGTATGGAGAGTTTGTGTAAAATGAAAAAATTAAAATAGCTCTTTAGTAAAATTTTGTTTGGAAAAATTAAGCTGTATAATCCTTTTCTGAAGAAATTTCTAGTAATCCCTAATTAGATTTTTTAAAAAGAAACTACGTAGATTAGTACTATAGGGTCAAATAACAAACAAAGAACAAAATGCATAAAAGACAATCAAAACATGTAACAATCAAAACATGAGCACAGTGCTTTTAGCCAAGCACTGTCTGGCAACACTACAGACATTTAAAAAGTAGTCAGAGGCAAAACCAATGTCTTTGACACATTAACATTTTGGATACAAAAGACAAAAGAAATATATACAAAGAACTTTGAAAATGTAAACCAAAAAAGAAGGCAAGTTATTAAGAAGAGCCTTCTAATACATTTTCAAGTTTATTTCTTCTTTCCTTCTCTTTCTATCTAACCTTCACCTTAGACCTTTCAAATTCTTGCATTTTCCTGAAGCTACATCACTCTTTATTACAAAAGACCACATGAGTGGAAATGCATTTTTTCTATTATAAACATCTCTCTTTTAGTTTTTAATACCAAGAAATTCTGAGTTCTTAGAGAATCCCATATATGGAATTGATCTCTGGGACAAACCAATGAGAATCTGACTTAAAGCAATTGGAGAGTCACCTTCTTGTCCAAGATGTACTACATTTTAGAAGGGTCACTTTCTGCAGTTTCAAATTAATGTTCTTATTTGCACAGCTGACATCTACAAACATGGCAGACATGGAGATTTTATACAATATTGTCTTAATTTCAGTTTATGTTCTGTTTTGTGTCACAAGAGAACATCCCAACCTCTAGCAGTAGAACCTTACATCTGAAATGTTTTGAGTCTAAGGCAATTCAGACTGCACAGCTGTCTACTCAGGAGTCCCATTAAACAGACCTTTAAAATTCCTAGAAGAAGGCATGATTTATTATAAGCAAATGGCCACGCTGGCTTTTTTAGTAACAGAATTTTAAGTGAAAATAAAATTATATGAGATACACCTTGTTTGGATTTTTTAAAACTCTTAAACTTAACTTTTAAATGGCTGTGAATCTGAAGGTTGGAATAATTAAATGTCAACCAGAGCTGATTAATGAACACATGAAAAAATGGGGGAACTGATCCTATTCTAAGAAGCACTTCACTTGAGGGACAAACACTAGGAGAATAGAGTCATTACTGTACAACAGGAAAAAAGAGTCAGAGGCTGTCAAGTAATTGTGAGAGAAAATAGAATTCATTTGCAATTTTTAAGTCCATTTAATGCCCAGCAATTTCATCACCTACCCTACATTTAAAACTGGGACACAATCCAGAAACTGAAGGGAATCAGGTATTTGCGAAAATATGTTTGCATTATACTATCCAACAACTGTCCTGGCAACATTACTATACATATTTCAACATATGTTGATTTTAAAGAATAAGTTTTGGATTTAGTCTTCTACTGTATCACACTTTAATTAGGGAGATATTACCAGCCAAGTGACCAAAAGATTTCATTTTCAAAATAGTAATTCTTTTTTTTTATAAGATTTTTTATTTATTTGCGAGAGAGAGAATGAGAGACAGAGAGCATGAGAGGGAAGAGGGTCAGAGGGAGAAGCAGACTCCCTGCTGAGCAGGGAGCCCGATGTGGGACTCGATCGCTGGCCTCCAGGATCATGACCTGAGCCGAAGGCAGTCACTTAACCAACTGAGCCACCCAGGCACCCCCAAAATAGTAATTTATCATTTATCATTTTAAATGATTTAATAAAAAATACATAACTCAATATATTTTAAGAGAATAAAAATAATCCCTATGAGATGCTTCCTACATTTTTCATTTGAACCACAAAGAAGATACTGGAAGCAAAATACAAAAAAAAAAAAAAAAAAAAAAAATTCCTCCAAACTATTTCTTCAAGTTACCTGAATGGCCACCTTTCTTCATTATAAGATTATAAGAGTCACTGCTTATTCTCTTCTCATAAAAACCATTCTGCAGCAGGACAATATACGGTTGACCCTTGAACAACATGGGTTTGAACTGTATGGATCCACTTAAATATGGATTTTTTTTTCAATAACTACAGTACAGTACTATAAATGTATTTTCTCTTCCTTATGATTTTCTTAATAACATTTTCTTTTCTCTAGCTGAGTATATTGTTAGCATACAGTATATAATACATATGACACACAAAATATGTGTTAATCTAGTATTTATGTTATCCGTAAGGATTCTGGTCAACTGCTAATAGTAGGCTATTAGCAGTTAAGTGTTTGGGGAGTCAAAAGTTGTATGCAGATTTTTGACTGCATGGTAGATCAGCTCTCCTAACCCCTGCATTGTTCACGGGTCAACTATATTTTATTTGCATTTTTCAAAATAATTAGAAACAACTAGTTCTTGATTCGACTGATTTTTCATTTAAGCATCACAGTCCTACTTAAAGGATTATGAACTTACATCATTAAGTGTCTGTTCTCTGTATATAAAATCCTGAAATTAGCCTTTTAAGACATAAATACCAACTCCTAACAACCCAACTTTCATTTCACATGCTGATGAATTCTTGTTATCCACCTTTTCGTCAGTAGCCTTCTAGGACTGTTCTTTAGTGGAGGCCCTCCTACCTGGCAGAAGTTTCCTTCACTTTTTTTTTTCTGCCAATAGCCTCAACATGGTCCATTTTTCTGCCTTTTTATTTTCTCAGGGCCATTAGAGGAATATGCCATTTGATATGATTTCAGATACTTTAATATAATGGAATAACAGGAATTAACAAATGTAAATTCTGAGCTTAGTGAGTACTAAACACTGAACCAAGTATTTATATTTTCTTCAACAATAACCTTTGGAAAACACTACAATCTTAGTTTTACAGAAAAGGAAACTGAGACTCAGTGTGGTTAAATAACTAATCCAAGATCACATAATTCGCAGAATTTGAAGTCAAGTTCATGCTCTTCTCCCTGTATGTACTCTGCTATTTCTGATTATTCACTAACATTTACATGTGGGAATCAGAGTCTCTCATTTAGGATGCAGAAATATGCCCAAGAGAATAAAGCCAATAAATAAAGTATCCAAAAAAGATCCTATTCACTGACTTTTTTTTTGTATGGAAAAGGAATTACATCTGCTAGAATTAGATTCAGCTGCATATGACAAACCCAAAATAACAATGGCTTAAATAAGATAGGAGTTGAATTCTCTCACAGAAAATAAATCAAACTGGGTAATCCAGATTTAGTATGGCAATTCCACAAAGTCATCAAGGACCCAGACTCCTTTTAGCTGACTACTCCCTATTCTCTAATGTATGATTCTCATCCCAAACGGCTGTCAGAGCTCCAGCCATTACAACTGTGTTCCAGGAAGCAGGATGAAGGAATGGGGGGGGGGGGGATGTGTTACCTCTCTTTTTTAAGGCTGTATCTCAAAACACCATTCAATACTCCAGCTTCTTCCTACTAGACAGAACTTAGTCACATGCACTCACCTAGCTATAAAGGGGGCTGGGAAATGTGTTTCTGGCTGGGCAGCAAGGTGCTCAACAAAAAACCAAAATTTTATTATTACTAAAATGGGAGGTAATAATGAATATTTGGAGGAACCTAGGGAAAAAAAATAAATCTTTTTTCCCCCTGGGTTTGAATACAGGACATTAGATAAGGTAATAAATTCTGGGGGTGTCACTGAGTTTAAATGGTCCTTCATGTTCTAAAATTTTAATATCCAGAGGTCCTAAACAAATAACCAAATAGAGAAAACTGGAGAAAATGCAACTGTTGATAAGTAATCAAATCTGAAAGGTGCTTCAATAAGTAATCTAGGTCCAAGTACGTATATGATTTACAACTATCCTCAAACATGTAAGAGTTACATTAGTATTTAAAAACAATTTGTACATCTGTAACTTGAATATGAGTAGACCTCCTTAGTCCCTGATGCCATGTACAAGGCAGTCTTTTCTCTTTTATGATGAAGCACTTGAGAAAAACACATGCATAACTTCAAAAGCTCTAACCCCCCAAAAAGTGACTTTTTACAAAAGTATTTTGGGAAGATAGAAGAAGGAGTCACTTCACAGACAACAAATGTCTTTGAAATTCTCTTTAAATATTTTTTCTTTAATGTTCCACTCCTCATGGCATTTACCCTACACTCCTCTCTCTCAGAAACCTTCCCAACTTCCCACAATCACTTCTTATAATCCATCTGACTGCACTCAGTGAGACAAAGCCAGCCAAATAATCCTCAAATAGAACCAGATCATGTGTTGTCACTTAAACATGGACTTGGGGCTCCTTGTCTCAGCATTCCCAACACGTCCATGAAAGCACATACACACACATGCAACCCTGCAATTTCTTTAATTGTAAAGTGACGTACTTTCAACTAATTCAATCCATAATCAAGATAGTAAAGTTTTTCCTTAAATCCCATGTATTTCTGAAAAGTTAGCAGACAAATGAATTTCCCTATCTCCCCATAATCTTAAATGCTAGACTAAACATTCCCTGCCTCTGCAAGCTCTCTTTATATGGTTCCATTCTATGCATTTTAGTGTGTTCAGTCATTCTTTACATTAGATTTCCAAGGATCGTGGCTCAAAATTAAACACAGAAATAATGTCATATCAAAATATATATGACATAATGGTATTACTTGCCATATCAAATAATATTTGGAGACTGGCAATATTATCTGTCCACTTTTTTCAAAATCAGAGAATCCTATTTAATCAACTGCACTTTTGTGGATTTGGGTCCACCTAATGATCCACTTGGTGACAGTCCAGTATTCTTACACTCTTTAGAGAGGCATAAGGTATAACAGTCAAACAGTGGACTTTGGAACCATAGTCTCTAGGCTGAGATCTCCACATCAACATTTACAAACTGTGTGACATTGGGCAAGTTATTCCCTCTGTGACTCAGTTTCTTTAACTGTAAAATGAGAATAATAACAGTATCTACCTCTTGGAGTTATTCTAAAAATTAAACTACTACATGAGAAACAGGTTGGAATAATATCCAATACATATAACTACTCAACAAGTGTTACCTATTACTATTTCTCACTTTCTAATAAAAGTTTATTGTAGTAAATAACACATTAAAGCCATTTTGGAATAAAAATCACCCACTAAAAGTAATAGCATACATGCAGGCTTTAGAATAAATATTGAATCTGTATTCTTAAGAAATGGATTCAGAAAAATTTAAACCATTGAATGGTATGAAAAAATTTCAACTACTAAAATAACCTACTAACATTTGTTTATAAAAGGCCTGGCCTCAGAAAACTCCCATACCAACTAAATTATTCCTCTTTAATAAGTTTATAGCACACTTAACAAAAGGAATTTCAACTATTAAATATTTTTAAGTAAAAATTGTATTTCATGAAAGAAAATCCTTAAATAATGAAATGTTTTTTAAAAAATCATGGAAGTGCTAAGCAAACAGGCTTCATTAATGCTGTGCTTAGATTTAGGTTAACTTGATAAGAGGTAGGCATCGGGGTGCCTGGGTGGCTCAGTCGTTAAGCGTCTGCCTTCGGCCCAGGTCATGATCCCAGGGTCCTGGGATCGAGTCCCTCATCGGGCTCCCTGCTCGGTGGGAAGCCTGCTTCTCCCTCTCCCACTCCCCCTGCTTGTGTTCCCTCTCTCGCTGTGCCTCTCTCTGTCAAATAAATAAATAAAATCTTTAAAAAAAAAAAAAAGAGGTAGGCATCATACTTACCTATCCAATCTTAAAATAAATCATTAATCTAGGAGCTTTATTAAAATTATTAGGCTTATTTTTAAGTATTATATTTTTAGGGTTGCATATATATATACAGTACTGCAATACTTGCTCTGCTTGTATATCAGTACACAGCACTAAAATAAGGACATGAAATAGATGCCAAGAAGGGAAATATAATAGATGTCTTCCAGCAAAGAGTCATTAAAAGATAAAGATTTGATAGTTCTCTTAAAGTTAGGGTCTAAAACCTTATGCTTGAGTATAACTTAATCGTCAACATTCTCTGTTTTTAATGTGAATATAAAATCCACTATAAATTCCAAAAGAATTCTATAGTCCAAAGTTTTATCCACTGTACATTACTATTTGCACGCAACTTTGCACAAAAAGACCTAAAATCTAAGAAATGCACAATGATAATTTGTTTGGAGATTCTCATTTTTTCCAAACCCTCCCTATTGCTAAACTTTTCTACACAGGCTTCCCACCTCTCATGGTATACTGGGTCCATTTCTGCTGGACAAGCAATCTCTTGAGTAAAAAGTAAAAAAAAAAAAAAAAAAAAAATTAAAGTGATAGCAAATGAGAACATAATAAAGAGAGAAAAAATTATTTTACAAGCAGACATACATTGAGAGAATTTCTTATAAGCTACTAAGCTTTTGAAAGTAAAGAATTATCTCTCAGAGTTCTATCAGATTTAAAAAAGCTGCCTGGCTTGAAAAGGAAGGACAGAAGAGCAAATTATCTTACCCTCCTTCAATAATGGGTAGCCCCCCAAAAGAATGAGGAACAAATTACATTATTATTTTTAAAAGCTAGTGGTATGTTATTTAAAAAGTGACTAAGATTATGGTCTGACTACTGATATTTAGCTGCTTGGCATGTCTCCAAGGAAAGGCTACTAATTAGGGGAGGTGCCCCACCTAAGAGTAACTCACCACCCATGAGCATCTGTTTAGTGTTCATTAATTTCAACAAATTTCTAGACCAGCTACGAGTTGTGTGAACTAGTCTTACTTTTCAAAAGTACACAAAAATCATCAAACCTAAAAACAATATCAGGAAATAGTATTGTTTTATAGAAACGACTGAGAATTTACACATACAACATTTGTAATACATTTAAAAAAAATCCAAAAGTAACCTATCCTAAATGTGATTAAAAGAGTTTACATTTGAGATTAGGTATTAGCATTAGGGAGGCATTCCCTATGAGCTACCCAAAGAGTCACCTTGAAATGTAACCAATTAAAACTTATTTGTTAACTTACATAGTTTATTGATATTAAAACAGTAGAGGTGCTAAAGGAAGATGTTATGAAAACAGATCAGCACAGCCATAGAATATCTTCAATGGCATCATTAAAAAAAAAAAAAAAAAGATAGTATTTCAATGTGTTTCCTGCAGTGGAGAAGGCTCAGATTTCAGATGATTGGTCATGGTTTTTGGAAAAAATATACTTGTAGTACAAAAAAGACAATGTTTCAGACTACAAGAGCTTGAGCAAAACAGGACACATCACAGCTATTCCTTCATTCTAAGCTTGAGTTCAATAAGCAATATTCTAATTTGTAATTAGGCTGTCACTTTGTCAATAGGCAGACCTGGACATAAAGACTGATTCCAGAGGGGGACAGGCACAGGATTTCATCAGAATCTTCTTAGAGGGAGCATATGGATTTTGATGTAGACTGGGTCAGGCCTATTCTGAAACCTCTAGTGAAAGACCACGTAAGTCTAGATTTCTTGGTGGATATCTCCCCCAACACAGAAAAAGCCTGCATGATTTTAAAGCTTTTAAAGCGAAGAGGACAGCACCACAGAGGAGTGAGGAGGAGAACCCTGATGTGCGGTGAAGCCAAATCTGTGCCTTGGACTTCCAATTCCAATACAAGCATTTTTGATGGGATATATGCTATTTTCTATCAAAAGACTCTTATACAGTAGGTATGATTTGTGCTTCTATGTCCACCAGTGATCCGCGCGATCCGAAAGATTCCATTTTCTCACCTATATGTTACAAAAGATAATGCTTATAAACAAACTCCAGGACAGCACAGCTACGGAGATAAATATGTCCATACATATTTATTTTTTGTGCGTTTATAACTCAGAATTAAAAAGCAGAAACACAAATCCGTTAGTACAACTGACTTAAAGAATTATATTTAAGAAAACCAGAATTCAGAAACTACATGTATTTATTTGAGAAAACAAACACAAGAGTATTTCCTAGGTAAATTAGTGCTGGGTGTTACTTTGGCAGCATTATAACATCAGTAAAGCAAGGAAAAGCAATCCTTACCCTACAGGCTTCAAAATACCAGCAGGGACCAAAAAGTCCATCAGTGGGAGTGAATGTCATTCCATCTCAGTGTTGAATACAATTTATTTTTAATTTTCTTTCTCTAAAGTTTCTTCCCAAAGAAGCTAACTATAAAAGGACCAAGGAGCTGGGATCATTTGTTGTCATCTGGCATGAAAACGAGGGAACCCTTCCAAGGATACCAAGTACCAGTGAACTAGCCCCCAAGATGGGAATAACACAGTGAAAACAAAGGCAAGCAGCCTGGTACCAAGGCTCCACAAAGCTTCAAAAGTAAAAGCATGAAAATTTAATTTTAGGCAGGAAACAAGAGAAAACTGAAGAGTCAAATGGCAGAGTTCAAGTGCCAAGAGAAAGGTGTTTTTAGCAGCAATACTCTGTGAAGAAAGGGGAAAACCAGGCCAACCAGAAAGGCAGCTGTTGCAACAGAGGATGTCTTAACTGCAAAGACCATTTATAGTCATTTCCCCTGCAGAAGGTTGGCCCTCTCCCCCAACCCTGATTAAGAATAAGAAATCCTTGTTTCATTTGTCCTTTAATACTCCTGACTCAGAACCCCCGTCAAATGAGCTTTTTTGAACACATTTCGACTTTCATGTTAAATGTTAAATAAATAATAGTCACTCTCTTCACATAGCAACTTTTCCTATGCCAACAAAAACATGCCTAATCTTGCCCATAAAAAATAGATACCATAGCCTATTCCAAATGTATGCAATAAAGAAGTAATATATTTAGTTGATATTGCCACTCTGAAGAGGGGGACATAAAAAGACACAAAAACATTTTATTGTAGAAAAATTTCAATGTTGCTATTACATGATTTCTGCTACACTTGTCATATGTATGTACATATATGCACACAATGTATTTAATTAATGAAAAAAGTATCACAGATAAGTAAAAATAGAACGTGCATTTCTCCTTAAGACCACTAAAATTCACACTTCTGCCACATTTTGGTCATCCGTGAAATAAAAGCACTGGGCTAAAATGTCATCTTTACCGCCCTTCGAGTATCCACATTTGATGGTTCTAATATTCCAGTGACTCCAGGCCTCCTGTGCTGGCCTCCTAATCTGTCTGCCACATTTCCTCCATGTCTAAAGCCATTCCTCAAATGAAGCCAAACCGTAAAATGCTACTAATCTAATGAATAGCTTTAAAAATACTCAAATGTGCTATTATGGGGCTTTTGGGAAAGCAATTATTTTAAAGACTAAAATCTGAATTTCTTCAGTGCCTTTTATTCAAGGAATTCAAAGTACTTCAACAAACTCAGGTTAATTGTGTCTGTGTGGTTAAGTGTTAGCTGCCGTCCCTGCCCCCCCCCTTCAGTCAAGGGTGGACTGATTAACCCACTTACCCACGTAATAAGGAATAAATGTAGTGAGAATATATGCCTGAACATCTTGTATCCCTGATCTAATCAGGGACGCAATTTCCCTGAACAAAAATCCTGTTTTGACCTAAAGAATCTCTCATGTTAAAACCATTAGGATGAGGGTCTATGCTTTCATTTATAGGCCATCTCTACTCTTTGAGGTATGTAATATTCATAACAGTAATATCATCGGCAAAAACTTACATAGTGCTTACTACGTGCCAGACATTCTTTCAGGTGTTTTACAACTATATTGACTCATTTAATCATCTCAGCAACTCCACAGGTAGGTGCCATTATTACCCTGTTACACAGGTTAAAAAACCAAACGATTGAGGCACATAATTAACTTGTTCCTGGTCACCCAGCAAGTAAGCAGCAGAACTAGGATGCAATGCAGGCAGTTTGGCTCCAAGAGCCCGTACTTTTCCAAACCACTCCACCATATGCAACTCAGGGTTAGGAACACAAAAATACTCATTTCTCTCCATTGTTCACTTTCCCGCCACTACTTTGTTTGGTGGCATTTACTAAGCATTCAGTAACTGCAGCTGAATGAACAAAATCTATGCCTGGAACTGAAGACACTGACAACGAAAAGCAAACGTCCAAGTCCATACAGGAAAAAAAGAAAAAAAATTAAGAACAAAATTAAAATATTTAGAATCCTATCTAGAGTAACCCCATGAGTTTATTTAATGATCTTGGTCCAGTTTTTATACATTTGGTATTTCCTAACTCCCTGCCTCCCTCTGCGTATTTCTTCACCTGAAGGAAAAAAAATGGAACAAAAATAGACAATATATTTTGGCAGTATTTTCATTCCCTGGTGCCAAGGAAGGGTAACAGTGAAGAAGTTCAGTCCTGCATCAAAGGGAATTATTTTCTATAGAGTTATCAATGAATTACCATCACCAAAAAAGAGTAAGTGTAAGCCCAGAATTTCTTTCATCTTCAATTCTCATTTATATTGATGGCATCATTTTCAATATATGATTTGTGAGATGAAATTCTTTGTTCAAAGTAGCAAAAACAGAATGGAAAGATACTGCAGTCCTATTAAACCAGTGCATTTTAAAGTCTGGCCTAACATAAGAATCACCTAGGAGACTTAAAAAAAAAAAAAAAAAAAAAAAGAGGCTGGGGCCTCACCTAAAGAGTCTAATTTAATTGGTCAGGGATAGGACTGAGCATTGGTAGCTTTAAAAGTTTTCCAGCTGACTTCGAAAGTGCAGCCACGCTTGGGAGGCACTATTTATTTATTTATTTATTTATTTATTTATTTATTTATTTTTAAAGATTTATTTATTTATTTGAGAGAGCGAGAATGAGAGAGAGAATGAGAGAGAGCACATGAGAGGGAGGAGGGTCAGAGGGAGAAGCAGACTCCCTGCTCTGTGGGAAGCCTGCTTCTCTCTCTCCTGCTTCTCCCTCTCCCACTCCCCCTGCTTGTGTTCCCTCTCTCACTGTGTCTCTCTCTGTCAAATAAATAAATAAAAATCTTTAAAAAAAAAATAAATAAAATAAATAAATAAATGCTACCCAAGGCTTGCCAAACTTTAATATGCATATACATCACCTAAGGATCTTATTTAAAATGCAGATTCTAATTAAAAAATTCTGGAGTATGGCCTGAGGTTGTAATTCTCCCATGCTCCCTGGCCATGCAGATGCTGCTGGTGTATGGACCCCACTTTGAGCAACAACTTTCTACTCCTCCATCAATAATACATTATTATAATTAGTATGAAAGGTGAGAAGGGGTCGAACAGATATTACAATTTAAGGTAATTTGTATATTTTACTTCTTTGTAAACAGATATTTAAAAAATTATTTTTAAAAAGTAACTTGAACCCACAAGAAATAATTATATAGCCTGGGTTCCTGTGAACTAAATGAACTAATATGCATGAAGCATGAGGGGCTGTTCCTAGCCCAGAATCAGTACTCAATAAGTATTGTCCTCTTTTATCACTATCTTATTAATAAATGAGCAGCAAATGATGGCCACCCATATCAAAAACACTCAATGCAGATATATAACTTGTTTTCTGGAAAAATATGGCTTCTACTTGTTCACAGTCTTCATATTATGTCATTCTCTCCTATACTTAGAACATTTAGTACAGGGATAAAACATTTGCTCTTGAGTTGAAATTTGCTCTATTGATAACATGATACCTGGAATCAGCTTTAAAATATTTCAGCAAAGAAAAAAGGTGTAGGTAAACCAAATGTAGTGAAATTTGGGATCTCGATGTGGAATAGGTACATGGGGTTAATTGCTCTCTTCTTTCAACTTCTATGTATGCTTGCATATCCTTCAAAATAAGTTTTCAATGTTCTGTTTTTGGACCTCAGGTTCACCACTGATTAGCTCTGTGATGATCAACAAATAACTTCTCTGACCCACACTCTCCTCTTCAGTAGAACAGGATACCATATTAACCACCTTACAAGGATGACTACAGGGATTAAATGAAACGGCATTTAAAAAATAAATAAATAACTGACACCAAGCAGGTCACATCATAAATTTAATTTTAACCCGATGGGTCAGTTTAAAGAGAAGTGAAAAGAATGGTAAAATGTTTCTAAAATAGAGACAAGCGGGGCTGTGAAGACTGAAGAGAGTGTGCTATCACCCTACAATCCCAGTCCTTTCCATGACCTCTTTCGTAACATTCTAGACCAGATTCCAACGAACTCGCAGCTGGAGGAGCGTGCAACTCTTGGATCTTGGGGTAGTGAGTTCAATAAAAAGGAAGGAAGGAAGGAAGGAAGGAAGGAAGGAAGGAAGGAAGGAAGGAAGGAAGGGAGGGAGGGAGGGAGGGAGGGAGGGAGGGAGGGAGGGAGGGAGGGAGGAAGGAAGGAAGGAAGGAAGGAGGGAGGGAGGGAAGGGCAACAAGTAGCATATAGTGAATTCTCCAGAATGTGTATCCTGAGATAAATGCATAAAAAGATTTCCTGCATGACAACACTAGGAGTGATCTATAGACAGACACCACTTCTAACTGCTTCACTATTGCCCTGACTACAAGTAACATGGCTTTTCCTCCCACTCACTCCCTTCATTTTTGAAAATCTCTGAACAGTAGCTGGGGATAGCAGTCAGGAGGAAAGTAATGGCTTGAATACATGCCAAATAATCAAAAGCAAAGTATCACTTCTGGGCTCTCTCTTCATAGGACAGAAGTTCAAATAAGAGCAGATGGTACCTTTATTATCTGTAATGTAATTACAAGATGATTACATAATCATTTAAAAATATCCATTATTGGAGATAATTCCATCATTGCAGAAAGAAATCATTCACAAAACCTCATAGTTGGAAACCTTGCACAGAAGTAAAGGCACAATTTCATAATACACAGTTTAGCATAAGAGTGAAAGGAAAAAATTATTAAAAATAGTGGCTGTACTAAAAACAATTTATGCACATTTCCATTTTTTCAGAATATGCAGAAGCAATGCCATATTGAGTCTCACTTGTGTCCATTCCAATTGAGTTGTAATCAAATATTATAACTGAATGGGACTCTGAGGGACATGCCTCTCCTCCATAAGAAAAAATTCTACAATCTGGAATGTACTAAAAATATGTTAGCCTCCTTCATTAGGTCAAGAAAGCAAAAATAGTTAGGTGAGTTCAGAAGTTGTATTTACTAGGGGAATTCTCAAAGGAGGCACCCTCTAAGTTAATCACTTCACAATTACACTCTTAGCATACAAATGAAAGCCATATTTAAAAAGCATATTTCTTACATATAGCTCACATTGTTCAGATAAGGCACAAATAGAATGCTTAGTCATTGGTTATTTTACTTATAAGATATTCCTTTCTAAATACAGACCTACCCGATATTTTTCCTATACTAACAACACTCAAATTATCTATGTGTACAATAATAAACACTAGGCATAATCATATCTCAGTACCAATTTCCTTAAAAGGTAAAGCTTATTTCAGTCAAGGTCTAGGCCAAGGATTAAAATAAACACACACAGCAGAAAAGTTGTAATATATATTTTGTTTTTTCGGGCCATGAAGTGCCTTACACTTCAATATGTATAAATTAACCAAACAAGAATTGTCAATAAAACGCCCTAGTTGTACTAGTATCTAAGAATTAAAGTTATTCAATTTTTTTCTTCTACATGTTAATGAACACCTTTAAACAACCATCAAATAAAGGTCATATTTGAAGTCCAAGGTCCACAAAAATGTCACAGGGGGAAATACAGAGAGGAAAAGGAAATAGGAACCCAAGTTGATTCCAGCAGGGAAGAAATCTTCCCACATACAGAGGTATTAGCCTTGAAGCAAAGGAAAGCCAGAGGCCTCAGAATGAAATTTATAGACTCAGGGAATCAAGGCAGGGTGCTAAATCTTTTCCACCTGAGCCTGTGACTGCAACTACTTGAACCGCAGGACTTCTCAAAATCAGTCAAACCAGGTTCAGTTGGATCAGAAATTTGTTTAGCAATCAAGTGAACAAAGAAATAAATTCACTTAATCAACTGCTTCAGAGAAGCATCAAAATTCTGAATCTGAATCATCACCCTTTCTTTTAAATAATTACAACATCAGTTGAAAAGCGTTAACTAGGCTAGTCCCAAACATTTGTCATAGTACAGAAGAGTTATAAGTGGTAAATGAAAAAATTCTGATCTCAAAACAATTTGCACTTGCATCTAAAATGTCACAATGAAACCACATAACTCCCTCCTCAAAATGTTTCATGTGACGTCTCCTTGAAGTGGCTTTCACTTTAGCTATGTGTGGCTTCCTTTATTTGCTTTAGTGACAAAAATATGAAAATGAATATAAGGAAGCAAAGTCTCTAAAACAAAGGCCGACAGTACATACAATAGCTAGATTTTTTTTTTCCATAGTTTTAACTTAGAGGAAAAACTCAAGATCTAAGAAAAATACCTTCTTTATGTAACTCACAGCATTCCTTATGTTTTATATTAGTTTGTCCTGTAACACCATGATTAAGTCAGTAATGCCAAGTAAAGACTAGTTTATAGTCTAGTCCCATTGTTTGTGAGCCCTGGCTACATATTCCTAAAAAGGAAGCAGAAATACTTGCCCCACAAAAGTGCTAGATTTTTCTCTCATAGAAAAAGCCAATGATAATCTACTAAAATGACTGCCGGCAGTGACAATATTTTATATAAAAACAAATCCCTAATAAAGTCTATTTTCTATCAATTCACTGATGTTACCTAATGAATTTGACCTTGTGTGCAATTCAACATACTGTTATGGTGGTAAAAGCCCAGGATTTGGAGTCAAAACTGTTGGAATCCAAATACTGGTTCCACTACTTACTTGCTGTGTGACATTCAAAACGTACTGCATCTCCTCCAGCCTCGGAGTTACCGGAAGGAAAAATTACATAATGCATGTGCAGGGCATATACATTAATATTATTAACATTTTTAGAATAGAAATCTCAAAAATACATAAAGGCACTTGATTATTTATTTACTTTGACTAAGATCCTATGAAGAAGCAAAGTAGCTGACAAGTTAAAGTATTCCCTCCAAATGTAACTAATGTCGTATGTTACAAAACAAATGCCAGCAATAAATACACCAAGTCTAATCATTATCCCTAGAAAATTCATTTCTTCTACTGCCAAAAGATTAAAACAAATCTCACGGTAGGCAAAAGCATTGGACACTTTCTAAAAATTTATCATTCCAAAGTACAGTCATAGCAATACACTAATTAGGTAAGGAAAAGATCAAGGACAACCAATTATTCAAGCATTTCCCTTTTTGTACAGAAGCCACAAGCTTCTTATTAACACAGGTGGGATTTTTTTCCCATGTTACATATGCATAACCTAAAAGATTCGTAAACTTACTCATCTAAAGCGACTGCCTCCAAAAATTCATTTGGTTGCCAGGTTCAGGTAAAAGGCCTAGGAAAATCTACTATGGACATAAGGGGGCAAATAACTAAAAAGAAGAAGTAAAAGAATCCAGATGTTTAAATAAAAGATCTAAAAAGGCTAGAACCAGAGGACAAGGTAAGGAAGATTTAAATCAAACTAAGGTATTCCTGTAAATGTTGTGCTTAGAATTGTATAAAATAATTACAAAATAGGGTGAAGGAGACTTGGCTTAATAGATTTTAATGAACATGCCTGGGCAGGAGGATGAGGAGATCAGGTATTCCCTAAGTCAAGAGTATTAGGAAAAATAATCCAACTTGAACTACATTAATAAAAAGTATGATACTAGAGGGGGAGAAAAAGGAAGTGCTAGTATCATTATGCTTTTGTGATGAACAGGTGTATCTTTTCCAATCAATTTGTTTGCGGGGGTGGGGGATGGAAGAATATGATTAATTATATGCCAGGCATCATGCTAAGCATTGAGGAGATGAAGTAGATAAGGCCTTCCTGGGTAATTTCACAAAGAGAAAATTTTGTTGCAAATGTTTATGATATATTGTGTATACAAAGTATAAGAAGTATTCAGACAGCTATGCCTGAGGAGATCAGAGAAGTTTTACTCAGAAGGACACAATAATGAGCAAGAGTGTTCTATCTGGAGGTAAAGCAAATACAAAGCTATGGAAAGTATTGGGATTTTTAAGTAGTTCAGTTTAGCCCAATCAACTTTATATAGACCAAACACAGATAAGCATTCAGAATACACCTCATAAATATAAAAGGTTGTCTCTGCTCTCAAGAATGTATATTCTAATAAATTGCAGACTTAAATGCAGTACAATGTAACATATGCTATACTCAACCTATTTTCAAAATTTACGCAATAGGGGTCAAATTCCGTAATATATAAAGAGATGCTACAAACCAGTAAAAAAAAAAAGACCAACACCCAAATAAGGGATTAGCATAATTAAGCGTTCACGTTTATTTTTTCCAGATGTTCATTTTTAAATGATCCTTCTGGTGCCAATATGGGAAAATTAATTTATGAGAAGGGACAAGTTTGAAAGCAAAAAGACTAATGTTGGGAAGCCACTGCAGCTCTAGGTGAAATATTTAGAAGACCTGAACTTAATGACAGGTTTATTTAACCTGGATGGATGGTGGTAACATCAACCAGGCTAGGAAACACGGGAGAAGAAATACCCCACTTTATTTTCACCACACCCATCCACAGCAACTGTTCTGCATAGTGTTTGAGAGAAAGCTCCAGAGAAAAGATTAGGTTACAAATATAGACGTGTTACTCATCAGCCTATAAGCAGTAGTCAATCCTATGTGTGTAAGGAGATGAAATGGCCTGGAAGAACTTGTAAAAAGAAAAGGAACATCAACATTTAGGATTCAGTTGAGAGGAGATGGCAAATAAGTCAAAGAAGAAATCCATGAAAGACAAAGAAGACAACATTTTAAGAAGAGAAGGCCCATTATGCCAAATACCAGAGAAGCCAGCAACTGGATGGTCATTGATGACCTTGTCTCAGCGGCAGAGGACCTCAAACTGCAGTGGATCTGACAATGGGTAGGAGGCGATGAATACTTTAATGCAGGTTATTTCTAGGAGCAAAAAGCTTTGCTTTCAAAGGAGCTGTCCAACAATTTAAAACAAAAACAAAAACAAAAAAAACCAACCATCCACAATGCCTAACATGTATTGAGGACTTCTTTCCAGCAGGCAGTAAGCCAGGCGTTTCAAATCAATTCTTCTCATAGTAACAATAACCTTGCAAAGTTAATACTATCATTTCCACTTTTCAGTAAGAAAAACCGGTTCAAGGTTGTTACATGACTTCCCCATAGACACACAGTGGCACACACAGAAAGCAGGATGTAAATGCAGGTTTTGTCAAACTTAAGCCAATGTTCTTTTCACACTCTGATGCTGCCTCTTCATCGCTGTAAATAATCTGGGACAGGGGAGGGAGGCTATTAACCATTTAATAGGAAAGGTGTTTTTCTTTTGTTGTGTGTGTTGTGTTTTTTTTTTTTAATACTTGAACTAGTTGACTTTTAAAGCCTCTTCCACCTTCTACAACCCATGATTCTTTCTCACGCACCTTGCTCACAGGTAAACTGTAACAGCTACAGAATTCCACATACACTCATCATTCCTTTCATAGTTCCTTTTATGTCATCCTCATTTACAAAGCCCATGTCCTAACATTGTGCTTATATATAGTACATACAGAAAAAAAATTAATATAGCTTCCATTTATTTTTGCCAAAAAATGAAAGCACAATCTATGAAGACAGTTAATCACTCCCTTCCCTGCACTCCACAGCATGTTGCATCTTCTGCTATTAAAGTAATTGCCACTTACATTGTGATTGCTTCCTCCGCCACACAACATACACACACTGGATAGCAACCTTCAGAGTTCTCCTACTTTAAGCCCCGAGCACACAGCACAGAGCCAGGCAAGTAGTGATGCATGCGTGGACAGGATGGAAGGATGGGTGGGTAGATGAATGGCCTGATAAGTAAAGGAAATAATAGTTTTTCAACAGTCATTTTATACTCAATAATGGATTATTTAATCTATTTGCCAGCTAGGATGTTACAATTGTATCACACTTGAGGGGAGCAGATAGATTGAGTGATACAAGAAGCATGGGATGTGAATTCTTCAAAAGGTGACAGGAAAGTTTCTCTCAAAAAGTCTCCTGAAACACAGGATTTTTCTTGAATTCAGTACTAGCCAAAGGCCAAGAAAACTTTGGTCAATTCACCAAATTATTTTTTAAAGATCGGCTGCTTATGAAACTTCTTTCAAAGAAGGCCAACTCATCCTCATAACTAAACACGGTATTTTGGGCATGGCCCCTGGGAGATGTTTGAGGAGAAAAGGCTGCATCGAGCACGCTGAAATCACCCCAGAGGTGCCTCCCTCCCAGATCTGGCCAGTCGACAGATCTGGCCAGTGAAGGTACACTCTCTGACTGTGCATGCCAGCCGTTCTTTCTGTCAAGATGCACACGACAAGGGGCGCCTGGGTGGCTCAGTCGTGAAGCGTCTGCCTTTGGCTCAGGTCATGATCCCAGGGTCCTAGGATCGAGTCCCGCATCGGGCTCCCTGCTCCGCGGGAAGCCTGCTTCTCCCTCTCCCACTCCCCCTGCTTGTGTTCCCCTCTCTCGCTGTGTCTTTCTCTGTCAAATAAATAAAATCTTTAAAAAAAAAAAAAAGATGCACACGACATGACGCTCACTTGCACAAGACACAAGCACACGTGAATGCAGACTCTAAGAAACTCTCCTCAAAAATGCTCGCTGAAACAGAGCAAACACGCAAGGCTTATAAGGATTATAAAAGTCCCACTGTGATTAAAGTGTATCAGTCCCACTGTGATTAAAGTGTATCAGAAGATCAAGAAGACTGCAGGTTATGCAAGATGCCCACCATGACAGCCGCAGCTCTATCCCTTCCTCTCCTGCATGAGGAAACACATCAGAACGTAAGGGAAAGTAGTATTTTAGGGTTGAGCATGAATCCACCCTCGTTTATACATAGATAATTTAAAATAAGTCATTTGCAAACTTCTGTACGTTGTTGTCAGTAGCTGTTAATACCTCACAGCTGAGTGGGACATGGGAATGTGTTGTGACACCCTAGTTGGAAGGCACTGGCCTCTTTTAGGCCTCAGTGAAACTTAAACTAGTTATCAAATGACAATCGAACTCACTGGGTTAGCCAAACCCAAAGGCCTTAGGAGCTGTTTATCAACAGCCTTCAAAGACTGGGTGGCAGAGGAGGCAGGGATGGCTCTGGGCGAGTGGCGTGCTGAGCTGCCTTCGTGGTGGTGTGATTTGCAAAGTCAGCAAGGGACTTGGCCTGTCCTCAGTTACCGTGCTAACATCATCATGGTGTCAAGCTATCATGCTGTCTTTATTATTGGTCTGTATTACAAATAAAAGCAAGTAAAATTAAAGCAACACCTCCAGAGAGAGAGCCATGTACCTGCTATTCAGGTTTTCTGGAAAGCTCTACTTACAGAGGTTAGGTATTTGACACCTGAAAGCTGCAGTCCTGGGAGGTGATACAACTGAAGGGAATTTCAATAGAAAGGGCACAAGGAGTAAAATGGCAGTGGCAGTCCTCACCCAGCCAAGGGGCAGCGTGGGATGCATACTAGACTGGGCCCACCAGTGAAGGACTAGAGTTTCAGGAAGTTTAAGGGTCAGCATGAGGACACAGAAGAGTAAAGCAAGACTGCTTAGGCAACCAAGCTCAAGGTGCTGGAGGTTCGATGAAAGTAGATTAGCCACGATGTACCTTAACTCACGTCTCCATTTTCCAAAGACCCTAACAACCTACATGGTTTTAAAGAAAGGCTACGGGGCTGGGGAAGGACCCAGAAATGATGCCATATGGGGTATAGCTAGAAGACTTAAGAACATGAAAGTTGTTTTAAATGTCAAATAAGCTCTCTTGTGAAAGACAAGGCCCATTTTATGGAACTCTGTAGGGCAATGCTAGGCATAATGACTGTGTACTCCAGCATTTAGACTGGTATCAACCCTAAGGAAGCACTCTGGCAAGCAGAAATGAGAGCAGGTCTCAGTAAGTAGGCAACTCTTCATTACATGTGTTCGTGAAACAGTGGGATTACCATCCATCACGCAGGCTGGACAGGACATTCCACATTGGGGATGGCCTGGGCTAGATCATCGCTGCACCTTCCAATTCTGAGTTTGGTTTGTTTTGCTTTGGTTCAGACACAGCAAGTATAAGAGATAAAAGTTCTCCCACTCATCTCTCAGTCACTCTCACCATACAGAGTCAGGGCACTGGCTTCAGGCCAGATGAGGGGTTGATTTCCAAAGTTTCTCCCAGCTTCAAAACTTCGTAATTTTAGATTTAGATCACATACAACCCAAATAAATGAGAGCCATTTATTCTCTCTGTTCAAAAGATTCCCCCATAATCTACGCCAGTGTTAAATGTCCATGACTGCTTTAAAAAAAAAGTCACCTAAATCACAGATGCTTGCCAATAGTGTTTTCTCTTACTCAGTTGATAGTGGTGATAATGAGTGTGATCCACTGTAGAAAGAGACTTTTTAAAACCCGAACTCTACAGTTAAATTACCACTCAACCTTTTCTTATTCAGACTGAATAATCTCTCAGTTCCTGTCACAATTTTTAAGTTCTTTAATAACTTGGGGAAGGGGGAGGAACCTTTTTTTTTTTTTTAAGATACTGCAAATTTTCTACACTTCCTTCTCAAAGTGCATGTGGAATGACACAGAGTACTCAAGTAGAATTCTGACCAGAGGTGAAGGCAACAGAGAGATTCCTCCTGACTGCTGAATGCAAATTGGCAGAAGTTGACAATGATGTGATTTTATGTGGGACACTCTAATTTCCCTAGCCTTCAACTCCATGAAGGAAAAGTATTTTCACTTTCACAGCACTAGGGAAACAGATGAAATCCTAGCCCATAAATGGGAGCTTAGAAAGTCCTGGAAGCCTGCTTTAGTGGGGAGGCATCTGACCAAGTCTGGGCTAGCAGCTCAGTGGTCCCCTGTAAGGACCAGGTTGAGAGCAGGTGCCTCCCCAAACTCCCTCCCAGCTGATGTGGATCCCAGAGCTGAGCTTTTATAAAAACATTCACCACGTAGACATGCCATCAGGAGAGCTGACTCACAAGCAGCCTACACTCATGTGATGCGCCTGAAGATTTTTTTATTAGTATTACACGACATGTCTTTTCTAGGCCTGCAAGTATGTTTTACATCTCTGTTCTGATTCCTAAATATATTAGCTTTTATTCATTTGCATTTGTGTATTTTTCTAAGCAAGCAATATAATGGTGCAGTCTAATCTAAGCCTCCCAGAGGCTTGTCATAGTGGTTCTCCTTCAACTTGGTATCATCACCAGTCCTCCTGAAGAAAAAAAATCACCCCCCTTTGAGAAACTTGACCTATACCCCCTCTGACTGACAATGACCCACTGAAAACCAAGCACATCCTGGGTGAGCCACTCCTGTCAATTATGCTTCTGCAGGTTGTCTATTGGGCATAAAACATATAAGCTCAACTAACCAAAAGAAAGCATTTCAAAAACACTGGCGAAAAAACCCTTCTACAGGATTGGCACTTACCAACCAAGAAACTCACCAGAAGTTTGTGAGCTGCCCATGATTCGAGACCCACAAAATTTCAAAATAGAAAAGAACCCTACAATTTAGAAATTCAAACCCCTCTTACCCTTTATCTGTCATTCTGTTCATTTTAAGCAACCACGTATCAAGGGTCTAATCTACAGTAGGCATTGTACTAGGTCTAAATATACAAAGATATGTGAAGCCAGGCCCCACTCTCCTGGGCTCTCCATTTCCTGGGAAGGAGGCAGATAGGTAAACAAATCTTCACAGGGCATGCTCTATTCAAGGTGTCCTCCATGAAAATGAAGAGGCTGAGTCCCTTTACTCCAACTGAAGATATCAGGAGATGTGGGTCCCAGAGGAGGCAACATTTGAACCAAGGCTTGAATGATGAGAATTAAGTGATGAGAACTGTTACCATGACAATAATCAAACCCACACAGAGAAGGTACGCATGTACTTTATTAACATTAAATATGCATAGCAGACCAACGATGCCAGGTATAATGAAAAAAAAATTTAATTCCTTTGTAAAAAGCAAAATAACAACAACAACAACAACACAAACTTGGAAGTCCTGACTCAGGTTCTGTCATTGTAAGACAATATATTGTGCTTTTAATTTAATTTGATAAAATGGCAGAGCTTACAGGATGTTTAAAAACACATGTCAATGGATGGCTTAAAGCCCACTTAGGAAAATATAAGGAGTCAGCAGAGTTGGTGCCACATTTTTTTAACTTCTCATAGCCCATATATCTTCCCACTGGATAGAATCCAATGACATTTTGGGGGCCAGAGGAGGGCAGGAGGAGGGCAGGAGGTTATGTTGAAGAAGGCTGCATTTCTGAATTACAAAAGCATTACAGAAAATGATAAATTGAGATGTAAACAAAGGAAGAGGGTTTTTTTCTGGTCTTGGTTTTGTTTGTTTGTTTTTTCATGGAATTTGCCAGGTCCTTTTCTCTTCAAGTCCAAATCTAAACAATAAAAAATATATATCACCCAATATGTCAAATACTGAGTGATTAACATATTTTTTCTCACCTGTCAAAATTTGATCAGTCTATGGGGAAATACGACAAAAACTGAAAGAAAGCTTTCAAGTTCAAGCTAATATATTACAGTGAAAAGGATTTAGCCTTTTAAACCCAACTGGCATAAAGCCAGTGCAAATGACCAAACAACAAAACTGCCCTCAATCTAATTATATAACCTTATTAATATCTCCTTCTCATACTGTATTCCCTGATATGGCTGGAGAAGGAAGCATTCCAATTAACCATACAGTCATCATAGAACAATTTACAAAGAATCAGAGTATAATGAGCTCAAAATAAACATATAATCTGTCTCCATTTATTGCTTTAGGAGGCACACATCAGAACTGTACAATGTCCAAAGTCATTTGACAAGAACAGATTCAGTGCCTAAGAAACAAGGCACTGAGCCAGGCACCACTGGGGCAATGACCATAGTTTTCAAACTAAAACTCTGAATATACATATTAACAAACAATTTTATGTACCTTCCAAGCATACGCAGCATCCTGGGAGACACAGTTTAGACACCGACATACTAGAATCTCCAAAACATTCTAATGCTACATAGAGACAACTGAACATTTTATATCAGAAGTAGTAGCTCCTTCCCCAGAAAGATAAAAATAAAGTGGATCTAGACAGTTACTATAAGAAGAGACTCTAAGTCTTAGAACCTTAGAGCTGGTGGGATTTTTTTTTAAATTTAGCTCCATATAAATAAAGCTCTATGTCTCAACATCAACCATCATTCTTCTGGTTTTATAACTGTAGAAAGGTACCTGAAACTGACAAACATTGTAAGGTGGCATGTCATAATCTGGAGGCAGCTGTTAACATAAATCTCTGGTATCTACTTGTTTGTTTTGCTTTCTGCAGACATTCGCAGAATTTCCAGTTCCAGGAGATAGTTCATAGAAAGTCAGACAGACCATCATATTTTGCTGTGAGGCAAAAGCATGGATTAAGGAAATAAGAAGAAGATAAACAGAAAATTCTATTTCTCTCTATGATGGTCTTACAAAGAATACATCTAATTCCAAAAATGTAGTAATTTAATAAACAATTACTGCTTCCTCAGTTTTTGTTTTTAATTTCAAGGTTTTGGCTACCGCATATACATTTGTAAAATGGATTTGAGATCCCAGCCATAGGTCTAGGTCCTCAAGCTGACAGTCCATCTGATTTAAGCCATTATTCAGAATACCTTACAGCAGAGGAATATGAAATGTTTTATTTGACTTCATATGAAATATATAATTGATAGCTTATCAATGATAGAGCCTGTGTGAAGACGGAAGAAGGAAATATGGTAAAAATAAAATGGGTTAAAAATACTGAAAATATCAAGACTACTAAGGACTTAGTTTATAAACTGAAATCATGTTTCAGTGCCCTACATTCCCACCTGATGACTATATTTTAAAAAAAGGAGTGGGGCGCCTGGGTGGCTCAGCCGTTAAGCGCCTGCCTTCGGCTCAGGTCATGATCCCAGGGTCCTGGGATCAAGTCCTGCATCGGGCTCCACGGGAAGCCTGCTTCTCCCTCTCCCACTCCCCCTGCTTGTGTTCCTGCTCTCGCTAACTCTCTCTCTGTCAAATAAATAAATAAAATCTTTAAAAAAAAAAAAAAAAAGGAGTGAACACCTTAAAAAGCATTGGCTGGTATTTTCGTTTGATCATTCTCTAGAAATTAATAAAATCCTCAAACCAAATCAACTGCATGGGCCATTATCTGAAATTCAGACAAAGAGGCTTATGATAACCACCTTCAAAATAAAAGTACATAAAATTTTTTAGCAGGAGAATATGCTATTTTTATTTCTGTGTATATACCTGAAGAGAAAATAATTTTTAAGTTTTCCTTTAGTAAACCTCATGCCAAGATCAAACCAGATTATAACATTTATCATCAGAATTTATATTTCTGGTAAATACACAGGTATAAAAGCTTCTTCTCCTATTACAGCTATTTTATATAGCTAGTAATTCAGTGAAGAGAAGTTTGAAAAAAAATGTGATAGCTTAAATATACCAAAAGAAGTTACAGTTTCAAATAGATTTTCAAGAGAAGAGCATCTCTGCTAAAGGAAAGAATGTGCTTACACTTACCTGCATTCTAGTCCCACCTGTGACCGACCATTCTATCTATTCTGTCTCCATTTCTTCAACTATAAAATAAATGCCACCATAAGCTACTGTTGTAGACCCAAGGCATTCACAGATTTCAATACTAATTGTTCTGACTATTCTTGAGTGACCCTGAAAATACATTATTAACACGCTGTCATTTGTAATTCTGTGTCAGCAGTGACCAAACAGCCATTCCCAGGCGAGGGGAGCAAGCATGACTGCATGGGCTCTCAAATTCCACTTATGAGTGGTGAGTTCAAGTTCCCACAAGTGAGGGGTGAGTACAATTTTACATTTGAGGAAAATAGCCTGTGACTTACAAAATATAACAGGGCAATTATAGAAAGATGGAATTCAAAATCTCACTATATCTCTCTTGAATATCAAGAAAGTTGCTGGAAAAAAGTTAACAATATGATTTTTTAGTATTTACCAAAGTTCCAGATCATGAATCATCATCATTCTCTACAGTTCTGGAGTGTCCAATATTTTCACAAAACTTTCAAAATAGTAATTTAACTGGATTTGCTAAGAGGAAGGTATGTCTAGAAAAATGCTGTTTTCCAATGAGGTCACTCTAAATGGATTCTTTATTTGGTTTCATAATTAGTTCCAACTTTACACATGGCTGACACAGAAAAGATAAGGAAAAGTATAAGAGGCCAATTATAAAAGTTATAAGCATAGGGTATATCAAAGTCATATTTCATATTTCTAAGATTACAAATAAAAACAGGTCATACTTATAGAAACAAATAGACTTAAAACATGAAATAGACTTAAAATGGCGTATTTTTAAACTAATATAAACAAATGTTGGAGTAAACCTCTAACTAGATTCTAAGGTGTTACTTTTTTCACATTTTAACTGGATGTCTTAAAATACATGGCTCATTTAAAGTAGAGGTTCTTTCCCCCAGTTTCCAAAAAAAATATTATTTTTTAAATGTTAATTTTCTAATTGATGGCACTTTAGAATCACTGGAATTTCCCTGAATCACAGTCTCAATTGTTGCTTTCAGCCTTAAGTTTACAAAATGTTTTGAAAACCATGCATTTTTGTTATATTGACTTTACAGTAGAAATCCTGAAAGAAAATACTAATAGATTAATCTAATTTATAATTAATAGCATTAATTTACATGCTATTCAGTATGTCTTGAAAAGAATGTTTTGTTAAGTATATTAACCATGCCCAAATCATGTTGTTTATAGTATTAATTAGATTAGCAGGCCCCTTTCTTCATATCCAGTGCTGATGTAAACTTTAGCCACCAAACACTGACGTTTAATAAGATTGAATTAATGCGGTTTTACTGAACTCAAATGGAAAACCAGATACAAAGAATATACACAGAATAACTGAACTGGTGGTAATAAATCTAAGTAAAATAAATTCACAATGAGCTCTTCTTGACACACCACAAAGAAATGGCATTATTTAATACTTTGTTTCAAAATCCAAACATGATGATTATTACTGATGTAGCATATTTTTATTTTCTTCTTAAGCAGTATTACCATCTCATTCAGCTAGTAACACTGGTGGCTTGAATCCTTATTTACTTAATATTTTGCTTAGCTACCAGCTTCTTGATTATATGATCTTAGATATCCTTCCAGAATTTCCCTATGTGTATTTTGTCTTCACAGTCTATAAAAGCTGGCAATACAAAGAAAGACAGCGCTTTTTGTTTTTGTATTTTTTTTTAATTCCCCCACAGCCAAAAGTAACCTGACACACAGCACAAATTTCGCTACTTAAGAGTTTTTGAGAAATTCCCCAAAACTCTTCCCAGGAATTCACCCCCCATCAATCTGTCATGGTATCCGGAATTTCTACCATTAAAATCAGTTTGGGTTAAGGTAAGAGGCCCTTTAGAAAATACTGAGGGATGGGATCAAAAGGAAGGGAAAGACATGCAACAAAGCAAGCACCCATCACATACAATTTAACTTCATCTAAGTGTATGACTTTCATGTAGCAAAGTTCTATAGCCAAGAGGGAATGTTAAGGCCAGTCAAGGAGTTAAAGGCAGGAACAGGCAGGGAGAAATGAACAAAAGCCAGTTTTAAACCAGCTCTGTGGAGCACCACTGCAGAGAAAATCCAGACTATGTGGTGTTCTGGGGGAAAGCGGGGAGATTGGTCATTCTTCTATTTACTGCCCTCCACCTTTTGCCATATATATAGTTATGTGTATACTTTGTTTCCTTAAAAAATGTAAAACAGTAAATGGATCAAATTATTCGGATTTCCAACGAAGAGCATTACCCAAGATCTTTTCTATGAATTTTTATACTTTCCATTGTTTTTATCCAAGAACAGTCAAAAATGAAACAGCACCAGTTTTGCTAAATGAAGTAACTCTTTTTCTGCAGTAACCTAAATGAATACTTTTTATCTCCAATGCTGCCATTCCCTTTCAATTTTAAGATTTGGAAAACTGATCATGGGCTCCGAACACACTCTAGAAGATGCTATGAACCTGAAAAATTGCATAGTTAGTTGAGACTTAAACTCAACCTACCTTTCTAAAGTTGCATTCTGGAAGTACAAATCAAGAAAGCCGTCACATCATGGTATTACTACAAACAAAACCACAAGCACAGCTTTATTTGTAAATAGCAATTTGTTATACAACAAAAGCCAGATGACACTAATGCAGATAATTGTAAACAAATACCATGGCATGCCATGGTAATAATGATCCAAATACTTATTTCTATATGTAACCAAATACTACTATCTGTACTTTGTAAAAGGAGAGAAAGTTTAAGGAGCACAAAAATTTCCTCAAGGATAATCCTTTTCCTGCATTAAAGAGTCAATCTCAGACCACTGAGATGACGTTCTAACAAAATTTAAAGTCATGGTTACATGAACTATGTCTTATCTGATTTTGTAAATACGAAAAATCATTTGGTCATCTGTTTTCCATTCATCATACATGCACTTTCTACTCACTAAGCGTGTGTATACTGGGGAAATGCTATTTCTTAGAGAACTGATAATCAAAATAGATTACCATTTCAAATAATTAGTTATAAAAACCATATATGTGACAAAATGTTGGATCCACCTTTCGATAATTCCTGTTAAGCCAACAATATAAAATCTGTAAGAAAGCATAAGAAAAACAGCATGCCCACCTTAAAATTAGGATTTGTCAATAAAACTTCTTTCCTATAAACAAAATTTCACATTCAAAATTCACATCAAGATCCTCATCAAAACAAATGCAAAATTACCTTTTCCTATTTTGAGACTTCCCTATGTTCTTATATTATCCACATGTGCATTTCAGTTCTGAAAAAATATGTAAATCATTTCTTTGGAATTATGGGGGGTTTGTGTACTTACAATAAAGAGCCATTTATAAAAATATTATAGCATTGGAAAAAAGCAAGGCAAATAGGCATGGAATGGTTGAATGGGCTCCTTCACATTAATCGGTAAAGACACCAAGCCAGAACATATGGACAATTATTTTTACATTCTTCCCTGCTTGACAACTTTCCATTTACAGGGAAAAGCCACACTTTGTGATTTAAAACAGGGAACCTGAACTTATGTGTGCACATATGAATGTTTTTTAATTGTTGACACTTTTACTGCTATCATTTGAATCGTAAGCTTTACATTAATTGTTTTGATCGCTTCTCGGCCTTTTGGCTAAGATCAAGTGTACATTAATTGTTTTGAAAACAGGCAATCTAAACACACAGATTGAAGTTACACCTAAACTTCACACATTAGGTAAATACTCTGATAGTTCAGCAAAAGGTCTTAATTTTTGAAAATGTCAACAGAAACCCTTAATACAAAGCCTAGTTCTTTCAAATGAATTTGAATTCACTGTTTTAACATGGGGAGCCATGCCTGCAGAAAGAACAGCTGTGCATCTATAGTCCTATTTCCAATCATTTTTGCAAAGGTATTTCCTCCTTATTTTGATGAGTCTATAAACACTGCATTCAAGCAGGACTGATTCTAATACAACCAAAACAAGAAAAGATATTTTGTGTTCTTTTTTTAAGAAGGAGAGAATAATTTCCCCCCATCACCAGGAACACACACACACAACTTTAAAAACTGAGCAAATCTGAATGGAGCAATGAAGAGTTCTGACACCCCAGGACTTCTGTATCATGGTCTTATGGCTGCTGAGTTACTTCATCTAAGTGCTCACGGGGCAAATGACTTTATTGCCTTGCACTCTACTTGCATGGCCACATTAGATACTATCTCAGGTTTACACACAGCGCGCGCACAAACACACACACAGACACACACAAACACACACGCCACACGCCACACCAGACAGTGCTGTTTCCAATTTCAGAGGCCCCTTGCGCGCCTAGCCCATACCCCATCCCTGCTCTGCTCCGGGTCCTAACACCAGGAATGAGGGACACTACTTAATCCTGGCGGAGCTGCTCTGTCGTCCCATCCTTCCAGGATTCGTAGGATGGTTCCTCCCCCACTCCACCACGGAACACAACGAGGACGGCGGGTTTTCCCGAGCAAGAAAGACCACTGGTGGTCCCCTTCCTCATCCCACGCATCCCGGCTTCTCTACGCCAGAAACCCCAGAGGCAGAAGTATACACGATCCCGGGGCAGGGGAGAGGAGCCAATAAGAGGAATCAAATAGCCCGTTAACAAGGGGGTGCCAGGGGCATGGAAGAAGCGCGCAGGGTGAGGTTACCACGGGGGAGGTGTGCTCCAGCGGGGAACCATTCAAGAGCAATGACAGGTCGGCGGGGGAAGGCTCGGGTGGCGAGGGAGGTTGGAGAACTGCTCTTCGTGTCTTTCTCAGGGCCTGCGGGGGAATCCCGGGGCGGCGGCGGCGGGGCTCACGGGTCGTTCCCCGCCTCCCGCGGCCCCCGCGCGGCCCCTCGGCCACCCCCTCCGCCTGCGGCCGCCCCCGCTCCGCGCGGAAGGAAGCGCCGGGCTCCCCCCACGCTCTCCCGCTCTCTCGCGAGTCCTGTGCAGGCCTTTTCAGGGGGAGGGGGAGGGGGCGCGGAGGGAATTGCTGCAATGGAGCGCCGAGAGAACCCTGCCCGAGCGAGGCAGGCGGTGGAAAGCCACGGCCACATAAAAATGCCATATTAATTTTTAAAAAGCCATAAATCACCCCTCCCTCTGCAAAAGAAAATCATAAACCCGATCCCATGCAAGCCTGCGAGCAGCCACCCACTTCCTATTTCTGTCACAGCAGCTACACCCTGCCAGCAACCACCCCCCGGGCGCCCCCTCCCGCCTCCGCCACCCCCGCCGCCGCCTCCCCGCTGCTCAGCCATTTGCCAACTGACGCCCCCGTAAATAAAAATGCCCCAAGTGGGGCCGGGTGGGAGGCCTGGGGGAAGGGCGCGCAAAGGAGGGGGGTTCGAGGGTTGCACAATATCCTAGAAGGTCCGTGGCTGGAGCAAGGAGAGAACCGGAGGCGGGGGGAGGGGAGGCAAGCCGTGAGGGTTCCTGCGGCACACGGTGCACCCGGGCGACCGCGGCGCGCCGCTTACCTTTCACCACCCTGTCGGTCGTCGACAACTTGGGATCAATTGCCTTTGGCTCGGACATCTCCAGCCGCCGGGGGACAGCGACGCGCTGCTCGTCCGTCCTAATGCACACCCCGACCGGACCGGCGGGCCAGACACTCAACGCCGCCGCCGCCGCGCTGCAAACCGCTCGGCTGGAGGTCTGGGCTCTGAGCTGGCTTTAAAGTTACTGCCTTCTCGCGCGTCCCTCCTCCTCCTCCTCCTCCTCCTCCTCCTCCACCTCCTCCTCCTTCGCCGCCGCCTTCACTCCTCCTCCGCCGCCGCCAGCCCCGCCGACTCTGCTCCGGGCTGCGCGTGTGTGGTGGTTATTTATTTATTTTCTAAGCACGCCTCTTGGTTCTTCTTTTATTCTTGGGGGAAGGGGGATGGGGAGGAGAAGCGCACACAGGAGCACCCACCCTGGCAAGGAAACCGGGCACCGCGGAATGGAGCCCCACGCGCGCACTCTGCCGGGATTAAGACCGATCACATGGGGAGGGCCGGGGGCGAGAGAGAAGAGGCAGGGCCGCCGATGTCAGTGCCACCAGCCGTGCCTCGGCGTCTCCGGCGGCGGAGAGGCGGCCGCCGCTGCTGCTGCTACTGCTGTTGCCGCCGCTGCTTCCCCACACCAGGCGCCGCCGCTTGTCCGCGGCCGCCGGAGACGTCCCGCCGCTGCGCTCGCCCGCGCTCGTCTCTGCCTCCCCGCGCCGCTCCTTCACTCACACAGGCACAGCCGCGGAGCTCGGCAGACACAGTCCCGGGCGCAACCTACCCTCCTCCTCCGCCGCCGCCGCCGCCGCCTCCACCTCCGCCACCGCGCCCGCCTCCGCCTCCTCCCCTTCCTCCTCCCGGCCCCCGCCTCCAGCGCCCCGGCAGCCTCCACCTCCCTGCGGAGCCAGCCCCTCGCTCCCCGCCCCGACGTCGAAGCTGTGGGCGCCCATTGGCTGGCATGCGCGTCACTCACTGCTAGGTAGCGGCCTCCCCGCTCGTCCCGCCTCCCGCTCCTCCTCGCCGTCCCCGCCCCCCGCCCTGTTTTCTCCCGGCTGCCAGTCCAGTGGGCCTGCCGCCTCCGCCGCCCAGTCCCCGCTCAGGTGTCACTGTTGCTGGCAGGCCGGGATTAGGGAAGGAGAATGGGCAGGGGGTCGCGGCTGGGAGGAGAGGGGCTGTACCCTGCCACCCACAGCCCCATTTGGCATCCGCCCCTGGACCCCGCACACTCCCCCGCGCCGCTTTGGCAACTGTGCCTTGTCGGCTGGGTTAAGCCGCAGTGTGAGTAGCCAAGTGCTGAGGGTGTCTCCGGGTGTGTGCGTGGCCCGCGAGAGGGCAAAAAGGGGGGAGGCAGGGAAAGGAGGGAAGGGGGTGGGGGTGAGAAGCACCGAGAGAGGGCGGAGGAAGGAAGAGCGCGGGGAGCTCCGGGTCCCGCGGCACAGCTGCTGTCGCTGTCGCTGCCGCAGCTGTCCAGGGAGGATCGCCAAAACGGCGACGAATAAACAACTTACCTTGGGGAGACGGGCTCAGCCTGTGATGGGTGTACGGTGGTTTTTGCTTTGGGGGCTTTTTTGTGGGCGGTGTGGTGGTTATCAGTGTTTCCCACCCATGCATCCACACCTTTTCTAAGGAGGGGGACGCTTCTGAGCGTCGCGGGCCGGGGACGTGGCGGAGTGTGCGGGGCGGGCTCGCCAAGGAGATTGGGGACGGGAGTCCAAGCGACCCCCGGCAACTCTGAGTCACCCAGGGCTGCCCTGCCCATCTCCTGGGAGAAATGAGGGGGCGGGAGACACACCGGAGAGGGTCGCCTTTTCCCTGTTCACACGCGCACGCAGCCAGTGGTTGGGACTGGTGGCACCACACCTCCCTTCCTGGCTCCTTCCAATCATCCGACGTCCACTTGGTGCTCCCGGTGTGTGCAGGGCCCTGAAGCCCAAGGCGGATCCCCACTCTGGTCCCTTCGGTTGGAAGGAGAATAAAGGAGAGAGTGCTAGGCGCAGGAGGACAGGGAGTGACAATGGCCCGACAGCTCCTTTCTGACCTGCCTGCCGCGCCATAGAATGAGGAGCCAATCTCCTTCTGCCCGAAGGTCACCTCTGCTCATTACCCCTCTCTCTGACCAACTGGGCAAGGAGATTGGAGCTTGCTTGCTTCTTTGTGAATAACAAAGAGAGCTGAATAAATTTCTCACCCTCTATACTTCTTGTTACATTTCTTAATTCCTCCAATATCAGGGTTTTTTTTTCCCTATTTCCTGAATTGGACAATGAGTCCAGTAAAAGGCCTAATAAAAGATATAGGGGAGCTAGGAGATGGAGCCAGAAGTGTGTAGGGGACATGGATTAGATTCGAAAATAGGTTTGAGAACTTGACTGATGGAGCTGGAGTATGGCTTGAGCAATGTAGCCTGCAAGGAATAGGAGCTCACACTAAAAGGCAGAGGAGCCTCCTTGGAGGCCTTCTAGCAAAAGGAGACCATGTGGGGTGTGTCCCACATACTCAGGAAGGCTGCCACCAGCTCTAAGATTCTGCCGCCCAATTCACAACCTCAGGATAGTGTGTGGTAATTAGGCAGACAGTGCATTCAATAAATATGTATTGTGTTCCTTTTATATTCCAGACACTGGTAGGTAATTTGTGTGCTGTGTGTGTGTAGGGTGTGTTGGCCGGGGGGGGGGGGGGGGGGGGGGGGGGGGCAGTTATTTAAAAATGGTCCTTGCCCTCAATAAAGCCTAGAGCCTAGTAAAACTGTCATAAAAATATGAGCTCTGAGAGGCCACTGTATCGCCTCAGGAAGTGGTTGTTGAAAACAGTCTCCTGAGCACGAGCAGCCCTAGTTGCTAAGGCAGATTTGGGAAGTTGGTTCCTAGCCAGATGGCACAGAGTGAGGCAGGGATGCCAAGACCTATGGGTGAAGAAGAGAGCCTGCCTGAGAAAAGACCAGGAAGCCATGTCCAGTGATGCTCACTTCCAAGGCCACAATGTTTTATCCCACATGTTGCAAACAGAGGTACAGTTCCCACCGTTATTTGGACACAGTTTTCAGGTTTAGGAAAAACACCTTTGAACCAAGATCAGAAGGCTTAAAATGTCAGCACCGTAGACAAGTTTTATGATATAGATAGGAAATAAAGGCACACCTTTGAGGCAAACCCTTCAGTCCACTACAAGTTTGGAACACCTCCTAGCTGAGGTATGTGTGGGAAAAAAGGTTATGACTCATAATCACTTTACAACACATCTTATTATCACCAGTCACCTTTAATGCATGTGTATGGTCCGATACTGTTGCAACAGAAACACATCTTCTTGGACAAAACTGGACCCTACTCAAAGGAAAACTACACAGCAGAAATTAATTAAGGACTAGTTACTGCATACCTGGCATGCTGGAATAGCCAAATCATCTTTTGTATTGAGTTTTTTTTTCAGATGTCCTACAATCTGCTGCCATTTTTAAAAATCCTATTAGACTGTCCAAGTAGTCCATGATTATATTATCGCTTTCCTAAAATTACCTTACACTTGGAATTTACATTTTCAAGAAGTTACTTCAACACTGTCCTTTGCTTATGAAGAAAAAGAAAGGAGAAAAAGGGAAAGGGGGAGCCCATTGTGGCAGAAAACAACTTGCAGTCTGCTAAAAAAAAAATTGTATTTCCCTTTCCTTAGTATACTCTCTGGAAAGCATCTGCCCAGGTAGGAATTCCATTCCCTGGCACGCATCTGCTTGCGTCTCAGTGGGTGCATGTGACTAGTTCTGGCCCATGGATTATGGGCTAAAGTGTTTGATCAGTTTCAGGCCAAGGCAGTTAAGCAGCAGTTATGCATTCTTCTTCAGTCAATGAGCTCCCATCCTTTAGCTGTATGCAGAGGCTTCTAGGGCACAGGAGAAAGCATAACCCTAAATGGAAAGAGCTGAATGCCTAGATTACCACATAGAGATATGCTGCCCACCTACAAGGAAAATCCGCTTTAGACTTTACAAAAGAAGAAATAGATTTTTACTGTGTTGCTCCATTGAAATTTGAAGGTATGTTTGTTAGGGTAGTTAGTATTCCCAAATTAATACACAAGAGTTATTTATTATGTTAGCTCAAAAGGTAAAAATCTAGAATTACCGTGTATCTCTTATATAACATCATGACCAGAATACCAAAAATATTCTTATTTCTTTTAATACAAGAGCATCAAAATTGTATATTTTGTAAATGAATTATTCATTTTCCAGTTGTGTTTTGAACATCTGTGCAAGGTACTGTGCTAGATGATGCAAAAATGTATAAAGAATTCAAATATTTAGTCCCTTCATTCAAGGATCTCAAAGTCTTGTAGTATAAGAATTGTACACGTATTTGTTAACATTTAGGTGTAAGGTGCTACTTCCTCTCACTGTTGGAGAACTCAAACTAATTTTACGGTTCACTTCATCTAAATTAATTATGAAGATAAGTAGGTGTGCAAAAAAATAATGAAGATTTGGAGTAATCGATGCATTCAAGTGCTCCATGTCATAGCTTACTTCCACTGATGCAAATCAGAGTAAAGGAACAATATTTTAGTTTGCTATCAAGTGCTCTGCTAGATCTAAAGGCATTTTTGTTTTGAAGAAAAGAAATAGAGATGTATTTTATATCCTGTTTTGAGAATAACCTGCTTTTGAAAATGTGGACTTTCTGTTCTTGGATGAATGTTCTATCATTTGACATTAGGAATTGCATAATAACCTCTGGTTCTGGCTCTTCTGAGGCATGCACTTCATTCTGAGTAGTTGATGGTCAACAGCAGTATGTCTGACCTGTTCTCACCTGCACTGGTGGAGAATAGCACTAAAGAACTTGCAGAGTAGACAGCCAGTCCTGGTGGGGCCATGGTGTATGAGAATTTGATTTATTATTATAAAGCGAATTTCTCTGACACTCACTTCTAACATGTGAACTTCTACCCTCTTCACAGTAGAGACTCTACAAAATATATTATTCAACATGGATATTATTCAAGGTTTAAACTAAAAGGGCTTTTATTGTTTATCTTTTGGATTGCTCTTGAAACTTTGTTCAACCTTTTATTTTTCAGAAGGCAATTTTACTCATTTTAGAAAAGTTATTTCTCCAACAACATAAAAAATTGTTATGCCAAATATATTCAAGAATAAATTATTTTTTTCTATTAGGGATCAAGCTATAACTTATGCAATTATATGCTAATATTAATATCGAGTGGATATATTTTACATAAAATTTGACAAGACTTCAGGTGATCATATTCATGCAGATTTAATAAACATATATTCATATTTTTTTAATTTATATTTGTATCTTCATCTTATATTCCAGTTCTGGGCACAGAGTAGGTGCTCAACCAATTTTGTTGAGTGAAATTTTAAAAAGTATTGGCATCCAATATGTGAAGCCCTAGGCTTAATACCACAGTATCTGCTCTCAGGGATATTTCAATATTACTAATATACATACATATATGTGTGTGTATATATATGTATCTCCCTCTCTCTCCATACACACACACACACACACTCACTGGTAAGAAGTCTTATTAGCCCTTTCTCCTAGATAGTTTAAATTCTAATTTTATTATTAATTTTAAAATTATGAATAGGTTAATGGTGCCAAGTCATAAATGTTTACGTTTAAGATAGATATATGTGTGCCATTGTATTGACAATCTGAGAAATATTCATGCCATAAAACTATATATTCTGGCTTTTCTAAACTCAGAATTTCAGAATATTTGAACTGAAATGAGCTGAAGCTGATATTTGAAGTGCTTTGAGAACAATGTCAACAACAATACCAAAAGGCTTAGTAATCAAATTAAAGGTACTACCAAATTGTAGGAGACTTGAAAAATCAATTTAGGAGAAAGTTCATCAAGCTCTTTAAAAGCACATTTGCATATACAAAATCAATATAGTATTAGAAATGAGGTTCACTCATCAAAACTAGCAGAAATTTAACTTTACTGGAAGTAAGTTTTGCCCATTATTGATTGAAAATTCATGAATTTCCAAGGAAATAGTTTATTATTAAAAAAGAATCTTGATCCCAGAGTCCTGGGATCAGAGCCCCGCATCGGGTTCCCAGCTCAGCGGGGAGACTGTTTCTCCCTCTCCCTCTGCCCCTACCCCCCAACTTGTGTTCTCGCACAGTCTCTCTCTCTCAAATAAATAAATAAATAATCTTAAAAGGAAAAAAGAAAGAATCTTGTACTCAAACTTGCCATCTTTCCATTTTTTTCTGGTCAGTGAGGTTTTACTCTGTTAGTATTTATGCTTATTGGAAAGCATATATTCAATAGACATTTACTGAACACTTACTAACATATCAAACACTAGGTATATAATATGAAAAAAAAAAGTCTCTCCCCTCATAAACCTTACATTCTAACAAAGAGAGACAGATGATAAAAAAAAGAACAATTAAAAACAATTACACACTCGGGGCACCTGGGTGGCTCAGTCGTTAAGTGACTGCCTTGGGCTCAGCTCATGATCCCAGGGTACTGGGATGGAGCCCTGCATTGGGCTCCCTGCTCAGCAGGGAGTCTGCTTCTCCCTCTCCCTCTCCCTCTGCTGCTCCCAGTGCTTGTGTTCTCTCTCTTTCTCTCTCTGTCAAGTAAATAAATAAAATCTTTAAAAACAACTATACACACACAATATGTTAGGTAGCCTAAATGATAAACATAGAAATAATGTACAGTGGTGAGGGCACTGGAAGAAGTGATGGGCGAAGGGGTGCTACTCACGGCTTTAAGCAGATTGTTGAGGGCAGACCTCTCTGAGAAGGTGATATTTCAGTAAAGATTCAAATGAACTGATGGCAATATTTATGCAGCTCTCTGGAGAAAAAAAAAAAATGTTCCAGGTAAAGGAATAGCATGTGCAAAGGCCCTGAAGTAAGAGTCTGACATTTTTAAAGAAATGTCAAAGGAGGCAAGTGTAGCTAGACCACTTCAAACTAGAGAGAGTAGTACAAGATGAGGTCAGAAAGATGATGTAGGGTCAGATGATTTGGACCTTATAGACCATAGAAAAGATTCTAAATGTTATTCTGGTGAAATGAAAAAGTATTTGTTAGGAAAGCGATAAATGATAGGATTTACACGTAAAGAAAACCGTCACTGTTCTGTAAGGACTCTGGATGTAGTTGTAGGAAGGGAGCAGGGGTGGAAATGCCAACAGCACATAAGAGACTGTTGTCCAAATCCAGGCTAGAAATAAAGTGGTTTGGATATAGAGTTTAGAAGTAAGTGGTGAGAAGTATCCAATTCCCAACATATTTTAAAAGTAGGGTTGACAGATTTGCTGTGGGATTGGATAGAGGATGTGGGAAAATAAAAAAGAGTCAAGAACTGCAAGGTTTGGGGTCTGAGCTAATGGTAGATGGAGTTACCATTTACTGAGAAAATGAACATTGAAAATGGAGAGCATATTTTGTGGAGAAGATCTAAAACTAGTTTTCAATATGTTAACTTTGAGATTCATATTATATACATGGAGGTGGAAAAGACACGTAGGTAGTTGGATATACGAGCCTACAGAGAGGAGAGAGCCAGGCTGGTGATGTATAGAACTGCAAGTCATGGCATCTTAGCCATACTTGATTTCAGTTAAGGGGTGGGAAGAAGAGGAGGGACCAGCAAAGCCGACGGACAGGAGCAGCTTCTGGGGAAGAAAGGTGGTGTGTGTGAGGTCAAGCAAACGAAATGAACTGAGTCAACAATGCTGATGGGTTTAGTAAAACGACAACTGAGAACTGGCTATTGATTTTGAAAAAAGGAGCGTTCACTGGTTATTGTACACCTATTTTAAATAGCACCTCATCAGTCTCTGCCTCTCCATACTGATGTAGCTCCTTTTCCGTGTTTATAATTACTTGACGTTACATGTGTGGGTGTGCTATGTGTGTGATTTGTTTGCCCATCTTTCATCTTTTTGCAGTTAAATAATATGATCCCTGAGAGCAGAGACCTTATCTTACTCCCATTAGAATTTCCAGTGCCTGTCTGTCATATGCCTGGCACATACTAGGTGTTTAATAAAAATTTGTTGAAAGAGTGAATATTCACTTGCAATGCTACCCCAGGTTAGTCTTTCTGCTTTTCTCAATAGTTGAAATAAGCATTTCAGTGGGGTGGGGCATGGGGGAATTAGATGAAGGGGGTCAATGGTACAAATTTCCAGGTGTAAGATAAATAAGCTCTGGGGATGTAATGTACAGTATCATGACTACAGTTAATAATACTGTGTTGAATATTTGAAAGTTACTAAGAGAGTATATCCTAAAAATTCTAATCATAAAGAAAAAAATGGTAACTATGTGAGATGATGGATGTTAATTTTACTGTGGTAATCATCTTGCGATATATGCATACACCAAATCATGTTGTACATCTTAAATTTATACAATATTCTATGTCAGTTATATCTCAATAAAACTGGGGAGAGGAAGAAATAAGCAATTCAAAGCATTTGTAGGGAAAAAAATTCATGTTTAGATTTTTTTAAGTTACAAAATCAACTTTCATAGAGTAAAAAAAGTTGACTCACGCCCTGAAGATGAGAAATGGAATGGGAATTCAGGAGTTTAGTTTTAGCATGAGGCATGTCTCTCACATGTCCCCACTGTAAGAATAATTATGTGTGTAAATCCAGGGGAGGGCACAATATTACTCACAGCTTCTCTTTCTCCAAATACACAAAGAGTTCTATTGTTTGCAACATCTAAGCTATTCCCTGGTGATAAGTTAGGCCAGACATTAGCAATTTTCAGGGAGGAAGTGAGCAGGGTGTGGGTTGTTTAGAAGCAGTCCCTCAAAAGAGGTTTTTTTTTCTGTCTCTTTCAGGGTGTCCCTGATGTCCAGCACAAAGAAATCTAGATAGGGAAATTGTGCTAGATATGCTTTAGGGTACCTGCCCCACCCATACCCATCTTTAAAAATGCCCAGCCATAGAACCTGCTGAGTGAGCATCAGGACATGGGTTCACCTGCTGCTATCATAGAAGATTGGACCAAGGTGGTCGAACATTTAACTAAAAGATACCTAAGGACCAGTGACCTTTAACTTCCCTGACCTAATTGGCAAAAGTGAGCTAGGCTAATCAGATACCCTCTGGGAAGAGCTGGGCTTTAAAATTCAGAAGAAAGTTGGTGGTGGTTGTTTGAATGAAAGATCATGCAGGCTGGGACAGAGATGGCCCACCAGCAAATGACTCATGTGCCAGGTGAATAAACACATGAAGCCATTTGGGCCAGAGGGACCAGAGGTCAGATTCAGCAAGGGTGAAAAGAGGAGAGAAAGGGGGTGGGGGAAGGAGGGGGGAAAGAGAGACAATCCTAAATCTGTTTTCTTTTTTGTCCTTCCTAAGGCCTGGTTGTTTAAATTTTTTTCTGGATTTATGAGACCCCTCATTGTCCTTACAATAAACCCTGTTTTCTAGAGATGGTTTGAGAGTTATGTTCCTTACAACCCGAAGACCCATCACTAAATCATACGGAAGATACAAAGAGCAGCTAAGATTGTTAGTCTATGTCTCTGTAAGTTTTCGAGTTAACACCTTCTGATTCTGGGGCTTACAGAAATCCTCTTCTTCATTCAAAAAATGACTATAAAATGCTCCCATCCTTGTCCATCCCAGTTGTTTCTATAGCACATCCAATGCCAAAAATAAAGAGAGCAAAACAGTAGATGTAAAGAGAGAGAGAGAGAGATTGGGGAGTCTTGGTAAGTTTTGGAGCTATTTCACTAAATATTCTCTATGCCTGTTTTCATGTCACCATCAGGCAGGTTATAGGGTATGTTGCAGGAAAAATGGACAAATCTCAGTAGCTTAACAAAGTTTGAAGTCATCTGCAGGTCTGAGCCACCCCTTGGGGCAGCCATTCTCCGGGTGCTGACTCAGCATTCCAGCCTGCTTCAGTCTGTCAGAGGACACCCTATCAGCACGGGCTTTCGTGGTAACCTGGCGGGGGGGAGCTTGGGGGGCGGAAGGACAGCCCTGGAGAGCTGAGCTCCAGCAATCAAGAGCTTTAGCCTGGAAGTGACACTCACACATGATTATACTCACATTTCATTGGCCTGAGCTCCTCATTTGGCCACACCTAATTTCGAGAGGGACAGAAGTATGTGATCCTCCCACATATCCAATAGTAGAGGGAGATCAAATATTTATAAAGAGTAATAATGCCAATCAGCATTTCTAAATAATCCATCCAACCCTGTGGGACCTCCAGGTTGCTGTTTGACACTCAACGAGGAAGGCCCGTGTCTTATTTCTGTCTTACATGCCAAGATACTCCTGAATGACTATAGATCCTGATCTGCTTCTTGTATTGAAACTCTCCTTCTGTCCTTGTTGCATGGCCTGTACTGGACTGAATGGGATACACTCCACTTGGACCGGTTTTGATATTACTACATCTTCCCTGGGCCTGCAGTCCCACAGCAGAGTCCTGGTATCACTACCACTTCGTGTAACCTCCCCAGCTCCCTCTTAGGCCAAGGCTTAGTTCCTCCCTCATACTCCACACTCCCGTGCCTCTGTAGATGGGCAGCGTTGGACAAGAATGGACAGTTACTAATACTATACAAACTGGACTTGAAAAAGAATGCCTTCTTTTTTTAATATTTTATTTATCTGACAGAGAGAGAGCACAACTAGGCAGAGTGGCAGGCAGAGGGAGGGGGAGAAACAGATTCTCTGCTGAGCGGAGAGCCCAATGTGGGGCTCGATCCCAAGACCCCGGGATCACAACCTGAGCCGAAGGCAGATGCTTAACTGACTGAACCACACAGGTGCCCCCAAAGAATGCCTTTTTAATGTGTCTTAGGCACATCTAGAAGCACTGAGTTCTTTTCTGATTTTCAAAGATGTGAGCAGATTACCTGGAAATATGAATGTATCTATACATAGATATATATCATATATAGGGTTGTTTATGAGTCACTGCCTTTTGTAAAAAGTTAATATGATCAGTTTAATAATATGCAAATTTATTGTACTGCATAAATGTTAAGCAGTTTCTGCGGATGCTTTGTTCTGGTACTGTTCTGATACAGAAAAAAAAAATTTTTTTTTCTCTTCTTACTTTGTTAGTCCTACAGTGTGATAGGTAGTCTTTTGTGTCAACCTGACTAGGCCGTAATATCCAGTTATTTAACCAAACCCTAGTCTAGATGCTGCTGTGAAGGTGTTTTGTAGACATGGTTTACATCTACAATTGACTTGATGTAAGGAGATGACCCTTGATAATATGGGTGGGCCTCATGCTATCAGTTTAAAGGCCTTAAGAGCAAAAACTGAGGTCTCCCGGAGGAGGAATTCTGCTCAACTCTGTAACGTTGGCTCTTGCCTGAGTTTCCAGCCAGCCAGTCTGCCCTACGGATTTCAGACTCAACAGCCTATGAGTGTGTGAGCCAATTCCTTAAATCTCTTTATACGCACATAACACATAAAGTTATATATATGCATATAATTTCATATATATATATGATATATACATATATATTTTCAGGTTCTCTTTCAAACCCCTACTGATACTCACAATGTGTCATTTTTTTCTGATTCAAGGTCAGCAGTTATTCTAAATATCATTAATATTTATGCATCCATATCTTTCTGTCTCTCTGGCTGTCTCTGTCTCTTACACATGCATGCATGCAAGTGCATACACACCCACATACACATCACATAGGAACACGTCGTATATTGACTAAGAGATAAAATTTCTGTTTTAATTTTCTAGGGTAAAAATTCACTTTGCTTTTCTCACTCATGGCCTGGATAAAGAATTTCTATTCTCCCAAATATACCAAATTTCCAGGTAATTTCTAATGGATCGTCAGTTGCCTAAGGTTGGAGTACCCAGATGTAGACCCTGAGTTGAAGATTCAAAAAGTGATTTATTAAAGAGTGTCCCAAGGAAAAAACCAAAGGAAAGTAGGGCAAGTGACAGGTAAGGGAAGGAAACAAGGCAAGGGTGAGATGTCAAACCAAGACCCAGGGATGGTAACTTTGACTAACTCCTGCAGGGGACCTCTGCAGACTTGTAAGTCACGCCTCCAAACTGTTCCCAGCAGGTACCAGGGAGCTGAGTGTATTTACCCACACAAGTCAGTGGGTGGAGATGCAAATTCCTAGGCCCTCCCGGCTCTCTTCACATTCAGGGAAGGTGCTGGGGAAGACTGAGGACAGCACTGGGACAGAGATGTAGGTGAAAGCATGCAGGGAGCTGTTGTACATGGAAATGGAAAAGGTTTGGAGAGGATTTGGGTGGATAAGGTGAATCTGCTGGTCAGGATCATAAACCTCATGGATAGAGGGATGGTATTAGGAAAACAATTAGAACACTTCTTTGAAGGTACGCAGTTAAAAAAATTTTACCTCTTCTTTTACCACTTCAAATTAGTCTCCTTTTCCCACCTCCACACCATCCTAGGAATTAATGTGATATGATTTCATGGGCAGATGGTCTCACTCCTGCACCATTTCCAATCCTCAAATAACGTCCCTTCTATTGTACGAAATTCTTAAATCTCAGAACATAGAATGTAGTCCCTTTATGGATAGACTAATGTGAAAATATTCCTAAGACAGGAAACACATTGACTCAGCTCAGAACTGAGATCTGTCCTGGGTATTTGTGACTAGGTCCTCTGCCCAGCCTTGGAAAGCATTTGGTGTATGCTGGCTGTTTTATCTATTTAGAAGCCACATCTCAAACCTGACTCCTCCCCATCTTCTACATGAATTATGGGGCCATAGTTCTATGGATAAAGATGGGGTACATGATGCCATCTTCCCCCATCAGATTCCTTTATTTGGAGAATTTTGGATTCAGTCTTTCTCTAGAACACAGGTGGTATTTATACAAAGCTAATTTTAGCAGCTATATCATTCTATCCTATCAGGAAAGCAGAAAAAGGGTTTCTACAGAAAGAAAGAAAGAAAGACATAGGCATGCAGAGAAGAGCAGAGCTGAAAGACAGCAGAAAGGCTGCTAGTATTCCCTTCCCTGACTCCACCATGTCCCTGAGGCCCAGCTGCATGATGGTTCTTGGGGCCCTGAGACCCCAATATATTCTTAGCATTCATTCCCATTTTGTGCTGAAGTTGGGTTGAAATTTAGTTATATGCAACCAAAGAGTAATAAATAAGAACGGGAAACTAACAGTAACAAATTTTCTGAGCTATGGACTTTGCCTGGGAGGAATCCTGAGTAGAGACCAGAGGGCATCCCTTATCTCCAGACATCTGGATGAATGTGGGGTGGTCCAGAGGCTAAGGTGGCAAAATGCATAACCCAGGGAGATAAGAAGACTTTCCAGAAGTTACCAGATGGGAACACTTTTTAGAGGACCATTTTCCAGATCCTCAAAGTTCATACTTACTTTTTCTTAAAGTTGACCAATGGAACAGAATAGAGAGCCCAGATATGGACCCTCAACTCTAGGGTCAAATAATCTTTAACAAAGCAGGAAAAAATATGCAATGGAAAAAAGACAGTCTCTTCAAAAAATGGTGCTGGGAAAACTGAACAGCTATATACAGAAGAATGAAACTCGACCATTCTTTTACACCATACGCAAAGATATACTCAAAATGGATAAAAGACCTCAATGTGAGACAGGAATCCATCAAAATCCTAGAGGAGAACATAGGCAGTAACCTCTTCGACATTGGCCACAGCAACTTCTTTCAAGACACGTCTCCAAAGCAAGGGAAACAAAAGCGAAAATGAACTTTTGGGACTTCATCAAGATGAAAAGCTTCTGCACAGCAAAGGAAACAGCCAACAAAACAAAGAGGCAACCCACGGAATGGGAGATGATTTTTGCAAATCACACTACAGACAAAGAGCTGATATCCAAGATCTATAAAGAACTTCTCAAACTCAACATCCCAAAAACAAATAATCAAGTCAAAAAATGGGCAGAAGACATGAACAGACACTTCTCCAAAGAAGACATACAAATGGCTAACAGACACATGAAAAAATGTTCAGCATCATTAGCCATCAAGGAAATTCAAAGCAAAACCACATCGAGATACCACCTTACCCCAGTTAGAATGGCAAAAATTGACAAGGCAAGAAACAACAAATGTTGGAGGCGTTGTGGAGAAAGGGGAATCCTCTTACACCATTGGTGGGAATGCAAGTTGGTACAGCCACTTTGGAAAACAGTGTGGAGTTTCCTCAAAAAATTAAAAATAGAGCTACCCTATGACCCAGCAATTGCACTACTGGGTATTTACCCCAAAGGCACAGATGTAGTGAAAAGAAGGGCCATATGTACCCTAATGTTCATAGCAGCAATGTCCACAATAGCCAAACTGTGGAAAGAGCCAAGATGCCCTTCAACAGACGAATGCATAAAGAAGATGTGGTCCATATATAAAATGAAATATTACTCAGCCATCAGAAGGGATGAACACCCAACTTTTGCATCAACATGGATGGGACTGGAGAAGATCATGCTAAGTGAAATAAGTCAAGCAGAGAAAGTCAATTACCATATGGTTTCACTTATTTGTGGAATATAAGGAATAGCATGGAGGACATTAGAAGGAAGGGAAAAATGAAGGGGGGGGGGAATCGGAGAGGGAGATGAACCATGAGAGACTATGGACTCCGAGAAACAAACTGAGGGTTTTAGAGGGGAGAGGGGTGATGGAATGGGTTAGCCCGGTGTTGGGTATGAATGAGGGCATGTATTGCATGGAGCACTGGGTATTATACAGAAACAATGAATCATGGAACACTACATCAAAAAACTAATGATGTACTGTATGGTGACTAACATAACATAATAAAAATAAAAGAAAAAAAAAGTTGATCTGTCAGGTAATCTGGGATCTGCCCCTTCTCCTTTGCCCCACCTCTCTTCACAGACTCTCATGCTCTGCTCATTCATCTGAAATCAGTATGGTAGTTATTCCAAAGTATGAAACCTCTTGAGTGCCAAACTAAGAAACAATTTGAAAAGTGATGCTGAGGGAGCATCACATGGTAAAGCTAGAAAGGCATGAGTGAAAATATCAGAGGAAAGTATTCTGTCTTACCTAGGTGAGAGACTCATGGGTAGGCTCCTGTCACTTTATCTATCTCCGAAAACCACGTATTACTTATGTCTTCACATTCAGAAGTTAGATGATAGTGGGGATGCATATTTACACGTTTATTGTGATTGAAAAACAAAATCAGGTTTTGGATTTTTTTTTTCCTCACAGAAAGCCTAATTTAGATTATTGGTTTCAGAATTAAGAACTGATTTTGCCAATTAAATTCTTTGGTAGATATTTTTTCTCTAAATAAGTTAAATTTGCCACTCTAATGGTTTAATAGAAAACATTTAACACACAAATACAATATACAATTTGCTAGAACTTACAATCATGTGCAGCTATTAAAGCATCAATATAAAGTTTTACCTTACAACTGAAAATATAATGTTTAAAAATTATTTTAGGAGATGCCCAAGCAAAAATATCGGATACCTCTAGATTACCAAAATGTATTCACCCAGACTAAGTCACTGTGGTCAAGTCAAGCTGACCAAACACATTTTTTTCCTTTTCATACTCTTGAACACCTCAATACCTTAAGACCACAGCGCTTTGATTAGCTGAATGACCAAGGTATAAAAGCATTCACTAATTCCTTATTTGAACATGTGAGAGAGAACCAAGTATACTAGGTACCTGAAAGGTGGTAGTTTTTGATATTCGAGGGAAAAGGAATAAAAATAAACTTTTTTACTTGTTTTATAATTCTACATGTTACTAATATCAAACTTTAATAGTACAGTTAACAGAATTATCTCTTATACGTTTATTTTTTCATACCATTTGAGTGGGTATTTTTGTCCATCCAAGTTTATCTAAGAGCAAAACCTGAGATAGAGATCCTTTTCAAATGATTTAGTGAAAAAGTGCCCTGAAGAGAAAGAAGATTAAGGGAAGCAGGAAGGACAGGAAAAAAAAACCTAAGCAAGAGAGAAGTCTTAACCGGTCATTAGCTTCAGGCTAATCCCACTGAAAAGCTCTGAGCCCGAACCACACAACAGAATGAGACATGTTGCAGGGAGATGGCCTTTTGGACACACATGAGCCAAGGTCTCTGGGGCAGGTGGTAGTTCCTGTGTGACCAGTACTCTGGGGGCAATTCTCTGGAGAAGAGGGCCACTGTCAGTCAGCACTCACAGCTTATGGGGAATGGGTGCTCTGGATGGTCAAGGGGGTCTGGGAGGGGCACCAGCAACCTCTCTAGTTTTCTGTTTAGGAACAAGGAAACCAAGGCTCAGAATGTTTAAGGATCATGTTCCAGTGTTCCACAGGTAGTAAGTGATGGAGTTATGGCCCAAGTGCCGATCTTTTGACACGAAAGCCACACAGTGAAGTCCAGCCCGTTCCCATGTCAAACTGTTTCATGTCCAGTGTACATAGTCTATGGAGCTAAACGATTAGATATGAAATCAGACTAGCTGTGTTGTTGTACTAGCTATGCTCTTGGAAATATATCCTTTGGATCTATGACTTAGGCAGGTTACTTAACATTTCTGATTCTCAACTTCTTAATCTGAAAAATGTGAACAATAATAACTAGCATGGTATTCTGATGATGAAAGAAGACAAACATGCAAAGCACCTAGTGTTCTTTTCTACGTAGTACATGTGCTCCAAAATACCCATCTCCTTTCTTTTTCTTTTACCTATGAATAGACCCAGTAAAGCAGTGTAGAGAATATATTGGGTAACACAACTAATATATTGGGCAGCACATAAATGTATACACATGTTGCTGAGAGGGAACATTGTCAGAAGAGACTGGATTTTCTAGAAAGGTTATTTATTTATATATTTACTTGAGAGACAGAGAGAGAGAGAGAGAGAGTGCCAGGGGAGGAGGGGAGAGAAAGAGAGAATCCCAAGCAGACTCTGAACTCTGCACGGAGCCCAACATGGCTCAGTCTCACAACCCTGAGATCATGACCTGAGCTGAAATCAAGAGTCAGAAACTCAACCAACTGAGCCACCCAGGCGCCCCTGCCTTTTTGCTCTTTTTATTTTATTTGCTCCTTTATTTTAAGGTACTCCAATTTGTCAATCCTTTCTCTTATGGTCAGCACACTTTATGTTTTCAGAAATCTCCACTAACCTCACATTGAAAATACAATCTCCATGTTATCTTTTAGATACTTCCTTCTGTTACGTTTCACATTTTGTTCTGTTAGCCATCTGGAATTGATTTTTATTTATTTATTGTGTGATGTAGTAGTTAAGCTTTATTTTTTTCATATGGATATCTAATTAACATAACACCATTTATTTAAAGATTTTTTTTAAATTTATTTATTAGAGAGAGAGAGAGAGCGCAAGAGGGGGAAGGGTTAGAGGGAGAAGCAGACTCCCCGCCGAGCAGGGAGCCCGATGTGGGACTCGATCCCGGGACTCCGGGATCCATAACACCATTTATTAAAAAGACTGTGCTTTGCCATTGTTCTGTAGTGCCGCATTGGACATAAATCAAGTATCCAGATATTTGGGTCTATTTCTGAACTCTATTCTGATCCTTTAGTTTATCTGTCCTTACATCAATACTGCACTTTATTATTGTAGCTCTGTAATTATTTTTATATTAAATAGAGCAGGTGCCTCCACTTTGTCCTTCTTCAAGGTTGCCTTGGATATTTGCATTTTAATATACATTTCTACAAAAAGATCCATTGGGATTTTAATTAAGATTGCATTCTATTTTTAGATTAGTTTTTGCAAAATCTTTACAATACTGAGCCTTCCAATCTATGAACATGGTATGTTTTCCCACATATTTAGGTCTTTAATTTTCATCAAAATTGCTTAATATTTTCGGGGAAGAGGTATTGTATGGATTTCTTTAGATTTTTAAAAACTGGATGTTTGAAATTTTTGGTAAACCTGTGTACTTTTGAAGAAAAATTAATTGACTCAGAATTTGACTCTGATTTTCTGAGAATGCCAGTATCTTCAGGCTAATGCTCATTTGCACACAAGCATAAGGTAATAAGGCTACTATGAATGTGCTAATTTCTTGGGATATATTATTTTAATTTTCTATAGTAATAACTTTGATGAATTTTAATTCAGTATTAATTCAGTGTTATGAAAGGTTTCCAGAGAAACGGCCATATAAAAAAACATTCCACATAATCAGTCTATCACTTTCTATGTATTTTAAGTGAGAATTTATTCATGCAAGTAAATTGTGTCTAGAATTTAGTTTAAGGAAAATATTCATTTTGGTAATGATGTGATATACCGCTTATGTTATTCAGGGTCACTTTAAGAAACAGATAGCAGATTTAATTTGAGTACTTTGAAGAAAGTTGAATAAGGAAATGTTTTACAATAGCATAGGCAGGATATACGCTCTATCATGAAGCTAGTAACAGCAAAGCATTCTTACTACTCTTTCATTTAAATTGACAAGAAGAAGGAGTAATTACCAAACCCTGAGACATGGGCTCCTTGAAGGTCCTGTGACCTTCAGAGCAGGCACACACAAATCCCATATGAGGGGGTCCTTCTGGCTCATAATTCTTCTTCCAGTGATCCCACTGGCCAGAGCCAATCAAAAGCCAAAGATAAGAGAATATTTGATGCAGTTCATACATTTCAGCTTCCGGGAGATAACAGCTCAAAGCAGAGAACAATATAGAATGACTCCAGAGGGTCAAACAGAAGACATCCAACATATTACTTTGACAAATCAAGAAAAACTTCCAGAAAGCTAAACTATTAAACCATCAATTTTGATAACGATAGTACCTCTAGACCTTTTACATATAGCTTCACTTTCTGCTGTATAGTGCATGCTGTTGGCATCCAACTGAGGTTGCCTTTACCCATCTGTACCCATAACCCTGTTACTGGATTGTTGACTAATAATAATTCACCATTGCCCTTTCTCCAGAGAATCACTCTTGGCTGATAAGGAGCTTCTTTCTTAGGGGGATGCTTCTTCTCTCTCTTCCCTCAAGAAGTCAACCAATGTCAAACTGACACAGCAGTGCAATAGCTGGCTCACTTACCACGATGTGGGATTAACTCTGTTGTGCAACTTGTGCTTTAAAATTTTCCCAAGGGATCAGACTGAAGCTAGTGTCTAACTAAGACTACATTCTTGATTAGTTTGTTACACATTACCCTATCCAGTTTCCTTCCCTTTGCTCCGCCGAGAGCACTTCCGCAATAAACCACTGGAGCAAGAAGCCCCGTCTTGGGTTCTACCTCTAAGATACCTATCTAAGATGTTCTGTAATATGATTCATATGTGTACATGTTGTTAATGACAGCACATTTTTTGTTATCTTTAATCCTTTATTTTAAAATAGCTAGCATTTATTAAGCACTAAAAATAGACTAGCATTTAACAAATATATTACATGCATTTTATAGTTTTATCACCTCAGCAAAGCAAAGAAGAACACTCATAATTCTCACCGTATAAATGAGGATATATGTAAAGGTTAAGGAATATCCTGAGGACACACAGATAGGAAACAGCAAAGCTGATATTCAAAAAGGATCTGTTCAACTCCAAAAACAAAGCTCTTAACCACTAAAATATATTATCAACTTTCTAAATTAAAAATATCTAATATTTATTGAGAACTCACTAATCACTTTACCTGTATTATATTATTAAATTCTCATGGGCACCTGGGTGGCTCAGTTGGTTGAGCGACTGCCTTCGGCTCAGGTCATGATCCTGGAGTCCCTGGATCGAGTCCCGCATCAGGCTCCCTGCTCGGCGGGGAATCTGCTTCTCCCTCTGGCCCTCCTCCTCTCATGCTTTCTGTCTCTCATTCTCTCTCTCTCTCAAATAAATAAATAAAAAAATCTTTAAAAAATAAAAAAATTAAAAATAAATAAATAAATAAATTCTTATAATATTCTATAAAGTGACTGCTAAAATTATCCCTATTTTACAAAAGACAGAAACTGAGAGACAATATATAAAAGATATATAATCTAGAAATAAAATTCTCCATCTCCAGATGAGGGCTTGCTTCCTTAGCACCTCCTCTAGAGGTATGTGGATGGCCTATATTACCATATCACATATGATGTAGTCTTTTTTTTTTCCACAATGACTGTAATTGCATGACTATCCCACTGAATGAACAGAGGGCTAATAATTATTTCTGTATTGCTAGCACCTCCTACAATGCTGAGCACACAGTAGGTATTCATTAATTTTACATAAATGAATGGCTGAAGAGTGAATAGATTGGGAGAATTCACTTCTGTCCTAGTTTGGGCTACTATAACAGAACATCATGGACTGGATGGCTTAAGCAACAAACATTTATTTCCCACAGTTCTGAAGCTAGGAAGTCCAAGGTCAAGGTGCCAGAGGACCGAGTGTCTGGTTAGGACTTGCTTTCTGGTTTACAAATGGCAGTCTTCTCCTTGTATCCTCTTATGATAAAGAGCAGAGAGAGGGAGCAAGCTCTAGTGTGTCTTCTTAAAGAGGGACTAATCCTATTCATGACGGCTCTACCCTCATGGCCTAGTCACCTTCCAAAGACCCCACCTCCTAATACCATTATGTTGGTGGTTAGGATTCCAACAATTGGATTTTGGAGAAAACAAACATTCAGTCCATAACAACTCTTTTTCAATAATATTAAAATCTGTTGCTGAGTTCTTATTGCTCATTCAATTTGGCAAGAGAAAGTCTCTTTTCAGTTTTTTGTTTTCCTCTCTTGAGAATAACTTTAATCTGTGAGACCACATATTCCCATTTGATACTCTAGGTGTACTCTGAAAAAAGAATCATCAACTATCAGGACTGGATTAGAATCATCAAAGTCCTCTCTCGTGTAAACTCTCATTTTACAAATGGGGAAAATGAGAAGATGTGGAGGAGCTGAATTCACCAAGTCACAAAGCATCTGGTCAGCAAGCCAGCACTGGACCTTGTTGGTCTGGGTTGCCTCCTTAACACAAACAGTGAGATGTATATATGCATATATATTTATATTTATACCTTCATCATCTGTGACAGCCTATGTCATTTAAGAATAAGAAGAGCTAGCAATTATTCAATTTTAATATATGTGCAGCATTATGTTGGGAGCACTACATATCTCATCTAATTCAGTCCTCTGAACACTCCTATGAAAGAAGTATGGTTACATTGTCCTGTTAGAGATAAAGAATTCGAGGTACAAAGAAGGTAAGCAGCTTACCCAAGCAGTGGTTTTAAATCACAAAGTCTTGAGTCCAGAGCCTTCCACTAAACACTAAAACTAAGGAGGCTTGTTCTGGCTTTTACCTTCCATGAAATTCCTGATAGAAGATATACATTTCTATTGTTTGGGTAAAAGAGTCATTAAAACCAAGAATTTTCAGCTTCACTTGTCTCATTCTCTCACTGAAAACCACCACTGGCATAATATAGTTTGAGACAGTTTTCATACCAGCAAGGAATTAAAAAGGAACACATATTATGTATGAAAACAAAAATCACTAAAATGTTGCTACTTAATAACAATAAAGTCATATTTTTAGTATAGTACGGTTCTTATTATTTGACATTAAAGAAATTTTACTTATTCTGTAACTCTTTCATAGTTCTTTTTCTAATACAGGTACTTTTAAAGTTTAAAATAAAGTAGAATTATTTTTATTGATTAAATAGTTCACAAGAAATAGAATATAAGAAGGCAAAGAAATTGTTTCCATAAAAATGATCATCAATGCACACGCTTAATGTTGAGATATTGTAAGTGTGAAGAGTAAAAAAATGTTTAGTAAACAGGTCTTCTCAAGTATTACATGCTTTATTTACAGATTGTTACCTTGATCAGGAATCATGCAAGCATTACTGTTTACATTGTTTTAAGGAGAGAGGCAAAAACATATGTCTATTTGCCAAAAGGCATTGAGTCACTTTCAGTACATATCTAGATGTATAAATGAAATTGATATGTGAATTTGTCTTTAATTCACATTTTTCTCTAAGAAAATATTACCACTTTTCTTCAATTAAGGCATAAACAGACTCTATGCAATTAAATGTATCATTTGATTCATTCATGTCCTTGCATATTTTGATAGCTCTTCCAATTTTGTCACATGAAAGCATCACATTGCATGAATGTATCACATTTGGGTATCTTTTCCTTTAGTGAAGGTTGTCTTTGTTCACTCAACTTTGGATTTGAATTTGAAATTGGTTGCTCTGAAAATAAGCACTGTGTTTCAATTTTATTTACAAACTTCATTGAAGGGAATGAAAACAGGTCCTGTTTTAAGTATTTGTTAATGTAATAGAGATATTAACAGCGGTGACCACTGGCCATTGGATAGCTGAGTAAACATGGCCTGGTTTCGAGCTGGAGTTCTCGTAGCAGCTCCAAGCTCTCTTTAAAATTTGTGTGCTGCCTTGCGTGTTTTTTTCATATTTCTCTATGCCTCTGTGCACTTGTCCATGTGTGCGATTCTAGTTCTTTGCCATGTCAAACCCTGAGGTGAATATCCCCTCCTTTACTACTTCCTCAAAATTTCAATCTGTCAGCATTTTGTGATTTAGTGAACTAACTGAATATTTGAGGCGTTCTGAGCGAGGAGCATTTCACATAATCCACAACATTCTACCATCTTGCTTACTCCTCTGTTTCTTCCTTTCCATTCTATTAGCTTCCAAAGTCTGGACACCCCCTGTTTGGTCCTCCTCTTATATCACAGGCCCCTTGTCCAATGGACTCTATCAAGTGGAGCAGGCCTGCCGAGTTGCTCTGCTTTCCCAGTCACCGGTGAACAAATATTCTCAAATTTTTAATATAAAGTATAAATCCTCTAAATCCTTTTGAGTAAATGGCCCTTTCTTTTTATTTAAATCAATTCCAAAATAACATACTACCTGAGTAAAGAAAAATATATCAAATGGAACCAAATTTATTTAACAATGTAAAAGTCACAAACAGAGATGGTATTACCTAACTTAAAAAAGAATAGAGCTGAGCCTTAACCAGGCCTTAAAAAATATCTAACAACTATGATTAATTTTACATAAAAAGACAGATAAGTCTTTGAATAAAGAGGGAAAAGAATTGAGGTGTGGAAGATGTTGGCCAGTGGAGTAGGTAAGGATAACTGACTACTTTTATGAGCAGGTGGGATGAAATATACTTGGCAAGATCAAGTTTCTCTTTTTAGTGATTAAGAAATAAATTTAGAGGGACAGAAAAGCATAGGGAGAATAAAATCAGCACCCATGCAGCCAACATTAAGCATAAGAAATAAATCATTACAATTGAAGCCTCCTGTGAACTGTCTCTTATTGCATTCCCCTGGATTTTGTATCATGCTGCAGCATGTTTTGTATTTCTACTACATACGTATGAATTCCATAAATAGATATTGTATTTTGCATATTTTAAAAATTTTAGAAATGCTTTTATACTCTATATATTCTTTAGCAGTTTGCTTTCTCAATATTGTTTTTAAGTTCTATTCATGCCCATATATATGTAGTTTGAGTTCTTTCATTTTAACTACCGTATGGTTTTGTTGTTGTATGAATAAATAGATGTTTATGTAGAGTTCCACTAGAAGACATTTAATTTTCTCTTTTTCTTTCTTCTTTCTTTCTTATTTTAATTTTTTTATTGATGATGATGATGATTATGATGATTTTTTGCTGTTGTTGTTACTAAACCAATGCTGCTATGAGCATTTTGGTTAGCTTCCTTTGTGTATACATGTGAATAGTGTATATCTAGTGGTAGAATCACTGGGTTAGAAGGTATGTACATCTTTAATTCTATTTGATATTCCAAATTGCTTGTTGATATGGCTGAACCAACTTACATTCTGCCAGGAATACATGATCTTCATTAACACTTTTAATTTTATCAAATCAGATGCATGGGAAAGAGTATCTCATTGTGTTTTCAAGTTGCACTTTTCTCAGTAAATGAGTAGTTCAGCATCTTTTAGTATGTTTACTGGCTATCTGTTTCCTTGTGGGTAAATTGTTATAACTCTGGCAGCTTTATACTCTGTCAACTTGACTAGGCTAGACCTGTTTCCCAGAGTCCCTTTCCTTTTATAGTTCCAGTTAGAGTTGGCCAAAGAGAAATTTGCATGATATTTGGAAGCAGCTCCCATTTACTTTGAAAATTCTCATGAGTAGATACGTCGAGAAATAGATGCAGAGATGTCCATGGTTTCCACCTTGCCTTTTCTTTTTCCCACTACATTTAGCTCCTCTTCATATAGCTAGCCCTGGCCAGTCATGTTCCCAAGCTCCCCAGCAGATTCAGAAGCCACAGCCTTCAATAGGCCTCTCCACCAACACTCCTTTTTGTTTTCATGCTAGTCATTGGAAGCCCCTGGCTTCAGGAGAACTAGTCAGTGATTTGTCTCTTGTTCTCTGATTTCTCCCTTTGGAATCATTTCCCAGTTTTGCCTAATTGTTTAAGTTCCTATTACTATAATAAGTTTCTCAAACAAAACAAAACAAAAACACAGAAAAGTTGGAAGAGCTTGAAGAGCTTATAAACTCATGAAAACCTAACTAAGGCTAAGATCAGAGAGAGAAGACAGGGGCTGAAATGAAACCAACATCTGGCATAGCTTTTTGCCTCAAAGCATTTGTTAAATCATAAGTATCTCTCCAGATTCCAAGAGGATGAGTGTAATAAAAGTAGACTGGAGGGTCGACCAGGTGGAAAGTGACCAAGAGGGCAAGAACTAAGCAAAGTTTTAGGCAGTCTCATAGAGCTAGGGAGGGCAGAAGGGAGGAAAAAAAAAAAAAAAAAAAAAGAGTATCAAGCTCTCCAAGGTGAAGGAGACCTGGTAGAAACTTTGGTTTCCAATTGGATGACTGAAGAGGTGCATTTTATGAGTGATTGCTAACCAATAATAGAACAGAATTTACAAACTGAAGCCCAGATTCAAATCAATTTAAACCTAGACTGTATAAAGGTAATCTGCCTCACATTCCTTAAATGATAAAAGCAAAAGTAAATTCTTTTTTTTTTTTTTTTAAAGATTTTATTTATTTATTTGACAGAGAGAGAGATAGCGAGAGCAGGAACACAAGCAGGGGGAGTGGGAGAGGGAGAAGCAGGCTTCCCGTGGAGCAGGGAGCCCGATGTGGGACTCGATCCCAGGACCCTGGGATCATGACCTGAGCCGAAGGCAGACGCTTAACGACTGAGCCACCCAGGCGCCCAAGCAAAAGTAAATTCTTTATAGAGAAAGATAGCATCATTCTGCTACTTAAATTATTTCTAGAAATTTTCATATAAAATAGCCTGCATTCAACAAAATTACTGTATGTACATTCAATAAAAATACTGTATAAAAATAAAACATACACTGAGAAATACATTCAAATGAGCAGAAACCAACAGGTTAAAAAGTAGAAATAAACACACAGGAAATACATATATTGGCATTTTCAGACAATAACTGTAAGATATTTTAGAAAAATGAAAGAAAAGATAAAGAATTTTACCAGAAAATTTAAATCCATAAAAAGATATCTAAAGGAAATTTTATAACTGAAATATACAATAATTAAATTTTAGAACTTAGTAGATAAATTTAAAGCTGGTTAACATAGAAGAGAGGAGGCCTAGTGAACTGAAGCACCAAGGGAATATTATGGAAAAGTAGATTAAGAGACACATGGAGACATAGTGAAAAGTCATAACATACATGCAATTGATGCTCCAGAAGGAAACAAGATAAAATTGGGAAAGAATCAATATTTGAAGAGATAATGGTTAAAAAAATTGCGAAAATTGATGAAAAATCTATAGCCACATATTTAAGAAGCACAACAGACACAACATAGAATAAATATAAAGAATATCACATGTAGAGTCATCATAGTAAACCTCCTTAAAATCAAAGGAAAAAATTATTAAAACCATCCAATAAAAATATCAGGAGATATTTATTTATTTATTTATTTATTTATTTATTTATTTATTTATTTAGAGAGAGAGACCACATGTGCGCTTGTGCACGCATGAGTTGGGGGGGAGGGTCAGAGGGAGAGGGAGAGGGAGAATCTTAGGCAGACTCCATGCCCAGCATGGAGCCCATTGTGGAGCTCCATTTCAGGACCCTGAGAGCACGACCTGAGCCAAAACCAAGAGTTGGACACTTAACCAGCTGAGCTACCCAGGCACCCCTCAGAAGATATTTTAAAATGTAATTTAACAAGGTGAGTTGAAATTTGTGCACAAATGCCAAGGGCCAAAAATAGCCAAGCCATTCTTGAAGGGGAAAATCTCTCTCTTTTTTTTTTAAAGATTTTATTTATTTATTTGTGAGAGAGAGAATGAGAGAGAGCACATGAGAGTGGGGAGGGTCAGAGGGAGAAGCAGACTCCCTGCCGAGCAGGGAGCCCAATGCGGGACTCGATCCAGGGACTCCAGGATCTTGACCTGAGCCGAAGGCAGTCGCTTAACCAATGGAGCCACCCAGGCGCCCCAAAGGGGAAAATCTCTTGAGGACTTTGAGTGTAGAGGAACATTTTTAAAACAGGACACAAAAAAATATGGACAAGTATCACTATATTAAAATGTTGTTCACCAATATATGCCATTAAGAGAGTGACACAAAGGTGGGAGAAGATATTTGCTGTAACAGGACTAGTAATATGTAAAATGACTAGTAAGACAAATATAGACAAACCAATAGAAAAATGGGAGCAAGATGTTAACTGCTACTTTAAAAACTTAGAAAGGTCAAGGGACCTATGCACTTATGAAGAGGCTCTTCTCCATATTAATTAGTGGGAAAATTGGAATTGGAATTGTGAGATTCCTCTCTACTTACCAGAATTATAAAATATCATAAAGCCTTGTAATGGAGACATGTGGATCCATCATATATGGTTGAAAAGGGATTGGTATAGGGACTTTGGAAAACTATTTAGCATCGTCTACTCAATTTGAATGTACATATTCCCGAAGACCAGCAATTTCACATCTAAATCATGCTCAATAGAACACACTAAAAGACCTCTTCAAAAACATTCTTGCCTGCCTTATTTTTATTAGCCAATGGAACAATCCAAATGTCTACTAAACAAAATGAGCAAAATTTGATATATTCATACAATAGAATACTTGATAGCAATGAATATTGATGAACCCCACCTAAAAATAACTTTAAAAAGAAAATATATATGGGCAATTTTTCTGCCAACACCTGCAATCTGGCTGTAAGTGGGAGCTGGCATGAGAATCACCTGCTCACCCCTGGGCAAGGTTGTGCCAAGAGTTGGGTAGGGCTAGGGAAGTTCTGCTTCCACTGAAGTTGTAGAAAGCCAGAAAGAGTGGTGCTTTAACCCTAACAACAAGAAAATCAGCTTTCTGATTTAGTTCTAGATGCTGCAGAGAGCATCAGGGACTTCTCTTTGGCAAAAAGCCACAGAAATGCCAATTTGGCCCAGAGCAGTTCCTTGAAAATTTGAGATCGCTTAAATTATCTCTGTTTCTCATCTCTCTTCAAAAAAAGTTTTTTTTTTAATTTCCAGAATTTATATTTGTTATAAGCAGAAGAGTTAATCCAATATAAGCAAGTACATCATGATTAGAAAGTTGTAATTAACATTTTATCTTAATCTTATATCAAACAGCTTTGCTAAGCTTTCTTGTTATCTAAATACTTTTTAAAAATACATTTTAATATTTAAAATGTATAATGCATAATTTCTGAGAAGGAAAACAATTGTAGCTTCTCCTTTTTAAGCTGTATGCCTTAGTTTTAATTTTATTTTTATATTATGTTGACTAGAATCTCTGATAATGTAAAAATTGTCACTGAAGACAGATGTACTTATCTTGTTCCTGACTGAAAACAAAATTCTAAGTTTTCACCAATTAATATTATGTATGCTGCAAAATTTAATAGATACTGTTTATTAAGTTATGGAAATCTCCTTTTATTCCTAGTTTACTAAGAGTTTGTTATCACATATGGAATATTGAATTTTAGTAAATGTTTGATCTTCATCTAATTGTGATATTTATGTGACTTTTCTCCTTGAAATTATTACTGTAATAATTCAGTTATTAAATGGATAGCTTATATGAATTATCTGCTATTAAAACAAACTTGTAGTCTACAGATAAATCCAAATTTGTGATATATACATATATATATATCATGATATATATATTTATATGTATATAAATATATATAAATAAATATGTGTATGTGAGTAGGTATAGTAATATATAATTTCTGGATTCAACTGACTAATTTTTTAAAGTATTTTTATATTTATGTTATATAGGCACTAAGTTATAATTTTATTTTTTATTATCTTTTTTCTAGTTTTGGTATCAAGATTATCTTAGTTTCATAAAATTAATTGGAAATTTATTTTCCCTTTTTAAAAAAGGTTTTAAGTCCAGTCAGATAACATACAGTGTATCCCTCATTTTTATTATATGGAACAGAGTACATAGGATAAGGATTAACTCATATAATTATGCAAAGAACACAACTATAAAATTATGTTTTCTTTGTAAGTTTTTAACTCCTCTTTCAATTACTTTCATTATTCTATGCCCATCCTCCTATAATCCTATGTTTTCTTGAAACAACTCTGGTAAGATACTTTCTTTTGCCTAGCAATTTGCCCATTTTGTGTAAATTTGCAATATACTGGCATAAAATATATATTATTAAATCTCCTGTGTGTATAGTTCTGTCTCTTTTTAATGTATCATAGTTTTTATTTGTGCCTCCTATTTTCTTGATTTATCTTGCTATGAATAATGTCTTTTCCCATTCTTTTTTTCTCTTCCTTTGCAATGTCTTGTTAAATTTATGTTGGTTCTTCCATTTTATGTTTCATGTTACTTTTTTCTTTCCCATTTCCTATTTCTTTTTCATGTGTTGCATTCTGACTAATTTCTCCAGATATATATTCTGCTTCATTCGTTTCTTTTCAATCTGCTTTATAACTGAATACTTTCTTCTAAGGTTTTTTTTTTTATCACCCATTACATTTTTCATTTCTCACATTTGTATTTGTTTATTATTGTAAACTGCCTGGTCTTTTTGGATAATGTTTGTTTCTCATGTGTTTAATTTCTTATTTTATCTCTTCTGCAATTTTATTTCTTTTTAAGATTTTATTTATTTATTCGACAGAGAGAGACATAGCCAGAGAGGGAACACAAGCAGAGGGAGTCGGGGAGGGAGAAGCAAGCTTCCCATGGAGGAGCAGGGAGCCCAATGCGGGGCTTGATCCCAGGACCCTGGGATCATGACCTGAGCAGAAGGCAGACGCTTAGTGACTGAACCACCCAGGTGCCCCTCTTCTGCAATTTTAAACATTATCTGACTTACATCTATCAGTCTTTCATCTAAATGTTTTAGGAATATATGTCTGCCCCCCCCCCCTTTTTTTGCGACTTTGTCTCATTGTGGGTATTTTCCTCATATGTTTTATAATTTTGAATGGGGAAATCATGTTCAACTGACTTTATCTATTAGGATCCTAGAAGGATGATAACATGTTTTATCTTTACAGAAAAGTCTTGGGTTTGCATGTGCCAGGCTTAGAACCATTACCGCTTTGAGAAACACAGTTTATATTAATTTTCCAGACCATGAAAACTTTGTGAATTTAAATCCCTAACTTCCCTAAAGCAGATCTATGAATACAATGTTTTAAGGGAGGTGTTTTTTTTTTCTACCCAGAGCCAAGGATGATACAAAGTTCCTTTGTCATATCCATGTTCAACTGGAGAGATTTTAATGAAGTTCACACTTTCATTGTGGATGATGTCCTTCAAGGGTCGTAATTGTATGAGTCATCTTCATTCAAATTATCAACTCCCAGGTGCCCAGGGCTTCATGTGGCCTTTAAAGGCCAAGCCACTTGATTACTCAGCCTAGCAAAACCTCTAGGACTGCCAAATTGCTAGTGCCTGATTATAACACTGGTTTTCAATTTCTCCTACTTTTGGAGACTCTAGAGGTGTCCTTTAGTTACTTGTGAACTCAAACATTTATGTTAAAGAAGTTTATCCAGGATTTTGACAGACTTCCCTGAGACGGTTTTTATCTTTTCACCATAAAATACACAAAATTCTTGGAAAGAAAAGCTGACCTTCTCAAAACTCTTCATTTCAAAATGATACATTAGGTTTTTCAGTAGCTGATGATCACCTCTGAGAAATATAAAGGATTGCTCAGGTAAGAAAATGGCTCGATACATTAAACTATACTAAACCAACTACGGTTTTCATTGAATGGTATGAAAAATATAACAAAATATAATTTATGAAGAAATTATACACTGTTCAAAACTATTAAGGACTTCAAGGATCTTTTATTTTGGGGGGATTATAGCTATCTACTATGTTATAAATTAAAACTAAGAACTTAAAAATTTTTATTTTTAAATAGTCATAATTATATTACATTTTAATATAAATATTTTCATAAAATTATATTTTCCAAAACAAAAAATGAGGAAAGTGGCATTGTTCTATATTTTTGCATATGTCCTTAATAGAAAAAGGGCTGAATTCTCATATGTTTCTGCATTCAATGTGTTGTGATATTTCGTTGCATTTATTGAAGCATTGGTTGCATATAGTGCAAATATATGAAGAAAATCTAGTCTCACAGGGACATGTAGCTGGAACAGGGGGGAGTTATTTTAATAAACTTTTCAGATGGCTATGAATATTCTTCTTTGATTCAACATCTTTCTAGCCCACTAAATGCAAAAGAAGATGGCCAAACACCTGGCTACCTACTTGGAACAGTGTGGAGTGGGAATGCCATTGTGTTGTGTGTCCCGATAGTCCCAAAGTTACAAACACAATAGATATTGCATAAGTTTACAAGCTTCCTTCCTCATTTTAAATCTTCCTTTTCTCTGCCTTTTCCTATAGTCCCATTCCCCCCCAACTTTTCTCCTCTTAAGAATTTCCAAAACATCAAATAGCAAGGCTTGAGAGAGAGATAAGAGGAAAGAGAAGATGCAGTAAGGCTAGAACACTGGAGATGGAAGAAATTATGGAGGGTATAAATGAGAGAGAAAGTGATAAAAGAGGCCCAGAATATACTGCTGTGGAACAGAAAATAAAGCACAATGGGAAGACAAGAGAAGAAAGACAAGCAGTAGGATAGGAGAGAAACCAGCTAGGAGACAGGCACAAAATACCCCAAGGACAGGAGTGGAGGACTGAGGCTCATATAAGGGAATCTTTTTCTTTATCAGAAAGATGGGTATTAAAGAGGGCACGTTCTGCATGGAGCGCTGGGTATTATCCACAAACAATGAATCATGGAACACTACATCAAAAACTAATGATGTAATGTATAGTGATTAACATAACAATAAAAAATATTTTTAAAAATTAAAAAAAAGAAAGAGAGCTACTTTTACACAACGTTAAGAACAATAAGAACATTGTTAATTAACATGGTATATCCAGCCTCATGGTAATAATTAGCATGGTATATCCAACCTCATATTTTGTTTGTAACTAAGGCCCTTGGAGACTATGGGGGTCATCCATGGCTGTCCTCACTCCAAAGACTAAGGAACTGCCAATAAAAAGCCACTTTTCCCCGTATTTCCTTAGAAGGAAAGTCATTATGTGACCACAACCCATGGTATCAAAAAACTTTCAGTATGTTTTCATTTTCTTGCAGCTTGTTCTCTCAGGATATAATAATTATTTTATTTCTCCAGTGTCTAAAATAACTACTTCCCCACCTCTATCTTATATGCTTACTTATTTCATATTTGAAAGAGTTCCATCTCATGCCAGTATCTCATTTTTTCAGGTGGAAGATTTTATCTTCAAGTTCTAATCTGAACAGTTTGCCAGCCCCTTCATGCTCTCAGATTCTCATCGTTGGGCTTCATTTCTCCTGTGTCCTTGTTTATGACTTTGTGCAATATCCAGATGAGCTTTATTCTTTGATTGTCTTTGAAGGATAACTAGCTTTTGAATTCTTCCCCCTGAGATATCACAGAGAACCAGTGTTCTCAGGAAAACATTTATAATGATTGCCTAGTCCTTTATCTGGATTGTTGGTGTCTCTGACTTTGCCATTCCATGAATAAAGTTGGGATTATTTTTCCATAAGCAGCTTTCTTTCTGGATTTTGTTATATAGAGACTCATTTGCCATTCTTATGCCCTCTCATGCCAAAATAGATTTCTGTAGTTTATCTATTTTAGGTTAGAATCTCACCGCAGTAAAAAGCCTACACCATTTATAGACTTAGGGATTTGACTATGGACTGCTTCCTCCAAATTATTTATACATCTACAAAAGAAGACTAAAAAGATAAGTTTATTTATCATTATCCTATAATTCCTATTCAAGTCCACTGAAGACCATGCCTCTCATTACTAGGTAACTCAATGCATTTTAATAGTGTTCAATATAAAAAAAAAATTGAAAATCTAAATAGATTATAAAACCACTGGTTCTCATTTTTCTCGTATTATTCCAAATAAGCACCAGTTTTCTTAAAGAAACCATGTTAGCTTTTGTACAAGATATACATGTATGTGTATATAATACATATATAATAAATATGTAATATATAATACATATATATACATATCTCCTTATATTTTCTATGCTCCAATGCTTTATTGTAAATTCTAACAACCTCTATGAAATGGAAAAGAGATTTAGTAAATGGTAGTTCCCAGTATCCCCTCTGGAGCCCTGATAGAAATGATTATCACAATGCACAATCACCAGCTGTCTTATATAAAAGCCTGAACATTCTGGGAAATATTCCATAATTGTACACCTTAAATTTTTCCAGTCTTATATATCAGTGACAACCAGGTGAATTATTTATATTTTCCCAGTGATTTGGTATAGAGTATCCTATAGTTTTACTTTTCTCCAACTTAGAAATTCCAAAATATCAATTTCTAAAACAATTTGGGAGTGAGAAGTTTCCTAAACATTTCCCCAGTAGAGACCCAGACAAATAATGTGTTATCCTCTCATTGCTCACTCTTTCCAATCCCAAATTCTCCTTGTATTCCATGAGACTCAAGTAATTCCATGGATTTCTTAATTGAATTTTTCCCTTTATTCCATTATTACTAGTTTAGAAGCCTCTTTAATAGACTCTTCAAAATATATTTTGCCCCACTTTGTTTGTAATTGTGACCATTTCATTTAAATACGAAACAAAAATTATTCTCTGAAACTACCATGCTAGAAGAAACAACGGTGTAGATATTAGGTTGAGGGCGGGGGGTCTCAGATACCCATCCCCACTGCCCGACCTTACATATGCTTCCTCTCATCAGCCTAAAATTTCTTCTCAGACAATAATAGTTTTGTAGAACAATTTCATGTCTGAATCACTAAGGGGGAATATTCTCCCTAACGCGACTTAGGCAGAACTCACAACTTCCTAGAGAAGTTTTGAATACAGTAGAAGAGAGAATTCAGGAAGAGTCAGAACAGTGGTTTTCAAAGTATAGTTCACAGGTGGGTAGCAGCCACGTCTGGGAGCTTCTTAGAAATGTTTAATCCGGGGCGCCTGGGTGGCTCAGTCATTAAGCGTCTGCCTTTGGCTCAGGTCATGATCCCAGGGTCCTGGGATCGAGCCCCACATCAGGCTCCCTGCTCAACAGGAAGCCTGCTTCTCCCTCTCCCACTCCCCATGCTTGTATTCCCTCTCTCGCTGTGTCTCTCTCTGTCAAATAAATAAATAAAATCTTTAAAAAAAAAAAAAAAAGAAAGAAATGTTTAATCCCCCTACCCCAGACCTACTGAATCAGACACTCTGTAAGTGGGATCCAGAAATTTGTGTTTTCCTCTCCAAGGGATTCTAATGTCCACTAGAGTTTGCAAAACACTGCAATAGAGATCTAGGTCCATTTATCAAAGGACAGGCAGTGTCCTGGAGTAGTGCTTCTCAACTGGGGCATGTAGAAGAACTGTAGATCTCTGGTGGGACTGCAGACTCTACATGTCCAAGAACCTTCTGGGTCATGCTGCTGCTGCTGTTTTATAGACTACAGTTGACAGCAAGGCCACTGATAAAAGCGAGGGAGAGACCATATAAGGAGGGGCCAAGGAAAAGAGGCAAATGGAGTGACCTTGACAAGTTTGGCCCAACACTGAGGGAGATTGATTAGACTTGGCTTTATTGGGAATCTTGATAGCTGACACAAAGCAAGGCCTTATCTTGGGTCCAAGATTTTAAGAAAGGTGATCTGGCATGAAAGGTCAGTAGACAAAGAAAAAGGAGTGTAAAGCTTTAAGCTTATGCCAGGTTAGCTTGTGTGATTTGGGACTTCGCGATGTACTATATCTCAATTCTTTATGGTAATTTTTGGAAGAAACATATATATGCTTCAACTTGCCAGGACCTATACTAAGTAGACACAGTGGGGCAAAATATACTCATAAAGGACAGGAAGCAGGCCTAAGTCATATTGGTGAAACCCAGTTTAGAAAGCCTACAGTTTGGGGGGCTGATGTATGACATTGGGCAATTTACTTAATATCTCTGTTCCTCTGTTTTCTCATGTCTAAAATGTGAATAAAAATAAAATCTATCTTACAGAACTCTTGTGAAGTTTAAATGAATGAAGATATTTGCAAGGCACACAGCAGAGTGCCTAGCACATAAGAAAACTCAATAAACTCTTCATCTTTATCTTTGTCTTCACTTTATTATTTTCATTATTATTATTACATCTGCCACATTCATCTTTCCTAGCAAATGGAGAAACAATGAGGCTGAAGAAATTATGGGCATATCATGATAATAAAATGGTAAGTGGTACGAGAACCAATCAAGGGGATTGAGAAAGAACCTTTTTCCAAAGGGGGATATTAACCAAAACAACAAATCCTGTGTTAAATCTTTTCATATAAAAAAACTGAAAATCTCTTTATTTTATGATGAGATCCTGAAGGATAAATAGTTAATGCAAAGCTGTTGTTATTAGACTTCCTGCAGAAATGTCAAGGTAGCAACGTTTTAGTGACATGTAAAAGAAGTAGCCAAGTCCTAGCGTTAGCTCACTTTCTTTTGGCTTTTCTGAGGTCACACATAGGTCAGATTTCCTGACCAATCAATCTTTTGACATGTTGAGCTGCTGAAGAAAATCAAGTGTTCCTCCGGGGAGCAGATCTCTATGGTTTGAGTATTTTTTTCTTTTTCTTTTTCTTTTCATTTTTTCAAGCAAAGTCATCACTATATCAGTCTGCTGCAGAAAAGAATTGGTAAAATAATTTCTGCAACCTCTCAGAATGTGAGACTAGTGTTTTGGGATAAGAGGCAGAGGAAAAGAATTTCTCCTGAAATTTTGTACTGATCGTTTCATGTATCCCTGTGATCACTTATTTAGTATTGGAGTAACTTGATTTCATTTCTGAGAACATAGCTTTATTACCACAAAATAAAACCGAGGCTTTTTCTAAAATTTATTGATCCTAACTCTTTTGTGTTATTTAGAAAACACTTATGATCTAAAAATGACCAGCTAATTTAAAATACCTTAATACGTATGCATGTGGCTCTACCCCTCACTCTCTCTCTCTCTCTCTCTCTCACACACACACACACACACAGAGTAATATTAATGATTCTTGGCAGTAATTCTGATTGGCATACATTTTTCAAGTATTTTCAACACATTACACATTCAAATTCTCTGTAAAATAAATAAAACAACCGTGAAAAAACATAAATCAGTTAAGACTTTTCAGGCTTTAGAGAGTTCCCCGAAAAACAGGCCTTTAAAAATGATTTTCAGTATTTAATGTTTTTAAGAAATGTGTCTGTTTGCTGCATGATTAGGAAGAATTTCCTTACAACCCTCAATGAAGGCAGTGTGAGGTAACAATGTACATAAATCTTTCTTACTGAAGCAAAGCTGTTGTTGTGTTACCCAGTGGTTCAAACAGCCAGTAATATTTAACTTGTATGCTTCTTGTAGCAATAAAACAAATAAATGGACTTCTCAAAAGTTACGTCCTGCATTATATAAATCTTCCTCTTTAGCACGCTGTAACCTGCCTCGGCCACAAAGCACTGTAGCCCTTCCTGGCCACAAAGTAAGTACTCTTCTTATTGAGGCCTAGACATTTTCATTGATTTTCCTCACGTTGCAGTGAAATCATCTGTGCCAACAAATTATGTAACAATATTTAAATGAAGCTCCCAAAGCATCTTATTATCAATTAGTATCCAACCTAGCCAACAGTAGCAAATGGAATGGATCTTTCTAATGGATCCATTATTTTGTACTTCCAAAGTTACACGGGGATGGAATAGTGATCAAAGAATTTGCTTTGGTGGGTCCGTGTTTATCCAGCTGACATGCAAAGCTCCCACAAATTTGGCTGAGGAATTTTGAGAGATTCATAGCAACCTGGCTAGGGAAGCAAGCTGCCTTTTACCTCCTGTCAGTCATGTTACAGTGTACGCAGAAGTGAGCCCACAAAGTTCAAAACCAAGAGACTGTGGTCTGTTTTTATTTCAGCGTGGAGGCCAGTGAGAGTGAAAGTGTTCAGGAGATTCTCCACGTGGATAATAACAATGTAATCTGATGACAAAAAAAGGGAGGGGTAATATCCTGCCTAGAATGTTGACATTTTTGCAACTCACTTGTTTTTTAAATCTCCAGATTGCTCACGCAGATACATAAACAAACATCCTCCCATTCTGAGAGAAAGTAGAAAGTACAGCCCTTTACCATCTCTTCCTTTGGTAATTAATAAATAAATAAACTATAAATAAAATGGTTTTAACTTCTCAGAATATAGGGGGAAAATGGAGTAAACCTTGCTCCTAGAACTGATCTCTGAATTACAAATACAACATGGTTTGTTCAAACCCAAATATAGATGGCTTTTGATTTACAATAAAGAGGTGCCAGTTAGAGTAATAACACCATTCTGGAACATTGAGAGCACACGCAGTTTTATATACCTAGGGTAGAATCAAATGACCTAAGTCTTTAGGAACTCATTGAAAGTGGGAGAATTAAAGTGTGTAGTTATTAAGTCACCAGGTGTAGGTTGGTCACAAAGCCTTCAACCCTAATACCTACCTGAAGGCTTAGGCTTATCCCTAGACACCCAGGCTCCATTTGACAATGATGACAATTACTCCTCCGCATGACAGCCGCTTATGTCATACTCCATCCTGAAAATGGGGCTTCTGACTTCTTCCCAAGGCTCATATCCGCGTATTTCTCACCTACCATTTATGTTAAGACTGACGTCACTAGGGATTATAAAATGTCTTTAGACCGTCACTAGCTTCAGAGTTGGAGCCATACTTTTGCTTCATTTTTTTTTTTTTAAGATGTCCCTTACTTTCTAGCCACTTCGGGAATGAATTTTAAGTTGTCAAAATCTTTTGCCCATAATTTGTAGAAGCTTTGTGGTGGATCAAACTGTGGCAGGCCGAAGTGCTGGTTTGCAAGGAGACTGCAAAATCAGAATGCCTTCTCAGTTCTTGACAGTACATACGCATATTTGATATGATTATTTGTTTTAACCTCATTTTTTTATTACCTGACCAATTACTATTTCTAATCTTATCAAGTAAGTGTTTTTTACTGTACTCACTATGTTAGTGTGAAGCCTTTTTTTCCTTTTCTTTCCTCCTCCTCCTCTTCCTTCTTCTTCCTCTTTTTCTTTCTCTTCCTTTTCTTCTTCTTTCCCCTCCTCCTCCTCCTTCTTCTCTTTAAATCCTTCTTCTAATAGGAGTGAGAAGGCATTCAGATTATTTCAAGTGTTTCTTTTTTTTTTTTTTTAAGATTTATTTATTTTAGAGAGAGAGAGTGCATGAGGAGCCGGTGGGAGGGGCAGAGGGAGAGAGAGAGAATCTCAAGCGGACTCCCTGCTGAGTGTGGAACCTGATGCTGGGTTTGATCAGCAGTTGAGCATCTGACTCTTGATTTAGGCTCAGGTCATGATCTTGGGGTCCTGGGATCGAGCCCACCGTGTAGGGCTCCACTCTCAATGGGGAGTCTGCTCCAGGATTCTCTCTCTCCCTCTGCCATTCCTCCCCACCAAATAAGTAAATCTTAAAAAAAAAAAAGCAAAGTGGGGTGCCTGGGTGGCTCAGTCATTAAGTGTCTGACACTTGGTTTTGGCTCAGGTCATGATCTTGAGGTGTTGACATCAAGCCCTGAGTCTGGCTCCATAGTCAGCATGGAGTCTGCTTCAGATTCTCTCTCCTTCTCCCTCTGCTTCTCCCCCTTCTCACGCTCACTCTGTCTCTAAAATAAATAAATAAATAAATAAATAAATAAATAAATAAATAAATAAATAAAATCTTAAAAAAAAACATGAAACATTGTTGAGTGTTCCTCACTTATGGAAATTAATCTTCTAAATTTATTTGAGAAGATTTTTATTTTTCCAGCGGTGAAGACTTTAACTGCAATTGTGTAATTATTAGGTCAATGAAGATGAAATATCGTGGAAAAAACAAGGGAAGATTGATAAAATATGTTTTGAAGTTTAAAAGCCCAATTATATTATAGATGACTTAAATTATTTCCTCAAAAAATCTGCAAAAATGAATGCAAGTTATTTTTATATACTAAACAGTATAACCTTAATTGCCATGGGTAGTCACATTTTGACCTTGCTTTGCCATCTTCCAACCTTTTATACCCAAATCACTTTTTAAAAAGATTTTTATTTATTTATTTGAGAGAGAGAGAGCATGAGAGAGAGAGCCTGAGCTGGGGGTGGGGGCAGAGGGTGTAGCAGACTCCTCACTGAGCAGGGAACCCAATGCAGGGCTCAATCCCAGCACCCCGGGATTAGGACCTGAGCTGAAGGCCGACACTTAACTGACTGAGACATGCAGGTGCCCTTTTATACCCAAATCACTTTTGAAAACTTTCTTGGAAAATTTTTTGAGAGGATACTTTTTTTTTAAAGTCATCTTTTGAGAAAAATACACATCAAAATGTAATTTCTTGGGGCACCTGGGTGGCTCAGTTGTTAAGCGTCTGCCTTCAGCTCAGGTCATGATCCCAGGTCTTGGGATCGAGCCCTGCATTGGGCTCCCTGCTCAGTGGGAAGCCTGCTTCTCCCTCTCCCACTCCCCCAGCTTGTGTTCCTTCTCTCACTTTGTCTCTCTCTGTCAAATAAATAAATTTTAAAAATATAAAAAAATGTAATTTCTTCTTATGCCATAATATTTTCTCATTTTCCTCAGTCTCCAATCTTTGATTACTGCCCCCCAATCCACACCCAGTCCACTGTCATATTTTATCAACTTTTTTTTCCTAAGGATTTTATTTATTTATTTGAGAGAGAGTGAGAGAGAGCAGAAGCTGGGTAGGGGCGGGCAAAGGCAGAGTGAGAGGGAGAAGCAGGCTCCCCACTGAGCAGGGAGCCCAGTGCTAGGCTCAATCCCAGGACCCTGGGATCATGACCTGAGCCGAAGGCAGATGGTTAATGGACTGAGCCACCCAGGTGCCCCTATCAACATTCTTTTAATCCATCCCCTCAAACATTCACATTCCTTCTTTCTCTGGGAAATTGCAGGCTGTTTTTCTAGAAAATTCCATCCTACCTTTATTTGTTTTACTTTTCTCTGCATGCTCTATCAATTTCCAAGAGACAATGACATGGTAAAGAAGTGGAGGGAAATTTTGGGCCTGTGACTGAGAGTATGTCACTGAGAATAAAGTAGAACATGTAGGGTGTTGGTAAACAGAATGAGTATGACTTATGAAAGTGAGACAGGTCAGAGAGTAAATATATTTGTCCAGGAACACAAGCTTAGCCTCGTATTGTGCACAAAAGGTGGAAATATGGAAAATCTGAAAACTGTCATGTAAGTTGAAAGTGGAGAGACAAGGAAAGAGAAAATAATGAGAGATAGAGAAGAAAGAGGGTCTGGTAAAGAATAGAATGCATTAGTAAATGTCATTTGAAAATTTGTGGTAGGTAAGACAAGTATTCAAAACCCATAGGTGTCCTATAAAATGAAGAAAATCTGGGTCACCTTAAAATCTGGGTCATCTATGCAATATTTGCCCATGTAAACTACCATCTTTTTTGGCTCATTAATCCATTCTGGCTCAATTTATAGGAATTCTGCTTAGTAGTTTTTAACACTTATTTTTCATCTAGCTTTCCATTTCTTCTGAGTTTTTCCCTTATGTCTTACCTGAAGCCCTTCCAATTTTGTTTCTCTCTTTTCAGGAAGTTCTCTAATTCGAATAGTGGTAATGATTTTAAACTTTTAAGGATGGTTTAGGGGAAAGCCAAGGGCAGTACTCTGTGCAGTTCTCAACTAGGCTTTCATGTTCTTGGTTCTGTAATCTTGGGGAAGTCATGTTACCTCTTTAGTTTCAGTTTAAATACAATAATTTTAATAGTTTTCCCCCCCAGATATAATGTTCTCTAATGTGAAGCTGGCGAAGAGAATGCAATTTGTAAACTATGTTTGTTTGTTTTTTAAAGATTTTATTTATTTATTTGACAGAGAGATTGACAGCGAGAGAGGGAACACAAGCAGGGGGAGTGGGAGAGGGAGAAGCAGGCTTCCCGCCGAGCAGGGAGCCCGATGCGGGGCTCGATCCCAGGACCCTGGGATCATGACCCGAGCGGAAGGCAGACGCCCAATGACTGAGCCACCCAGGCGCCCCTGTAAACTATGTTTTACCTTATCTAAAGGTGTCAGTATTTTGAGATTAATTTAGTATATGATATCTGGGTAAAAATTTAAATATCAGGTGCATTACTTTTTTTTAAAATAACAGCTTTATTGAAATATAATTCACATCTCATAAAATTCTCCTTTTTAAAGTATACACTCAATTTTTAAATATAATCACAGAGTTGTGCAACTGTCACCACCACTATCTAATTTAGGCAATTTTTATCACTCTACATCCCCAAAAGAAACCTTGTACCTATTTGCTATGATGTCCTGTTTCCTCTTCTTCTCTCCAGTCCTTGGTAACCACTAGTCTACTTTCTGTCTCTGTGTACTTGTCTGTTCTGGACATTTCATATAAATGCAATCATGCAATATGTAATTTTTTGTGTCTAGCTTCTTTCAGTCAGCATGTTTCCAAGATTCATCCATGTTGTAGTATGCATCAGCACTTCATTCCTTTTTATTGATGAATACTCCTCCATGGTATGGAAAATCATATTTGTTTATGTGTTCATCAGTTGATGGACATTTGGGTTATTTGCACTTTTTGACTATTATAAATAATGCAATTATAAACTTTCACATTTTTGTGTGCACAGATATTTTTAATTCTTTTGAGTATATACCAAAGAGTGGAATTGCTGGTCATATAGTATGTTAGTTTCCTATTGTCATTGTAAAAAAATTACCACAAACTTTGTTGCTTAGAAGAATACAAATTTATTATCTTGAGTTCTGGAGGTCAGAAATTTAGAACACGTTGGCAGGGGCTGCACTGTTAGTAGAGGCTCTAGAGGAGAATCACTTCCTTGCCTTTCCTAGCTTCTAGAGGCTGCCTGAACCCCTTGCTCATGGCCCCTATCCACCATCTTCAAAACCAGCAGCATAGTGTCTTCTAACTTTTCTCTATGATTCCTGCTTCCTTCTTCACATCTATTTTACTGACTCTCCTGCCTCTCCCTTTCCCTATAAAGATGGTTATGATTACATACCCCAGCCCTGATGATCCAGAATAATCTTTACAGCTCAAGAAACTTAATCATATTTGCAAAGTTCCTCTTGCCATGTAATGTAACATTCACAGATTATGGGGATTAGTAGGTGGACAACTTTGTGGCCTGTTATTCTGCTTACTCATGTATGGTAATTCTATGCTTAACATTGTGAGGAACTGACAAACTGTTTTCTAAAGTGAATACCAGGGGTGCCTGGATGGCTCAGTCAGTTAAGTGTCTGCCTGTTAAGGGTCCTGGTATCAAGTCCCGCACTGGGCTCCCTGCTCAGAGAGGAGTCTGCTTCTCCCTCTCTCTCCACCCCCCACTCGAGCACTTTCTCTCTCTCATTCTCTCTCTCTCAAGTAAATAAATAAAATCTTTAAAAAAATAAAGTGAATACCATTTTACATTCCCACAAGCAATGTATGAGTGTTGCAAATTCTCCACATCTTTGTCAACACTTATTTTTAATTAATAAAATTTAGTTTTTAGAGCAGCTTCAAGTTTACAGAAAATTGAGCAGAACGTACAGAGAGTTCCCATATACTTTCTGTGCAGCACGCACACACATAATCTCCCCGCCCATCAACAAGCCCTACAGTGGTACATTTGTTACAATCTATGAACCTACGATGACACATCATTATCACTCTAAGTCCACAGTTCACATTAGAGTTCATTCTTGGTATTGTATATTCTACTGGTTTTGACAAATGTATAATGCCAAGTATCTACCACTAGAGTACCATACAGAATAGTTTTTGCATCTTAAAAATCCTCTGTACTCCATCTTTCCTCTATCCCCAACCCTTATCAACCATGGATCCTTCTTTTTTTTTTCTTTTTTTTTTATTCTTATGTTAATCCCCATACATTACATCATTAGTTTTAGATGAAGTGTTCCATGATTCATTGTTTGTGCATAACACCCAGTGCTCCATGCAGAACGTGCCCTCTTTAATACCCATCACCAGGCTAACCCATCCTCCCACTCCCCTCCCCTCTAGAACCCTCAGTTTGTTTTTCAGAGTCCATCGTCTCTCGAACCACGGATCCTTCTAATGTCTCTAATAGTTTTGTCTTTTCCAGAATGTGATGTAGTTGGAATCACACAGCCTTTTCGGATTGGCTTATTTCACTTAGGAATATGCATTTAAGTTTCTTCTAGGTCTTTTCATGGATTGATACCTCTTTTTTAATTGTTATTTTTTAGTGCTGAATAATATTCCATTGTCTGAATGTACCACAGCTTAGCTATTTACCTACTAAAGGATATCTTGGTTTCTTCTCAGTTTGGCAATTATGAGTAGAGCTGCTATAAAAATCTGTGTGCAGGTTTTGTGTGGGTATAAGTTTTCAATGCTTTTGGGTAAATACCCAGGAGTGTGGTTCATCTGGTAAAAGAATGTTTAGTTTTGTAAGAAACTGTCAAACTGTTTTCCAAAGTGGCTGTACCATTTTTCCTTCTCACCAGGAAAGACTAAGAGTTCCTGTTGCTCTAGTTCCCATCAGCATTTAGTGCTGTCATTTGTTTTGGATTTGGCCATTCTAATAATAGGTATGGATATCTCACTGTTTCTATTTACAAATCTCAAATAACAGGTGATGTGGGACATCTTTTAATATGCTTATTTGGTATTATAAATCTTTCAATTAGTTCTTTTTTCTTGGAGAGTTTTAAAAAGGTCTTTGTATAATTTGGATAACTGTTTTATCAGATGTCTCTTTGCAAGTATTTTCTCCCAGTCTATGGCTTGTCTTCTCATTCAGCTCATCAATTACTTCTTTCATGAATTGTGCTTTTGGTATTGTATTTAAAGAGTCATCACCAAACCCACGGTCATTTAGGTTATCTCCTATATTATCTTGCAGAAGCTTTTATAGTTTTGTGTTTTACATTTACATTTAGGTGTATGATTCATTTGGAATTAGTTTTTGTGAAGGGTGTAAGGTCTGTTTCTAGATTCTTTTTTTTTATGTAAATTACAGAGTTATTTCAGCATTATTTGTTGAAAAGACCATCTTCTTTCTATTTTATTTCCCTTGATCTTTTGTCAAAGATCAGTTGACTACATTTCTGTGGTTCTATTCCTGAACTCTCTCTTTTGTTCTATTGATCTACTTGTCTATTCTTTCACCAATTCCACACTGTCTTGATTACTGTAACTTTATAATAAGTTGAAGTTGGGTAGTGTCAGTACTCAGACTTTGCTCTTCTCCTTCAATACTGAGTTGGCTACTCTGGATCTTTTTGCCTCTGTATTAAATTTTAGAATCAGTTTGTCAATATCCACAAAATAACTTGCTGGGATTTTTATTGGCAATGTGCTCTGTGTTCATGAAGGATATTGGTCTGAGGGTTTTTTGTTATTTTTTTTGTTTTTTTTATTTTTTGTTTGTAACATCTTTGTCTAGTTTTGGAATTAAGGTAATCCTGACCTCATGGAGTTAAGAAATATTTTCTCTGCTTCTAACCTCTGAAACAGACTTTATTTAATTGGTATATTTTTTCTTTAAATAGTTGGTAGAATTCACCAGTGAACCCATCTGGGCCTGGTGCTTTCTGTTTTGGAAGGTTATTAATTTCTGATTCAATTTCTTTAATAAACACAGGACACTGAGATTATTTCTTCTTGTGTGAGTTTTGGCAAACTGTGTCTCTCAAGGATTGGTCCATTTCTCCTCAGTTATCAAATGTGTGTGCATAAAGGTATTCATAGTAGTCTTTTATTATCCCTTTAATGACCATTAAATCTGTAGTGATTTCTCCACTTTCACTTCTGATATTAGTACATCCAAGCACATGATTTCATTTTGTTTTTGAAGAACCCACTGAGGAAAGTATTATACTATTTTTATAGATTGGCAAACTGAGGTTCAATGATCTTAAATAAATTGATTAATCTTTTTCCTTTCTACCAATGTCTCTGATTGCCAATCTGTGAACAGTGCAGGACTGGTTATGTGATAATCATCCTGGTGAAAATTTTTATAATATAAATTCCAGGACACTCACTCCTGAAGATTCTAGTTTGATAGGTTTAGCTTGGAACATATTTTCTATACTTCATGTCCTCAGACTAGTTCAGGGAGTTAACTAGGTTTCACCTCTTACAACTACTGAAAGAGATTGGAAAAAGCTGCTCAGGATCCTGTGCTGAATTCTGGGGCTAAAGGGGAAGTATTCTGTGATCCATTAGTGATGGCTGTGATGGGGCCAGATGGAGGGAGTAGAACCCCACTGCCAAATATTGGCCAACTGTGATCTAGATAGTGACAGTTGGTGGGTAGGTGAGAAGAAAAAAAAAAAAAAGGAAATTAGAGAATATCAGTTATATTTTGATTAAAAATTGCCTGAAAACATACTAAATATTTTATACAGCTATATTAGCTATATCAGAAACTTAAATGTATCTCTTGGAAAAATACTAGTGATGACCACAGGATAGAGAGCCAAATAAAGGAGAGGGTCCAAAATACTCTTGCAAGTTTGCAATATGGGATTCCGGCCCTGTCCCAGTCCTACCAGATTGCCTGTGCCAGGAATGCTAGGACTCTGTGTAAGAGCAGCTGCCATGTGCCCATGTTCTTTCTGTTGCAATCTTATGTCTTAAGGCAAAAAATGTGGCTCTATGTATTTTAGCAACTGATCAAATATTTATTATTTCAAAACTTTCAGGGAGAAATCAAATGTATTTTGTAATCTTAAACTGTGTATGCTTATTTTTCATGTCTTATTATTACATTTTAATATTCGATGTGTAGATTCTATTTGGAGAAACAGCTTGGAAGGTGGGTCTGGTAAAAATACACCTAAGTACATGCAATGGCTGCCATAGATAGATATAGTCATAGAAAGAAGTGATTAAGCTGTGCCATTTACAGACAAATGCTTCTTTTGGGGGTTTAATTTTCCATGACAATGTAGGCTTCTTCAAGGGGGAGCTCCATACTTGGGATTCATTTAGGCTAGGAGAACTGTGCATACAGCTTCTTGCTGTCACACTAGCAACAGGTCTCATGCAATCCTCATTATTTCGGTGATTATCAGCAGGTAATTTGAGGCAGATTGACTAAACTCCTAGGATCCCCAACAATTCTTAGTTTGTCTTCCACTCTTGTGGACATTGTTAATTCCTCTGCCCACTTAGAGTTGAAAGAAATGATGAATAAGGTCCTTTCCCACAGTCAGTGTCAGGATAGGCCTTTGAATTGCTTAGTTACCTCCATACCTTTAGAAGGGTTGTGAAAAAGACTTACAACAAATATAAAGAGAAAAGTGTTGCAGTCGATTAGTGATATCTATCATCAGGCGAAAATTGGAAAGTTGTAGCACATGATAAGTAATTCTTTCCTCTTTGATTCATATCAGTAACAGTGGCTAGGTGGGGAAAAAATAAAAATATGTTAGGTATGATGTTGCTATTATCAGCATGAAGGTAGGAAAAGAACTGGACAAGAGGGCTGGCATGAAGTGTCCGGATATAATTTCCACAAAATCCAAACTTAACCCTCACAAATCTCTACAGTACCAAAATTATTAGAAAATTTTAAAAACCCACAAAACTCTCTCAGATACAGGTGTTAAATGCATTTTAAAAATATAATTGACCTTGAATTATAAATGCCTTTCTGTGTCTATTAATAACAATATTCCCCATTCAAAATCCATAAGATGTCAGTTCTTAGGAAAATCAAGTCAGAAAAATAGTTTATTACTTTGCTATTTAATCATTTGAAACTGGAAATTGGTCCTTACCTTGGTTCATAGTCTGAAGGTCTGGCATTTCCACTTGGTTTTACCATTGTAACAACTGAGACCTAGTGTTTTACAGATAATTACATTTATTGTACAAGCTAACTGAAAAAGTGCTGAATAATTGTCACTGCTTCAGAGATTAGATTTTGCAGTGATATTTTTCTACTAGCACTGCATTGAGATGCTTTTAATGGAAGGAGCTACAGTAATATTAAAGAATTGTTGACAGCTACTTATGAGAGGACTTTTACATTTGTAAACAAAACTTGACTTTATCAAAAGCAAATATCAAGAGGTTATTTTACTCTCTGTTACACCTCATAAGGTAGCTCCAATATACTCTGGAGCAAGGGTGGAGTGGGTGGGAAAAGTTTAATATAGTAGAATATAGAGAAAAAACCTGATGTTAGGCAAAGCAAATGACAAGGAACTAAAAAAGTTAAGTCCAGACAATAAAAATGTATATGTTCTTTGTTAAATGATGCACTGAGATTTTAAAATAAAAGTTCCCATTTACCTCATATTCTGGGAAACACACTCAACTCTCAATATTTCCTGAAGGCAATGAGAACTCTTTTTCTTTTCTTTTTTTCATTTTTTGTCCCTTTGAGGGCATTACCTTTAAGTCAACGAACAAAACAAGGAAACCCTCTAAACAACTGATTGGAAACCTAAGCTGGAGCTAAGACACATATTGAAATTAGGGCTATCATTGCTTGACCATGGCTCAATTTCTGGTTTTCTCATTAGATGTCATACATGTGTTTCCTGTTATGCTTACTAAAAACAATATCTTATATCAGGTCACATTTCCTACAGATACCAACCAAGAACTAATTTTCCAGCTTGCAGATTAATTTGGAATAGGAAAAGAAATAGTTATTAAATAAATGGTACTGGGTAATTAATTAACTACTTGGGCTTTACTTTACATTTTATGAAACATGAAAGAAAGAAAGAAAGAAAGAAAGAAAGAAAGAAAGAAAGAAAGAAAGAAAGAAAGAAAGAAAGAAAAAAAGAAAAAAAGAAAGAAAGAGAAAGAGGGAGGGAAAGAAGGAAGGCAAGGAAGGAAGGAAGGAAGGAAGAGAGGGAAAGGCAAGAAATCCCAGAATGGTTAGGGAATCAAATACTAAGCTAAAAGCATAAGAGAAAAACTTGGGAAAATATTTAATTTTAGGACTTGTATTTTCTAATTAAAAATAATCACAAGGAAAAAAGTGGAGTTGGCTACATAAAAATTGAAAAATCAAAACCACTTTGTCAAGAACAGCAAATTAATAAAGAACAAACAATAAAGTGAGAATATATCTATGGCAAATATGACTAACTAGGGATTCATATCCTAAAAGTATAAATGGTCCCTAGAAATACATAAGAAAAGTCTTAAGATCTCAAAAGCTTGAAAAAAAAATGCCACAGAGTTTTGTTCATATTTCTTTCAAATAGATATTGAAAATACAATGAAATACTTCACTTCGCTGGTAGTGAAAGAAATGTAAATTGAAAGAAGATGTTATGCTGACCAAATGCTTATAAAACAAAATATACTAAGTAGCAAAAAGGATTTAGTAGAATAAAAGCATCCACCTACAGTATAAATTGAGGCAGTTTTTCCAATTCAGTTTGGCCATATTGAGAGTCTCCAAAAAGTTAGTAACTTTTTAGTCAGCTATTTCCATTATAGAAACCTATCTTATGGAGGGGTGCTGGGTGGCACAGTTAAGTGTCCAACTCTTGGTTTTAGTTCAGGCCATGATCTCAGGGTTATGAGATCGAGCCCCAAGTTAGGCCCTGTGCTCAGCGTGGAGTCAGCTTGGATTTCTCTCCCCCTCTCCCTCTGCCCCCCGTCCCAGCACTCTCTCTTTCAAATAAATAAGTCTTTAAAATACAAAGAAACCTATCTTATGGAAACTGTCATGTACACAAATCATCATTCTAGTGTTATTTATGAGGAATAATCCAAATATCCAATTATAAGAGAATGATTTATATAATCTAGTTAACCACGTGTAGTTCCCAAACCAGCAAATCAACATCACTAGGAAAATTGTTACAAATGCACATTCTTGGTTCTACCTGACACTTTTTCTCAGAAACTTTGGGGGTAGGCCCAGTATTCATAAAGCCTTCAAGATAATTTGATGCATACTCAAGCCTGAGAACCATTAATATAATGGAATATTACACAGACATTCAGTGTTCTTAAGGAACACTTAACGTGGAAAAATCTTTATAACTTAATATAAAGTTAATAAAAGAGTAAAAATTGCTCATATTTAAAATGACCACGGGAATTATGCATAATATGACTTCCATTTTGTAAATACATATATATCATATATAAAATCAAAATCCTTCATGTAGATGTGTATTCACACACACATACACACACACACATATATACACACTAGCAGAAAAAAATTGCTATTCTAAATGTATCAGAGGAGTTGACTCTGAATTACTTCTCTGAATGTTTACATATTTTTCCAAGTTCTCTTCTGTGATGGCATGTTACTTTTTATTATCATTAAAGGATCTTGGCCACAAACATTTTCATATGCATATACAATGTTCAAAGCCCCAAGTTTCCTGTAACTGTAAATATTTATTAAACTTTCATGATGACATTGGTTTATTGCAAAGAGAGACCCCTTTTTCAACAACAGATGGTGCTTCATCATTGAAGAAAATGGTAAGATGTGGTACTTGGGTTGTCCTAGCCACAGGCAGGATGTGGCTGCTAGAGCAGAGCTGTAAGTCTTTGAGCAACTAGCCACATCCTCCTCCCACCAGTTCTTTTTTTAGCTGATGGCAACTCCCAGGATTCTGACATTAACCAAGGTTCACATCTTCTTCGTATTTCTATCATACCCCTCTTCTATCATCAGCAATTCTCACATTAAACTTAGTACAGAGAGCAGGGTATAGAAATTAAAGAAATATTAGGCATTAGATATTTCAAATAGCCAAGTTCATTTAGCCAAAATGTTCCAGCAGGGGTGGGTGGGGGTACCAAGAAAAAGTGATAAACAACAGTTGTTTATCATCTCGTGTTAAAAATTATCTGTCCTTTGTTATCTCAGAAAACCATCACAATTTCTTCTCTGGTTAACTTTATTTGCAACTATCTAAGTACACAGAGGTTCAACCTGTTCTACTAGTACTTGGACAATGTAGTCAATCTAACATTGTTTACAATGGATTTTAAAGCGCTTAAGTGTTGGAAACATTTAAAATGTCATAGAAAATAAATATTGTAGCATGTGTCTCTTTATTTGTCTAAATTACTGGAAAATGATCACTTCACTTTTGCTTCCTGCTCTTGTTAATATATATAGTGAGAAGATTTGGCGACAGCCCCAACTGCTCTGAGTTGACAACTGCCCTCAGGGTATTTAGAGACTAAGAAAAGGCATCATTCAATTCCTAGGCTATGATCTGCTTCAGCCTCCATAGCTTATGTTGGAGAGATTCTGTGGGCAGAAATACAGTTCCACTCCTTAAGTCGGTGCAGAAATTGCTATGATCTGGAGGAATTCATTTGCATTAAAGAACAGTGACATATTAAAAGAAATACTCCAAGTTCTCATAGAAACTAGAAATGAAAGAGTATAATTTAATATAATGATCTTGCAAATTAAATCCACTTATCAAGCCTATTAATGGCAATAAAGTCTTAGATATCCTAATATCTATTATTCAAAATGTGTGGATATATGAGTAGGATCAGAGACTGATTCTGAAAACCTAAAATCCCTCAGATGATGGTTAATATTCTGTGGTGTGTAGATGCTATCAGCTGAATGTCATGGTCTTGTTCCTGTCACCTGAATATTATGTGTATTACCACGGTTGTTTTTGTGACTTCCTACAAATGTGCTTTGTGTCTCAGAGATATACTTATTTATATTTGACTAAGGTTGGGAATCCTCAGAAGATTTTCAAAAGAAACCTATGTGACATATGGAAACAGACTGCAACATGTAAATGCTGAAGATAAGGTGATCTTACAGAAAATAGAACAAGGGTAAATACAGCAAGGATCAGGATGGAAAGCTCCGTCAAAAATGAGAAATTTAAAACACCTGTGTTTTGTCAACAGTGGCTTGGCAGCTAGAATAGGGAGGACAGAGGAAGTTAAATCCATGCTGGCTTCCAGAACCCAGCTACAAAAAATGAACCGCTAGGACCAGATGGTTTTATGGCTTTAGTAAACAATAGATTTGCATAATGCTTCCTCAATAATTCTGTCAGGAAGAGTGTTGAGCTAGAAAACAATGTACAATTGTGCCTTTTTTTGAAAACCTGCTCTCTAAATGGCCAACAGATAACTGGGGAGAAACTGAAATGTTGGGAAGAACAGATTATATAAAGGACTATTATCAGACCATTTTGACTGCAGAGTAATGGTAAATGCCAATATGTTTGGAAGTATTAGGTCTCTTCTGGTGGCCACGTTATTAATTGATTCTCAAACAGGAATGAGGGCTTCTATGATTTGGGGCACCACCTCCCTAAGGTTTCCTTGTTTGTTCTGATTTGTAGCTTCCTTTGACTTTTCTTTCTAAGGCTTGGGTGACTGCCATTTGGTTTCTCTTCAAGAAGAATCAACAAACCACTTAATGTTGAATTCTTTTCTAGTATACACATGTATCACTACTCCCTATTGATCTCAGGATGTGGAATCCCCACACATCTTTTGAACAAAATCCTCTGTTTCAGCAAGTGGATAGGAACTCTCATCTCTTCATGCATTCAACTGATTTAATTGACAATAATTATTCCCAGAGGTGATTCCTCCACATACAAATACAGATTTCTACTTTTAAACACCTGAATCACAAAATAGGCCAGTGGAATAATACATTACTAAAATCCACCTTTTCTACCCCCCACGCATGGTAACAATTCCCTCCCCACTTTTAAGTTAAATGCCAAATATTGGTGTTGGGGCTTACAAATTCAAAAGCCTTCAGTTTCCATATGTCATAACTAAATACTGCCATGTTGAAGGGACAAAGACTAACAATAGGGAAGGCTGGGGACTGTGGTGAAGTGGCAAGCCTGGTCTAGAAAGAATTCAGCAGTCCTTCGGCTCCAAACAATTGTTGCCATAGAAATGCAAAAGTAGCCCAAGAAATGCCCAATCTCCTGGATTTTAAAGTAAAATTAATTTTTAAAAAGCTCAACTTTAAGATAATACTGATGATTTTTCAAAGTTAGCAACAAAGTTTAAATTTTTATGTTGTAGGGACAAAGCACTTTTGTGAACAATATTTATCTTATAAAGTACCAGGCTGTGAACCCTACCTAGTCTCTAAGTGCAGCTGTCCAATAGAAATGCACCATAAGTCACATGAGTGATTTAAAGTTTTCCAGTAGCTCCCCTAAAAAGCAAAAAGAAATAAGCAAAATGAATTTTATAATACATTTTATTTAACCCAATTATCCAAAATACTGTCATTTTAATATGTGATGATTATAAAAATTATTAATGAGCTATTTTATACTCTTTGTACTGAGTCTGAGATTCAGTACAGTAGACCCCCCCTTATCTACAGTTTCAGTTACCTGCAGTCAACTGCAGTCCAGAAGCAGATGATCTTCCTTCTGACCTATTGTCAGAAGGCCAAAAGTAGCCATTAACGCTACATCATCATTTATCTCACTTCATTTTATCACGTAGGCATTTTATCATCTCACGTCACAAGAAGAAGGGTGAGTACAACACAATAAGATATTTTGAGAGAGAAAGAAACCACACTCACATTACCTTTATTACAGTATATTGTTATAATTGATCTATTTTATTATTATTACTATTACTCTCTGACTGTACCAAATTTATAAATTAAACTTAATCATAGGTATATATGTACAGAAAAGAAAAATAGTATATATAGGGTTTAGTACTATCCATGGTTCCAGGCATCCACTGGGGGTCTTGGAACTTATCTTCCATGGATAAATGGGGGGGGGGGGCACTACAGTATGTATTTCACACAGACAGCACATTTCACTTTTTACTGGCACATTTCAAATGTCTAATAGCCATATGTGATTAGTGGATCCACATCGGATAGGACAGCATGCTCTAAGGCTTAGAATGCCTGCTCTTACATACGCATACACAGTGAGCAAGTCATTGGGTAGATACAGCGTCACGGTCTTCCTTCATCAGGGCTCTCCCTGTTCCTATCCACCAAGCTACGGCTGCCATTACTACAACATCCAGTTGTAGCTGCCAGAGTAGGTGCAGGAGGCAGACAGGAGGGGCTCTGGTCATGGGATATGTTTTCCCAAGGAAAGCGTATAAGGAATTTCGAATATTGCTTGAATTATGGGAAACGCAATCTTAGAAGTATCTTGGGAAGTCGTTTACTGTATATGACCTTCCATAATGCCATGAAAAATGATAATTAGTCCTCTCCTTGTGCACATCTGGTAGTAGACCACTGCCTAGTGAATGAACCTTTGTTATTACTAGATTATTTTAATTTATAAAGTTTTTTGTGTCAGGTGAAAAGGGGGTTTGACTCATTCTAGAACAAAATTCAAGTGAAGAAAACAGTGGGAGGCAAATATTAATTTAAAAATGAAAAAAATCCATCAAAAAACATGAAAAGCAAAAACTTTCTGAGTTGTTCAAAAATTAAGTGGATTTCCTTGTATCTAGAGGTGTCTAAGCAATAATTGTACAAATAATTGGTGAGCTTATTTCTGGTATATCCATTATATGACTGGATAATTTTTCTGCCCTGAGATTTGTGATAGGTATAGTAGTAATAATATAACATACACATATGTATATATATATATATTAAATTCAGATAAATATTCACATTGTGTTATTTTGAAATTTGAAATGTCATGTTTTTTTATCTGCACTTTCTATTACCAGTGAAATTGAGCATATTTGCATATTTCTAGCAATTTAGACTATTCCCTTTTGTGAATTGCTGGTTCATAGTCTTTTCCCATTTTCCTATTAGATGTTTGTCTTTTCCTTATCAAGTTTTATGTATTTCTGACTCAAGCAAAAGTGCAGTCATATGTGCAATCTGTATGTTCTCCCATTTTCAGTCTTAGTTTTATTCTTTTTAGTTGTCTTTTAAAGAATGAAGTTCTTAATAATAATTTAGTCTAAATTATCAACTTTTCTCTTTTATGATGATTGCTTTCTGTATTTGTTTAAAAACTCCTTCGCTATTCTGAGGTCATGAAGATATATCCTATATTAATATTTATCTGATTCCTAATCTCAAAGGGAAAGCTTCTAATGTTTCACCATTAATTATGTTGATCGCTGTAGATTTCTGTAAATACCCATTTATATCGTAAAGCAATGTGAAATTTTACCTTTCTTGTCATTTGGTGATAAGATCATTTGATTGTTCTCTGTTTCCTATTTGTATGGTGGTTTAAATTAGTCAATTTTCAAATATTAACTAACCCTGATTCATGGGATACATGAAATTTAGTCATAATGTGTTATCTTTTTCTATGTTTCTGAGCTCAGTTTGCTAATATTTTGCTTAGAAAGTTTTTCATTCTCATTCATGTGCTTACTGTCATTTTCCTTTTTTCTCCTGCCATTTCTGAAATTTGAGATTGATGTTATGCACATCAAGATATGAAGTGATGCTAACACTGGGAGAGTGTTAACTCTGTCTTTCAGATTCATTTATGTAAAATTGGGATTCTTTTTTTTTTAAACATTTTATTTTGAAATAACGTCAGGCTTTGAGAAAAAGCTACAAGAATAGAACAAAGAAATCTTGTATATTTTCACTCAGTTTCATTTTCACTCATTGTTAATATACAGTTAACCTTTGAACAACATGGATTTGAACTGTGGGTCCAAGTGTGGATTTTTTTTATAAATACAGTACAATACTGTATATGTATTTTCTCATGATTTTCCTAATAACATTTTCTTTTCTCTAGCTACTATATTATAATAATATAATATTTAATATATTTAATACATATAACATGCAAAATATGTGTTAATCTATTGTTTATGTCATTAGTAAGGCTTCCAGTCAGGAGTAGGCTATTAGTAGTTAAGTTTTTGGGGAACCAAAAGTTATATGAAGCTTTTTTGACTGTGTGGAGGTTCAGCACCCCTACCCCTATGCTGTTCAGGGTCAACTGTATTATTGCAGTAGCTTTATCATTCTCTCCCTATTTTTTTGCTGAACTATTTGATAGGTTGAAGACATGATGCCTTTTACTCCTAAAAATTCCATCACATATTTTATAAGAAGAGCATTTTATTATGTCACTAAAGTACAATTGGCAAAGTTAGGAAAATAAACATTAATAAAATACTATTGTCTAATATATAGTCCATAATCAATTTTAGCCAATTCTCTCAATAATGTCTTTTGTAAAATATTTTCTCTCTCTGATTCAGGATCCAATCCAGTATCAGGAATTGTATTTATTTGTTATGTCCCTTTAGTCTTAATCTAGAACTGTCTCTCAGATTTTTTTTTTTTTTTGTACTTTGTAACATTGATAGTTTTGTAGAGTAGTGGCCAAGTATTTTGTAGCATCACCTAGAATTAAAACAGAAATTATTTCTCCCTTGAATGTCTATGGAATTCACTTATGAAGACCCACATCTGGGTTTAAGGTTTCTTTCTGGGATGATTATCAATGACTGGCTCAATTAATCTTTCTTTCTTCTTTTTTTAAAGATTTATTTGTTTATTTTAGAGAGGGGGGTGGGGGCTGAGGGAGAGAGAGAATCTCAAACAGACTTTGCACTGAACGTAGAGCCTGATGTGGGGCCCAATCCCAGGATCTCAAGATCACGACTTGAGCCGAAACCAAGAGTTGGATGCTTAACTGACTGCGCCAGCCAGGCGCCCCTCAATTTCTTTAAATATCACAAGACCATGAAAGATATTTCTGTTTTAGCCATTTTTTTTAAATTTTCTAGAAATTCATCCATTTCAGTTATATTTATTACTATAAAGTTGTTCATAATATTATTTTATTTTTAATGTCTATAGAATATAGTAATGCCCTTCAAATTTGCAATGATTACTGTGCTTCTTTTCCTGTTTTTTCTTAATCAATATTGCCAGTATTTTTCTATAATTTCTAGTGTTTTGAAAAGCTCAGCTTTTAAATTTGCCAATTCTCTCTATTTTTCATTTCTTCCCTTCTTGTTTGTATTTCTTTAAATGTTCTTATTTAAAATGTCTCTACCTCATTAATTTTTTTGCCTTTCCCCCTTTAGACACATATAATTACAAGATAACATTTCCTTAAGACATTATTTGTTTGTAACTGACAGGTCTTGATATAAAGTATATTTATTAGCATTCTGTTCAAAATATTTTCTAATTTCTATTATGACTTCTTTTTTGACCCATGGTTTACTAGCAAATGTTAATTTTCTGGTTATGTTAATGTTATTGATTTCTACCTCAGTTGCATTATGGTTAAAGAAAAAAATAATTTATATGTTTTCAATCAATTAGCTTGTCTTTTGGCTCCCAACTTAGTCAATGTTTGAAAAATTTCTCTATGTACTGGAAATAAATGTGTATTCAGCAGGCATGCAATGTTTTACTTGTAACCCTCAGGTCAGGTCAGGTTTGTTATACATATGGATATTTTATATTCTTATACTATTAGGCAAAAATTTAAAATCACATAGTCAAATTATTTATATCTCCACTGATCTTTTGTCTGCTTGCTTTGTTAATTAGTAAACTATTTTAAAATGTCTATTTCTCTCCCAATTTTGTCAATTTTTGCTTATGTATTTTGAAGCTATGTTATTAAGTGGATTCAAATAGAAAATTAATATATCTCTAGTGAATTAAATTTTTTATCATTATAAAGTGACTTTCTTTATACATACTAATGCTTTATGCCTTCAATTCTATTTTATCTGTATTGCCATCTTCCTTTTTCAATAGTATTACAGAGTATATATATTCTAATATTTTTACTTTCACTTTCCTTAATCCTTAGATTTTATCTGAAACACGTTAAATTAGCAGAATTAGGTTTAAAAAAAATCCAGTCTGGCAACACTTTTCTTTTACTACAAGAATGAGGCTCAATGGGGCACCTGGGTGGCTCAGTCGTTAAACGTCTGCCTTCGGCTCAGGTCATGATCCTGGGGTCCTGGGATCAAGCCCCGCATTGGGCTCCTTGCTCAGCGGGGAGCCTGCTTCTTCCTCTCCCACTCCCCCTGCTTGTGTTCCCTCTCTTGCTGTGTCTCTCTCTGTCAAATAAATAAATAAAATCTTAAAAAAAATGAGGCTCGTTTATATTTAATATAATTACTGATGAATTTGCATTCTAATCTATCATTTGGTAGTGTGATTTCAATTTTTTTCTACTTGTTTTTATTTTCTTTTTCTTTCTTTCTTACCATCTTTGGATTGATTAGGAATTATCTAGCCATCATTTTTTTCTCCTTTGACCTCTTTGAAAATTATATGCACTATTGCTTTATCTCTAGTAGATATTCTAGAGCTTACAACATACATACCGAACATCACAATCTAAAATTAATCAATGCCTTCATCTTTTTCCTTTTATAAAACCATATAATATATTATCATTATTTTATAAAGGCAAATTATATTTATATTTACCTTCATAGTCAATAATTACTTTATTCTTTCTTTTTGAATTCCAGACTTTCCATATAGGAGTACTTTACTTTTGCTTGAAGTACATCCTTAAGAATTTCCTTCAGGGAGAAATCTTATTTCATAAGCAGCAATATTATAATACTTGAAAAATATCTTTGCTGGATATAGAATTCTAGATTGACAATTATTTTATCCTTTGAAGGAATCTGCCCAAGGTTGACCCATTTGTTTTGTAGGGAGGCTAGGTCACATTGCAGAGAGTGTTGTTCACATGTGCTCCTGAAAGATTGGCTATATCAGACCTTTGACCAATCTTGGACTATTGGTGATGCTTCACCACTATTGATGCTTTTTCAGATTGGTGTCCAAACCACTGTGGCCCACAGACAAATCTATGCCATTTACAGTGGTGTGCTTATTGCAAAAGCTATTGAACAACAGGCTAATAGTCAAGATCTCTGATAGATTTTCCATATTTCCTATCATCCACAGCATCTTGTATTATCTTGGAAAGTTCTCCTCAAAATTTCACTCAAAAGTTTTCTGACTCTATTCTCTTTATTTCCTTGTGCTCTGCATTTCCTTGGTCATTGAGTGAGGCTATTCCCAAAAAAAAGGATCATTTCCTCTGGTTTGCTTCCTGGTTAATGATCAGGCTAAAAACTTGGGATTCTGCCTTGACCATTCCTGAGAATACTTCTTTATTTCCCTGAATTGTAACCCCAGCATCATGACATAATTGTGTACATAACAATGCACAAATAATACAGATAAATTCCTAGAATTAATAAGGGAATTTTGCAAAGTTGCTTGATATAAGGTGATATAGGAAATAAATTCCATTTCCATAGTTTTACTAAGTAATAAAATAACCAAGATGTCCATCAACAGATGAATGGATAAAGAAGAGTGGTATATATATACAATGGAATGTTATGCAGCCATCAAAAGGAATGAGATCTTGCCATTTGCAACGATGTGGATGGAACTGGAGGGTATTATGCTGAGCGAAATAAGTCAATCAGAGAAAGACATATATCATATGATCTCACTGATATGAGGATTTCTTAATCTCAGGAAACAAACTGGGGGTTGCTGGAGTGTGGGGGGGTGGGAGGCATTGGGTGGCTGGGTGATAGACATTGAGGAGGGTATGTGCTATGGCGAGTGCTGTGAATTGTGTAAGACTGTCGAATCACAGGGGCGCCTGGGTGGCTCAGTTGGTTAAGCGACTGCCTTCGGCTCAGGTCATGATCCTGGAGTCCCTGGATCGAGTCCTGCATCGGGCTCCCTGCTCAGCGGAGAGTCTTCTTGTCCCTCTGACCCTCCCCCCTCTCATGTGCTCTCTCTCTCTCTCTCTCATTCTCTCTCACAAATAAATAAATAAAATCTTTAAAAAAAAAAAAAGACTGTCAAATCACAGACCTGTACCTCTGAAACAAATAATACATTATATTTTTTAAAAAAGAAGAAGATAGTAGGAAGGGAAAAATGAAGGGGGGGAATTGGAGGTGGAGACGAACCATGAGAGACTATGGACTCTGAGAAACAAACTGAGGGTTCTAGAGGGGAGGGGGGTGGGGGTGGTTTAGCCTGGTGATGGGTATTAAAGAGGGCACGTCCTGAATGGAGCACTGGGTGTTATGCACAAACAATGAATCATGGATCACTACATCAAAAACTAATGATGTAATGTATGGTGACTAACATAACATAATAAAATTAAAAAAAAAATCAAATAATACCCTGTATTGGTAGGACTCCTGGTATATGAATAAATTGAATTTTCCTCTTTGGAAAACAGTTTGGCATTATCTACCAAAGTTGAAATTATGCATACTATACACACTGGCAATAGGACTCAGATATATATACCCAAGGGAAATGCATACACATGTGTACAAGGAGACATATGCAGTAATGCCCATAGTAGCATTGTTTATAGTAGTCTCAAACTGATAACAAACCCAATTTCCATCAATAGTAAAGTAATTGTGGTATATTTCTACAATGGAATAATAGAAATAAAAGTGAATGAAACAGAGAACATGGATGAATCTCTCAAAGGTAACCACACACAAAATAAGATACATTGGGTAATTCCATTTATGTTTAGTTCAAAAAGTAGGCAAAACGATAATGTTAAATGCTACAAGCTTAGTTGGAAAAATTATAAAGAAAGCATGGAAGTGATAATCATAAAAATTTAGAGAGAAAAACACTTTGAAGTGAAGCAAAAGAGTGGTGATTGGGAGAAAGCAAAAGGGCAGTTTCTGGAATGTTGAAAATGTATTTTTCACTTGAGTAATAGATGTTTTATTTATGATAAATCATTAAGCTGTGCATTTTTGTTTTGTGTACTTTCCCACATATTTTTTGTATTTTATATAAAAGTTTATGGAAAATGACTATTGGCTGGGATTTTCTTAAATCAGAATTATGAATATTTTAAATTTTATAGGTACTTCCAGATCATTCAATTGAAAGATTGTAACAATTTACTCCCAGCAGCAATGGTTTTGCACTGACATGTATTCCTGTGTGAAACCCCTCTGACTTTTCTTTTTCATCCCACCACCCTGTCTTCCTAAAGGGAATGTTATCTTTACTAGTTCAGATTTTTCCTTGCTTCCTTATCTTGTTTGTATAATAATAAATATGAATAGACCAACCCCCAAATCTCAGTGGCTTCACACCTGAAGTTTCCATTTGCATGTGGAAAGAATGGGAGATACACACCAGTCACTGGTCTGTAGCAACTCTCAAATCCCACTAGGCATACATGGTAAAGTCTTACTTCTCTCTTAATCAAAGATCATTGTGGAATGAAATAATGGCTCTCCTTCATATTAAAGTTCAGCCTTTTAGAACTTGGGGATTCCAATATGGCTGCAACAGAAGAAAAGAGAAATGGAAGAGGCACTCACTTCAATAAATACTTGGTAGGCAGTTACTTTTTTCATCTCATACAAAATAGTTTTGTGGTATTCCTTTCACACATAGAAAATACTGTACCCTTCTCCATGGGAGACAACCCAAAAATCTCATTCCGTCAGTGCATCTAGCTCAAAGTGCAAAATCTATAGATAATGTACAGTAGTTACTATACCAGGTTCAGACTATCTCCTCTGTGTCTGGAGATGTAAAAAAAAGAAAAGAGAATTCATCTCATCCCATACCTTCACACAATCTATGGGAAAAAGATACTGGCAATAAAGATTTCTTGTAGCCAGCTCTACCAGATCTTGAGTTAGGATATATCACCTGGGGAGGGTTTATCTGTTGATTATTGTAAGACTGACTATCTTATTTCCACCATGTGAGAATGCCGTTTATTGGAAATATTCTAAACACCTACAATTATTTTTTATACTGTTCCCGCCAAATAATATATTAGTAAGTATCTACTTTGATGAATAGAATAGAGTGATATAGAGCCACAATCCCTTAATTATAATTCTAAAATCCAAAATCTCAACAACAAAACAAAACCCTAAGTTCTTTGATATTTAGTGATAAAATCTACCTTGGACTGAAATGAGGGTATTCATAGTCCCTTTTTATCACACTGCATGTGAATATTCATATTTTTCACTGCAGATATATTAACGTGTTGATTATAGACCACTGCTTCAGATCCCAACTGGGAATGTCTTATGTCTTCTAATATATGTTATGTGCCCTGTATTAGGTTTCTAAAATTGGAAAACTTTTAAAACACATGTTGCCCTAAGAATTTAAGATAAAGAGTTACGGATCTGTATTTACATTTTTTTGTTAGTTTAGTGGTTTTTTTTGTTTTTTTTTTTTTGTTGTTGTTGTTGTTTTACTTGCTAAGTATTTGACACCAGGACAAGATGTTTAAATGATGAACAGTACCTTTAAAATTTCAATATTGATTGAATCTTTCAATCCACGCACTTTAAATACTTGTAATTTCTATAAACCAAAGCCATTATTAAGAACCATGGCCAGTATGTTACATAGTGTTCTCTCTCTGAATAAGAGATATTTATTTCTGGTGTTTAAGTAGGAAAAGCTATTCCTCCTGAATACTTAGCTTTGTGCAAATTTCCTTGTTTATTGCTAGAAGTTTATAGCCATATTTGATCCCAACTATATGGCATACAATTTTTTCTAATGGTTTCATTTTCTCATTTCTGACTCCATGTTATAGTTTTTTGCTTTTCCATTCTGTTTTCTTCTTCAAATTTACTTTGTCTTGGTTTTGTGCATTTTCCTCTGTTTTTTTTATCTTAATTATAGAAGTAAAGTAGGATCACGGATAAATAAAATAAATGGATATATAAAATTTACATGAAAAGTTAAGAGTAATTTAAACAGAGCTAAATTCCTACAGAAAGGAACTCTCCGGTATGTTTATGTGTGTGCTTTGACAACTTCCTTATATATTATTCTGTCATTACCCACATTTTGTGAATAGTTCCTTTATTGCCATCCTTAAGTTATTATAATTTTTTTGTGTCATCTATGTTCTGCCAGGAACCTGATTGATAAAGTAATTGGTACCAGAAGTAGTCCCAGAAAACAGACTGCTAAAATATTATCTGAGACTGAATTGTCCATAAAATCAAGAAATGCAGAGATAACTTTCTTGCAAAGAGAAAATGAGTCACAGATAAATCTATGACATGCCATGGTGTCACAATTACTCAAACTATCACCATTGGTAGTGCCTGAGGAAAGCAAGGAATTAGGACAGTGCTTCTGAAATTTTTTTTTAAAAGATTTTATTTATTTATTTGAGAGAGAGAATGAGAGACAGCACAAGAGGGAAGAGGGTCAGAGGGAGAAGCAGACCCCCCGCTGAGCAGGGAGCCCGATGCGGGACTCGATCCCCGGGACTCGAGGATCATGACCTGAGCCAAAGGCAGTCGCTTAACCAACTGAGCCACCCAGGCGCCCATTGAAATTTTAATGTACATACAAACCAATGCAGTTTTTTGTTAAAATGCTGTTACTGATAAAATAGGTCTGTGATAGTGTTTAAGAGGCTGCATTTCTAACAATCTCCCAGGTGATGTTGATGCAACTGATATGATACCACATATTAAGTAGTAGGAACTGGGAGATCAAATGGCTGTCTCACTTGGCTTCTGTGATAATCATAGTAATGATAAAGATTGAGGAGTCAACTGGATCCTTCTTAAGTCCCTTTAGAGAAGTAAGGTAAATGGAAATATTGAAAGCTATGAATATACATTTGAGAAGAAATAGGGAGACTCTCAGTCCTCTTTGCAGGTCTGAAATTATCTGTCATCTGCTATAGGTACAGGACAGATACGCCGCAGGACCACAACCAAGTTCTATCTGACAATAAGGATTACAGAATTGTAGCAACAATTAAATGCTAAGTTTTTAAGTTAAAGTGAAGGCGCTGGTGGGGAAGGAAGAGGCCTCAGAGATGGGGACATTTCAGCAGACATGGATAAGACTGAGAAACTCTGAAACTTCAAAGTCCTTTGAAACTTCAAAGTCCATCCTTTTGGCAGAGGCCATCTCTGCCATCTGAGGGAACCAGTCCTCCTTACCATAAAAATCTTTTCAATCACTCCCTTTGGGACACTTTTTTTACAAGGTGATGGCAATTCCCTTTCTGGCTTACTGTTACTTACTCTATGGCTTCCAAGACAAGTGTAAGAGTTAGATTCCAAGATAGCCTTGGCTGGGAAGTATGAGATCTTTAGGAGGAGATAAAGTATACACCAAAAATTAAAAGATATCATTGATCTTCATCAGAAAGATAATAGGTATATATGTATAAGTTATAATAAAGCTAATATGTTTGGGAGTATTAAAACCAAGGTTTGATTAGGCCAAATTCATTGGTAGAAGTGCACTTACCTTGGATTTGGCATTTATTGCATTTTTAAAATCACTTGGGAGTGGTAATAAGGTTATGTTATCAAAAATTAACTTTCTTTCTTATGGTAAAAAACACATAATATAAAATATACTATCTTAACAATTTTTAAGTGTATGGTTCAGGTGTTAAGTACATACACATTGTTGTGAAATAGATCTCCAGAATTTTTTCTTGCAAAACTGAAACTGTATCTCTATTAAATAATTCCTCATTTCCTCCTCTTCCCAGTCCCTGAAAATACCCCTCGGTTTTTTGTTTCTATGAACTTAACTACTTTATATGATACCTCAGGTAAGTAAAATTATACAGTTCAAGAACATTTTTGGCATGACATCTGTAGAGGAAATAGTCCAAGCCTCAGAAATAGGTCAATGTTGTAGTAGGTCTAACTGTGCAGCACCCACCTCCCTCAACTGTAACCTTGTGAGGGCCTAGAGGACTTGACTTTTATCAAAGTACTAAAAAATGCATCAGTTAGGAGGACACCAGCAACCTTGAAGAACTTTGTGGTGACTAGCTTCTGTAGGACAAGGATAATGTTGTACTTGCATCATTGGAATTAAGTTTCTTAATTTCAGTGGGAATAAATGATTCAGGGTGTTAGATGTTATATGGCAAAGCTTAATCATCATAGACTATGTGGTCCCCTTACCACAATAAGCCACAGAGATGGAATTTAGTCATTCCATCTGTGACCTAGGCTAACTGATCATGGAGGACATGAAAGAATATATGCTATCTATAGAAACAAAGTATTAGTAACTTATACAAAAGAACTTCTTTTTTAAAAAAAGATTTTATCTATTTATTTGACAGAGAGAGATATAGTGAGAGCAGGAGCACAAACAGGGGGAGTGGGAGAGGGAGAAGCAGGCTTCCCGTGGAGCAGGGAGCCCAATGTGGGGCTCGATCCCAGGACCCTGGGATCATGACTGAGCCGAAGGCAGATGCTTAACGACTGAGGCACCCAGGCACCCCTACAAAAGAACTTTTATGGCTGCTTTTAGAAACCTAACTTGCTGTAGGAGTAGGAGAATTATGTTCTGTAGTCTTATATCCTATTTCCAGAACTATACCATTTCTCAGATCCACACAGCCTTGACTGAGAGGGAGACCAAACATTCTGAAGAAAAGAGTGCAATGTATACTGTGATTCTTTCCCCAAGTTTTTTCCAGAGGGACCTCAGCCATGAACTTAAGTTACTGAGCACTAGGTAAAAGAAAAAACCTTGAATCTCTAGGACTGATTAGACATGGGCTTTAAATTTTTGTTGACCCTCAAAGACCCAAAATGTACCTATAAACAACTGGACACAGCGGGAACTTATGTAGGTCAAGTGATGAATGGAATTTTGGCTCTATTCCATCTCACAGTATGTCAACACAGACTACAGACCAGTCCTATTATTATTTTCTCTGCCCCAGAATGTATACGTATAGTTAATATCTGTCAGAATCACCACAGTGGTTCCCTGTCTCATGGAATAAGGATATTAAAGCAGGAAGGGCCAAGTGGAAGCCCCTGAAGCTGTCTCCAACAACCTTCACCAAAACTGTCTATCAAGAGCACTAATGCATCTCTGTGGAAATTACAAAGATTAGGCCCATCACCAAAGACTTGAGAGATGTATATATCCTATCTATTTGACCATTAACTGAAAATTATCTCAAAATCCAGACAGTCCATGGAAAACCAGATTAGATACACATATAAGCAGGTAACCATGGGAGCCAGAGTTGAAATTCCAAATGCGGTGTCTTTCCTGGAGTAAATTAAAAGTCTGTGGAAATCAATATGCAGTATTGATCTGGCAAATGCTCTCTTGACCATTCCCAACAATTAATAAAATCAGAAGCAGTGTATATTTACATGGCAGAGACAACAGTATAATTTTACTGACTTGACCCAGGATGTTGCCAAACTTTTATGTTCTCTCATGATCTTGTAACGTAGTTTAGAATGTCCTTCATCATTTTGGTAACCAACAGAACATGGCACAGGTTTATTGTGCTCATGGACAGAATGACAGTTGGACCCAGCAAGAATAAAATAGTAAACATCTAAGATGCCTTAATAAAACTAACCTATGCCAGAGGGTGGGCAATAATCCTTGCAAAATACTGGAGGTTTGCCACATTGATGAGGTTTCCGGGATACGGTTTTCTGAGCCATATCAAGGTATTCTTTATATGCACAGTGTCTAAAGTGGCAGACTCGTTCTATACTTTGTAGCACCTAGTATGTATTTGTGAGACATACCATTTCATGGATCTTTTTGCATTTTGGAGGCAACATATAAAATATTAGGACATTTTAATTTAGTTTAATTGAGTTTATAAACTCATTTACTAAATATCTAGTAATGTTGCTAGTTTTGAGTGCAGTCTGGATATATAAATAGGGCTCTGCAGCAGTTCCAATCTGTGGTGCATACTGCCCCACAACCTACTCCTTATAAGCTAACAGATGCCATTTTATTAGAAATACCTGAGGCAAAAAAGATGCTGTATATAGAAAAAAAAAAAAAGCAAGCAAGCTCTGGAGGAGAATAACATTGCATGCCTTTAGGGTTTTTGAGGAGACTTAGGCTTTCTTTGGCCAACAACCATTCTCCATTTGAAAAGTGGCTCTTGAGTTGCTGCTGGGTCTGGGTAGAGACAGAACACCTGACCCTGAGACACCAAGTAACTGTGGGGCCTGGACTTTTCATCGTGAACTGGGTATGATCTGCACTATTGAAACATACAACTGCATGTGCAGCAGCATTTCATTATACAGTAGAAGCAGTTTGTATAAGACTTTGCTTAAGCAGATCTTGACTGTAGCAGTAAACGGCATGAACATTGGTTCAGACACCTGCTGTATCTGTTCCTTTACTGTCTCCTACTTGACTCACACCTAGAGCTTCACAGGAAGTTTCCTGTTACCAGTTAATGGAGAAGAAAGTATAATGGCCAGGTTTATGGACGGATGTGCATGACAATCATTGTCAGATAGAAGTGGATTGCTTCTGCATTATAACTCCTCTAGGGAGTGACCCTGAAAGAGTGTAGTGAAGTAAAATTCTTCAAGACAACTGGGTGCCCATTTTTTTGAAAAAAAAAAAAAAAAAAGATGAACTGAGATTTGTATCTGTGTTGATTTGTGGGCATTGGTTAATTGGCTAAATGTTTAGTGACCTGGAACAAAGAATATTGGAAAATTGGTGACCAGGAAATGTGGGGGATATATATACGGTTATACTTCTTACTGTAAGAAAAGTGAACTAATATCTCTGTATCCTATGTAGACGTTCATACAGTTATCCACAGTGGAAGAGATTCTGCATAATTAGCAGCACAGAATGACTTGAGGTCTTGTTGTCAGTCACTCCCCCCTTCCTCCTCAAGTCCTCTGACACTTGCACAATGGGCCCATGAACAAAATGACCATAATGGCAGGGATGGAGGCTATGTGTGGGCTCAACCCATGGTCTTTTCCTCATGAAATCTGATCTGACGACTGCCATTGTTGAGCCCCCAAACTGACAGCAACAGAGGCCAATGCTGCACCCCAAACATGGACCACTTCTGGGATATGACAGCTGGTTGGTGGCCATTGATTATATTAGACTCTTCCCATTAGAGAGACAAGCACTTTTCAGATTTGCATTGGCCTTCTCTGCCTAGAGACTTTTCCCAGCACCCTGATTTGTGAACTGGCAGACGTCATTATATCCTGAACAAATATGTCTCTGACCAAGGCATACATATTGTCACATATGTATCACAACGATGGGCATATACCCATGGAATTCGCTGGTCTTACTCTGTGCCACATCATCAAAAAGCAGTTGGCTTAATAAAATAGTGGTATGGTCCATTGAAAGTTTACTTATGGCTCCTGCTACTGATAAAACTTGCAAATTTATGGTACCTGCCTTAAACCTGCAGGCTGTAGATCATGCAGTCTTTCCTACAGCCAGAAACAAGGGTTGGATATTAAAGTAGCCCTTCTCACAGTGACATTTAAAACCAGTTTTTAAAATTTTACTTCCTGTCATCAATGATTGTAAGCATGGTGGGTGTACAAAAACTAGTACTTAAGGAAATTATGGTTTTGAAGAATTGGAAGCTTCTGGCCATTTTCAGGTCCTTTTGCCATTGCACTAATAGTCATAAAGTCACTAAAGGTCAGCCATAGCCAGCCACGCAAGAATTTAATCCCAATCACTGGGAGAAAGTACTTATTCCCCCCTCTGTCTTCTTTCAGGGTTTTTTTATCTTTGATTTTCTGTAGTTTGAATATGATATGCTTAGGTTTAGTTTTTACTTGTTTCTTTGTATGTGTTTGCTTGTGGTCTTTTTGACATTTATCCTGCTTGGTGTTCTCTGAGCTTCCTGGATCTGCAGTTTGGTGTCTGACGTTAATTTGGGGGAAATTCTCAGTCATTATTGTATCAAATAACGTTTCTGTTCCTTTCTCTCTTTCTTCTCCTTTCCAGTATTCCCAATTACACACATATTATACCTTTTGTAGTTTTCCCACCCACAGTCTTTAGATATTCTGTTGTTTTGTTGACTGAAAAAGTCTTTATTCTTTTTGTTTTTCAGTTTTTGAGGATTCTATTGATATATCCTTTAGCTCAGAGGCTCTTTCCTCATCTATGTCCAGTGAACCCATCAAAGGCATTCTTCATTATTATAGTGTTTTTTTATCTCTAGCATTTCTTTTTGATTCTTAGGACTTAAATTTCTCTACTTACATTCCCCATCTGTTTCTCAATACTGTGTACTTTATCCATTAGAGCCCTTAGCATATTAACTATAGTTGTTTCAAATTCCCGGTCTGTTATCCCAACATCCCTACCATGTCTAATTCTGCTTGCTGTGTCTCTCCAAATAGTGTTTGTTTGGTTTTTTTAACCTTTTGTTATGCCTCATAATTTACCTGGTACCAGGTAAAAGAACCTACTGTAAAAAGGCCTTCAGAAATGTGGAGGGGAAGCATTCTATAGTCTTATGATTAGGTCTCATTCTTTTATTGAGCTTATGCCTCTGGATTGTGAACTTCACGAGTGTTTCTCAGTTTGTTTGTTTGTTTTCTGTTCCCTGAGAGAGGATAGGATGACTAGCGTGGGCTGCAGCTGGGTACTACCTTTTCCCAGGTCAGTTAGGCTCTGATCATATCCTAGCAGGCTAGGCTCTGGTTAATTAGTTTTTCTTGAGGGCAGTCCTTGTTAAGAAAACGAGTGTCCTGGAGTATTTCAGAATGGTTCCTTTCCCCCACTCCTCCTAGAAACCCAAGAGAATATTTCTCTAGTATTTACTGTGTGAGTTAAGCCTCATAATATTTTGAGAGCCTCCTGGGACTGGGTCCCCTGGAGTTTTTAACTCTCAAGACTTTTCCCCATCAAGCCTCTAGCAATTTGTTAATTATAGTTCAGGTTTCCTGCTACTAGTTCCTGAGCCAGTTTTTGCTTGAGGGTCTCTGCTTCTCTGTAAGTTATGACCACCTCTATTCACCTGTCTCTCTCTCCAGTCCTGGTGGCAGCAGTCTGCCTTGTGTTCTCTTCTCTCTCACGCATCTAAGAGGAATTGATTATTTTTCAGTCTGTTCAGCTTTTCACTTGGTGTTAGAATAGAGTGGTGTCCTTATATGAGGAATGGGAACTGGCAGTTCCTCTCTAATCTACTTCTGGAATATGACAGAATTTTAAGCTTCAAAAATTTTTTTCATTTTATTGATATTATGTCCATCATTGAAGATTATACAGTATTGGCTCTTATATTAATTCCAATTTTGTCTTCCTTTCTGTTGGTTTTGTTTTCTGTGCTTTGACTGACTTTACCAGCTCATATTCTAGGGACATACCTGCATTCTGTGTTTTAGTTGTAGAGTTTATTAAATCTATTAATTTAAGCTCAGTTATTGTATATTTGAATTTTATATGTTGTAGTTTATAATGTTTCTTACGATGTTTCTTATATTCTGAAAGAGGTATGTTTGATAAATACATTTGGTAATCATTTTGTCAGTTTCTCTTTATAATTCTAGAAGCATTCCTTATTCCTTTCCTTGAGGCACAAAGGCTTATGGTTGGTATGCCTTATTGATTATATGTCATTTATCATGAAAAATTCCCTCATTTTTCCAATTAAATGCTTTTTTTGTTGTAAACCCTGCTTAATGAAATAGTATGTAGCTATTTCTATTTCTTCTTGTTAGTATTTGAAATATTCTTGGCTATTCCTATATTTTTAATCTTTCTTGATACTCTGCTTTATGAATGCTTCTTATTAATAGTAAACAGCTGGATTTTCTTCACTTGAAGCAAACTGAAAGCACCTGTATTTTGAAAGGAAAAGTCAACTCAACTTATGTTAACTGATCCAAATGGTTTTATTTTTCCACCTTATTTTATATATACAATTAGCCAATTTTATTGTTTGCATCTCCCCTACTTTCCTTATTTGTATTTTTTTTAAAAATTTTTAATTAAATTTCACTGAATTTTTAGAAAGAGATCAGAATACACATGCTTTCTTTTTAAAGATTTTATTTATTTACTTATTCTAGAGAGGGAGAAAGAGAAAGAGCAGGGGGAGAGGTGGAGGGAGATGGAGTGAGAGAGTCTCAAGCAGACTCCACGCTATGGAGCCTGACATGGGGCTCGATCTAATGACCCTGAGATCATGACCTGAGCCAAAACCAAGAGTTGGTTGCTCAACTGACTGAGCCACCTAGGTGCCCCAGAATATACATGCCTTTGTTCACCATCAATAATTGGAAAGATTTAATAATAACTAAAAGTGGCATGAATACTATGATCTAATGCTTTAACATATATAATTTTTTAAAAAGATTTTATTATTTGAGAGAGAGACAGAGAGAGCATGAGCAGAGGAGGGGCAGAAGGAGATGGACAGAGAGACAGAGAGGCTCAGAGCCCTATGTGAGGCTGGACACGGGGCTCAATCCCAGGACCCTGAGATCATGACCTGGGCTGAAGTCAGATGCTTAACCAACTGAGTCACCCAGATGCCCCTAACATATGTCTTTATTTATACATAGAAAAATTGTTGGCATTTATAAATTAGAGGCCTTTTCTGTTAATGGGGGTTATTTCTATGTATTGGAATTTAGGGTGATTTTTTACTTTTTAAAAACATATTTTTCCATCAACTATTTAAGGTTTATAATGATGTTTTATAATCACAAAAAAGACAAAATTATTTTCTCTTTTTAAAGGTCTGGAGTATTCTTACTTAGGAGCTATGTTTTGCTTGGCCTAATGATTCAGAGTATCCTCTTAACTTATTTCTTGATCACACATTTCCTGAGCTCTTTCTCAACTAGCTTCTTTCTTCTACTCTTGGTGGTATTATTACTCAAGTACATGCTATATTTGACATTTGTGCGTTAAAACAGGAAACTAACTGCTATCTTAAAAGAGTTTTGAGGGCATATATCTATATCTATATATCCATATCTCCTATATATCTGTATCTATTTTATATATTTCACCTAAAATGTGTTTTAGGACATAGTTTATCCCTAAGTGAGAGACTTTCTATAGAGCAAATTCAGTGAAAAGTATACAGGGGCTTGTGTTCTAAGTTAAATATTATTGGTTTGACCTTGAAACTCAAAGAGGACATAATGCTGTTCCGCTAAGATAATCAAAAGTGTGAACTTCTAGGGTATTTAACTTAATCCTGTCTTAAACACAAAAAGTTATTATTATTTGTAGTCAATATTTAGATATTAATGAAGTTTGCCAATATTTTAATTCACCATTTGTAATTATGGTTCTCAGTCCAAGCAGAGAAACATTTTTCCAAAACTACATCAGAGAATTTTTCTGATGAGCAAACTACCATGTCTGTTTCCTCAGTATATATGGAAGGGAGAACAACTCTTCCTGGAATGCTGAGGCCCCTCCTGCAACAGGAAGACTGTCTTACAACCACTGCGGCCTTGACTGCCGCCACAAAATACCAATTGCTCTTTCACTATCCATGCCAAAAAAAAGTGGAAGTTGCATAAACAGACTAATTCCTTTCTTGGCTCACTTTCAAATCAAAGTCTCAAATGGGCATGTCTGAATAGTGGAGTCAAATATATATAACTGAACCCAAGCTTCAAGGCAGTCGGGGAATTTGAGTTCTGACTCCATTTGGAGGAGTTATAACTTCTTATGTCTTTCTGCTCTATTCTAGGCTCTTTAAGTTTTAGTTTAATACACTTGTTCTGCATTTAATTTTGTGATGGCATTTTTTTCTTTTCAAGGTTTCCAAAGGCTAGTTTTCAGCTCTTCCATTCATTAAAGAAGAGAATCTAATTTTATTTCAAAGATATTGCCTCCTCATTATCTCTGAGTATTCTTAATCTACTTATTTTAAAAACCCTTTTCAGATTATTTCATTATTTTCCGTTGGTGTAAATTTCTGTTTGAGGTATCTTCTGAAAGCTGCTCTGTTGCAGATCACTGCTGGGAACCACTGCCTCTCAGTAACTGGGATAATATGGTGTTTTGGCTATCCGTGATCTTACAGGCCCATTATCCATGCCATTCACCAGAGAGATTTTCTTAACATTCTAAGCTGACAGAAGCTGCTTTTCAGTAGCATACATTTTCTTTTTCTTTTTTTTTTTTGTAGATTTATATATTTATTTGTGAGGGGGGGGGGGGGGCATGCAAGTGGGAGGAGGGGCAGAGGGGCAGAGGGAGAGAGAATCCTCAGGCTGGCTCCACGCTCAGCAGGGAGTGTTGATGCAGTGTTGGAACCCATGACCCTGAGATCACAGCCTGAGCAGAAATCAAAAGTTGGCCACTCAACCAATGGAGCCACCCAGGTGCCCCAGACATTTGCTCTTTTTAAAAAATGATCTCTTTGTCTTGTAGAATGGAACTCAAAGAGATTCTGTATGCTTCCTTTCTTATTTATATTTATTTCTAATAATGTTATTAGAAAAGTGATTTTATTAATAACATTATTTATTTCCTGAATGTAATGCTTTCTGTGGTTCCTATTTTTGCAGACTCTGAATTTCCACACTTAAACTCTCCTTGCAATGACTAGACATGTTTATAGCTTAGTTATTGGGGTTTTTTATTTGTTTGTTTCTTTGTTTGTAAAATTTTATTTGAGAGAGAGAGCATGTGTGCATGAGTGGGGCAGAGGGAGAGGGAGAAGGAGACTCCCCAGTGAGCAGGGAGCCCATCTCTCTGGACTTGATCCCAGGACCCTGACATCATGACCTGAGCCGAAGGCAGACACTTAACCGACTAAGCCACCCAGCTGCCCCTACAGCTTAGTTATTGTTAAATGATTGTCATATGATTGCACATGTGTGATACCTACTCACTATGTAGTAATTAGGAAGAATCATCAGTTTACCTGAAATCCAGATGATGAAGTTTAGTATTGTACTGGTTGAAGGCAGTTTTTTAACACCTTAGATAATTATGCTGAATATTTAGGTTGATGTGGTTAGGGGTACATGAAACTCTGTTAAACCCCTCTTCTGGGATTTCTGCAGCCTGACAGGGGCTCTCTCTGAACTGGCAGAACCCTAAGCCAAGTACACTCAACATCTCCTAGCCTGACACCGCTTATTAATCTTTGCTTCAAAAAGATTATCTTTCTTTTGTCTTCTTGTAGGAAATCTTTAACTTCTGTAAGATTTATGGGCTAGGGAAAGCTTTTTCACAAAGACCCAATCCAAGTCCCCTGCAGGACCACTGGAATCTCATGAGTTTGTAAGATAAAGGTAATACATAAATGTATCACTGCTCTATTGCCTAGCAAAGGGTCTACTCATGGTGACTGATTAATTTTTGTGTGTAAAGTTTTCATTTAACACAAAGTCTGGGAAGTGAGAATGGCAGAATGGATAAATTCTTGATGAATTTTGACCAAGCTGGAATTCTTAATTTTTTTTTTTAGTGACAAGTAGATGACCACCATCACAACACTAGTATAAGAACAGAATAATCTTTTAGAGACTACTTAGATTATGGTGATTGAATCCAGTGGCACCTGTAGAATACCAACACTTTCTAATAAAAATGGAATGATTTTGCAAGTACTGCATATTGTGTTTAGAAATAATAATTTAAATTGAGACGGAAAATTGAATTAGATCAAAATAAAATTAATCCTATAAATATATTTCCTCTACAATTAGCATCCTTAAGAGTTAAATGACAACTAATTTATACTAAATTTATACTAAACTGTTCACCTCAAAAAGAACATTGCCAACATTGCTACATTTTTAGGTAATTATTGTTAGTGACAACTCATAAATTGTACTTGTTAGACTGCTCTTTTGTATAGATTCCTCTTTTGAGTTGCTTGTGTTATGTGCAATGGGGTCTTTGAACCCTTTGTTTTATCCATATAATGAAGAAATTTAAATCTGGGTCTCACATTTATGCTCAACTACAAATGTGGAATCATTAGGCATGAAAATATGGGATTGTGTAAAAGAATGTGTCAATGTTCTGATTCTTCAAATTCCTACTCTTACCTCTTTACCTCTAGTTCATAGGCAAAAAATAAAAACAGAAAACTTTTTGATCCTCATTGTAGGTCTGTTACTATTAGCACACGGAGAGTAACACAAGAATTGTTTTCCTAATCAAGCTGGTAATGATATATAGCAATTCAGTAAAGACTACATAAAATAGGCTTGTAAATGATAACTTGAAAAATGGAAAGCTCGTTTATAAATGCATAAAGACAGTTAAAATATATCTACTTATTTGGAGACCTATAGTGGCTCCATGATCCTTCTTTATTCTTATTCTATGCCTGCCAGGAGGGGAGAATGTTGTCATTTCTTTTTTAAATTTTCATCCCTAATTATTGGCTACTCTTTCTGTCTCAGCTGACTTTCAGGGCAGGCCACCCTGAAACTAAACCTAAAGGAGGGGGAGTAGTAGTTAAGGAGAGCAGGAAAGTTCTTATTTGACTATGTTGACAACAGATAGCTCTATGCTCTCTGGTCCCAGCAGCTGTTTTAAGCGGATTCTTCTGTGGAGCGTTTTTATGGGTTATGTGAAAGTCCTCATTCATTTCTGGATATTTCTTACCTGAAATACCTCTTCAAATTTTACTATTTTATCTGGTTGCTTCCTCCCTCTGTAGCTCCCAAGAGTTTTCTCCAAAAAACTTCCTCACAAATTCTTTACAACTGGCTCTTTCATCAACTCAATGTGGCTGACAAGTCTAAGAATCATGTAACATTTTTCTTCTTTTTTTTTTTTTTTACGTTTAACTGCTTTATAAACTTGGCATTTTATCTGACACTTCCTTTGGAAAACATCATTTATTTTACTTTGGTGTCCCAGCTTAATCATATGCTCCCCACCATGAAAGTATATTCAAAATGTATATTGAGAAAAGGCTCTTTTTGCAGTTAGCACAGCTTTGAACCCACGAGGCCCCATAATTTCATTAAAGATCATAAGATTTCTTATGTTTTACCTTGGGAACTGCAGAATCATAAAAAGTTCTACTTCCTGTTACCTAGAAAGTGATTTAGGTGTCAATTATGTTTACTTAAATTATTGCTTCTTCCCTGAGGTGGGAGGTAGTGGGTACTCAGTGAAAAGGGGTTTAAGAGTTGCCATTTATTTTTATCACATAGGATATTTTCAACTGTTGAAAACAAAAACATGCTCACTTCTCCAATAGGATAAAGTTAAAGGTTCCCTATAATTAAAAAAGATATTTCCAATTAAAAATATATTTTGGAGGCACCTTGGTGGCTCAATTGGTTAAGTGTCTGACTCTTGACTTTGGCTCAGGTCATAATCTCAGCGTTATGAGATCAAGCCCCATGTCAGGCTCCATGCTCAGCACAGAGTCTGCTTGAAATTCTCTCTCTCCCTCTCCATCTACTTCTCCCTACCCCCCACTTGTGTGCTCTCTCTCTCAAATAAATAAAATCTTAAAAAAAAATTAATTTTTTAAAATTTCTATAAAGTTAAACATAATTCACTTATAATTTGGCTATTTTTCTTATATCTTATTCCCTAGGTCTCCACCCACCTCATTTCTTTCAAGTTGCCTGAATAATTATATTCTCAAAGGATCTTCAGTCATTCAGACTTTTGGTCTACACTGCATTTTGCTTCATGAGAACAGCAGACACTGACAAAAATGCAAGCCAACCATAGCTTTTAAAATTGCCTTTTGTTTTAAAAAATGTCAAAATGACTTCTCATTGTAAGACTAGAATATTAAACATAAGATGCAAAAATAAAATTCTCATTCAACTGGTATATGCTCAGTTTTCTCCCTGCTTCCCCAACTGAATGTTGATGTACATTTATACAGAATCACTTATTCTTTTCTTTTTGTTTCAAGGTTATTTTATATTTATTCACCTGCTCTTTTCAGCTTAAGGTATGAAAAAAGGCCACAAAAATCTTTGAAATTAGAACCAAGAGTATTGCTTGCATGAGGCTAGTTTCTACCAATTCTTTAGGCAGAGGCACTGTCGGTCAACTTTTCCACTTGCAACAGCAATGGATTTGACTATGAAAAAAGGAGAAATTTTATTGGCCTTATACTACTTCAATTTTTCCCATTGAATATTTTAAATCTTTGTTTTACTGAACTATGCTGTGGGGACTTTGTTCTTCCTCCCTTCTTTCTTTTTATTCCTTCCTTCCTTCTTTTCCTTTATTTAGATTTAAATTCCAGTTTCAACACTTTGTAACAATGATTCAGTTCCCTTATCCATACAACTGGATAAATCAAACCTAGACATAAGTATAAAATGAAACAATGCATATGAAGGGCTAACATGGCACAGTGCTTTACATAGTATGACAAAGTTATGTAGAAAATTAGGAAAGACACCAAAAACATTGGTATGGTTAGTCTCAGTTTAGGTTTATTTCTTCAGTCTATTATTTTTTGTTTCTTGCTGTTGGGGGAGCCTGGGCAGTTTACTAACTTTCATCTAGGTTCCTCATCAGTACTCCTATTTTCCATTTTATTGGAGTCCAACATTCTTGCCAGGGACCCTAACCAACGTGTCCAGCCTCTGCGAGCATTGTTTACTGAATACCTTCAAGTAGAGTCTGCCTCTGATTGGACAAACTTCCTGGAATCACAATTGCATCAACATGTTGAGGAGATGGGTGATAACCATTTGATGACCCAGACAGAATTTTCTTACACTAGGTACTGACTCTGGTTCAGATCTGATCCAAGTTTACATGTCACTCTTGTCATTTAAAAAAAAATATCTTAAAATCACTAATGTTTGAATTATAAGGAAGATCAAAGCAAATAAACTAAAAAGCACATATTTCCTATAATTCAGACTTAACAAATGCCAAGATTTGGCCATTTGTATTTAAACTTCATAAAAAGACTATTAAAAGTACACATAAAATTCCTCCTTTCCCAACCTTTCCCCTCCTTTCTTAGCTCGAAGAAACTTCTCTTCTAAAGTTAGCATTTATCTTCTTTATCTATGTTTTATAATTTACCATAATCTCATACCATCCTGTGTTTTTAAAATTTGTGTATGTGACATCGTATTGTATGTATCTCTCTGAGTTATGCTTTTGTCATTGAATGGTCAGATTTATGTTTAAGGATATATTTAAGTCTAGGTTATTCATTTTACAGTATTCACACAATAGAATCTTCTTATCCCCTGTGTGTGTGTGTGTGTGTGTGTGTTGGACATTTGAGTTCCTTCTAGCTTTTCTTTACAAATAATGGTGGAAGGAGCATCTTTACACATGCAAGTTTTCTTGGCATATATGCAAGAATGTATTTCCCAAAGTGAAATTGCTATGTTGTAGGATATGTATATCCTCAGATTCCCTTTGGCATATTGTTAGACTAAGATTTCTTTCTACCAACCTGGGCTGTCATGCTTGGCTGCCATTCCAAACAAAAAGAGAAATCATTTGGGATAAGGTGTGCCTGGCACCTTTTATTGGGCTAACAGTGTAGCATGAACCCTGTTCTTGGTCACCACTTTCACAGCACATTAATTGCTAAAGTACCCACAGAACCAGACATTATTAACATCCCACATCATTAGTTTACTTTGTAAGGGTTTATATGTCTTGACTGGAAAATAATTCTACTAGATTAAAAACACGTTACCCAGGGGCGCCTGGGTGGCTCAGTCGTTAGGCGTCTGCCTTCGGCTCAGGTCATGATCTCAGGGTCCTTGTATGGAGCCCCGCATCGAGCTCCTTGCTTGGCAGGAAGCCTGCTTCTCCCTCTCCCACTCCCCCTGCTTGTGTTCCCTCTCTCGCTGTGCCTCTCTCTCTGTCAAATAAATAAATAAAATCTTAAAAAAAAAAAAAACCACGTTACCCAGCATGCTTTGAAAAGATAAAACATAATCTCTCATTTTCTTTGAGATCAGAAATCAGTGACTGGCAGGTCGTTATCTAAATTATGAATTTTGCCAAAGTCATGAAAGCAAGTTCTAAAAACAGACAAAAATCCACTTTATTGGGATTTTATTATTTAGTTGTGGTTAATATTTACTTCATGTAACACAACTGGATCATAGCTAATCATTCACTTGGATCTAAATGTTAATTGTGTGTTAACAGATAAAGCTTTCTCAGAATGAAAAGAGTACTTGAGTTTTATCCAAAAAATAAAGAAAATCCCCACACAAATGACCTGTTAGATTTAGTTTGTAGTGGCAGCTGAATGAACATGATTAAAAAGCAATAGTCTTCAGTTAAGGAGTTAATGAGTTATATTTCATGAATGTTTGGAAGATAGAAAAGTATTAAAAAATAATCATTATTATTTTAAAATGCTAAATGAATGAATATATAGCATGAATATGACATCTCTGAATGACAAGTCCATGTCCAAATTATCTCTGTGTCCTTTGTGGTCTCAAGCACAATACTTTGTGCATGGAAAATGCTAAATAGCAATTGCTGAATGAATGAATTAATGAATGGACAAATGATGCTTGAAATGGTAACAGGAGATGCACAGATTTGTTTGCTTTCTCATTAGGAATAAAATCAGGCAACAGAATATTAAAATTAGAAAATGTCCTAGTGTCATATTTGATTATAATATAAAAAGGGTTTTTAACAGTAGATGTTTTTGTTAATTCAAAATTGGAGAGGTTATCTATTCTGTAATATTTAAAACCCATTTCTCAAAGTAGTAATTCTTCATTCAATTCGAAACTTTTAGCAAAATGACTCCTTGACACCTATAGCATCATCTAGAAAATGTTATGGGGACTTAGTTATAATTATCTTTTAGGCTTTTTTGTGCATAACTAAGACTCTTGCCTAGTCTCTTGGGTCTTGCTACTACCTTGTACTACATGACAGACGTTTGGGTAGCTGTGGTCAAGCAGACTGGTCACCTCAGAGTTTGAACCACATGCAAAAGAAAACATAATATTGAGACAGAATGCTGAAAAATGTGTAAACCAGGAAATTAAAAGGATGAGTTATGACCAACATTATTATTTTTAATGAGATAAGACAACTTTATCAGAATACACTTGCATGTAGTAAGGAAATACTGTTTCATAAAATTGTGTATATATATATATACCTTTTTAAGATTTTATTTGCAAGAGAGAGAGAAAGAGAACATGAGTAGTGGGGAAAGAGCAGAGGGAGAGGGAGAAGCAGACTCCCTGCTGAGCAGGGAGCCCAAAGCGGGGCTCCATCCCAGGACCTGAGATCATGACCTCAGCTGAAGGCAGACACTTAACAAACTGAGCCACCCAGGTGCCCCATATAAATATATTTTTGAATGCAGTTTTGTGATTCAAAATATATTTCCTCCCATGGTTACTATAAAAATATTTGGAAGCTAATCTCTTAAGAGACACAGAGGGGTAGGAATTTTAAAAAGTGACCACAATAAGTAGACAAAGGCAAAAATCAAGATAATGTGGTATTATGGAAACCAAGGATAGAGAGCATTTTTAAAAAGGAGGGAGTAGTCAACAGTATCACTTGCTATAGTAAAATTAAGTAAGATAAGGTAAGAAGGGTTAATTTGATTTAGTAATAATGAGGCCATAAATGATTTTGTTTCATTTCAGCCATGAAGTGGGGATTGATTAGGATAACAAGTCAATGGTATTAAGGAATTAGTCAAGTAAATACATAACACTTCTTAGTTCACAAGAGGACCAAGGCTAGACTATGTTACATATCAATTCAAATCCTATGTAAAGATTTCTAAGCACAGATAACACATACCCAGATGACTACTATGTACCAGACACTCTTCTAAGCCTTTCACATTCGTTAATCTTTACAATTGCCCTATAGAGTAAGGGTTATGACTACATCTTCATTAGATGAGGCACAGAGAAGTACTAAGGATTTAAATAAGCATGAGCACGTATCTTTTTATGGTAACTGTGGTTTGGGTCTTTTGGGGGAAAAAAAGTTTTAAGAAAATTAAAACCAAAGAGAGAGTGGTGGTGAGGAGAGAGAGTGAGAGAAAGTGAGAGACTATTTGTATTATTTCTCTCCTGTCTCTCTCTCCTTTCTCTATCCACAAAGAAAAGTGAGGTTCATATGTTAAGTCTTAAGACTCAATCCACTCCTGTAGTGCTTATCAATCATCCTTTTTGAATGTTCTTCAGGAACACTTGGTGAAGATTGCACAATTCCTCTGTCAAATGTGCATGGGGAAGAGATGTTGCAGCACTGTTTTGAAATGAGTGAATCAGAAGTGGCTGTTTGACTTACCCCACCATGCACTGTTGGTATAAATTGAAGTGATTGCTGTGAATGAAGAGTTAGAAGCCATTACATGTTTGGGAGAATGTGGAGGAGGTGGTTGTGACAACTATTGGCTATGGAATTGGAAATACAATTTCACTGTGAAACATTTCCAAAGATACTGCAGGCTAAAATTTCAAAGTATCTTCAGAGGATTTGGTTTTATTACTCACACTGATGTCCGTGGGCCTGAGCAGTTACAGTCTTGGCTGCTCTCTGGAACTTTGTCTGATTATTCCTGTTTCAGCCATTAGAATTTATTTGTTTCACAGTCTCTCTCTGCCCCCCATCCAAATAAACTAATCTCAAATAATTATGTTTAGGTAACAGCAGAAAAGTAGTTCCAAAGCACAGCTACTGGCTATCAACAGTCAGCTAGAGAATGCAGATGGCCGCTCTTTGAGAAACAAATATTGCCTATGAAAGCAATTCTCTACACATGAAAGCTGATCTTCTTGTTGACTTCCGTTATAAAATTGGAGCCTTGCTCCCCCAGAAAATCTCTGACAGATAAAATAGAAACACATTTAAAGGCAACAAATTGAAAAATTATTTTTAAAACTAATTAATGCATTATATACAATGAGTTTGAAATAATAAGTTGTTTTGTATTTCTTAAGTTGGCTTACTTTTGAGAATTAAATTAATCAGTTCAAACAGAAAAAAAACAACAACCCGCTTTTGGCTCAAAGTTTTTTCAACTACTTTCAGTCTTCATTTCCTTCACATTCTGTAACAGAATGTTGTCTATAGTTGCCTTTGGCTGAACAGATTAGGCTTCCTGGAAGTTTAAGAATATTCCAAGTTTATCATTATTGTTTTTTAAAATAATAAGCATACTTATGTGGTTGAAGGGGAGGGAGAATATCCAGAGGCAAAAAGGAAAAACACCTAAATCTTATATAAGAAACTGAATTAATCATGTTCATATTCCATAGTTCATACTCTCTAAGAAGACATTTTGCTAAACACCATATTTATTCTATAGGCTTGTTTTTTATTAATCTCAACTGAACTCCACTTTATAAGTGAAATGTTACTGTCTAGATTTAGCGAGGTCAGATCTTCCCTTCATTTACTCTCTGAACTCGTCTCATTTTGAGCATCCATTTCCTTTGACTCCTTTTTATTCTGTATTCTTCCACTTGCAAATTCTGATATACATTTAATCAGTCAGCAACTAGGCAACTGTCCCCAACTCCTAGCTGATTGACAATATTGGCCAATTAACATTACCTATTGCCACTCAAGGTCAGTAAATAAAAGATGCCCTTCTCTACAGAGAACTCATGACTACCATCTGCACCACCACCTCCCTACTGTCCCTTCATTCTTGGGTGTGCTGATAGGAATATTTTATGTTCAAGAATTGTAGTGAAATACAAATACTTGGGAATTCTACTTTAGCTTATTTTCCTTTCTCCTGAATCTGGGTCAGTCTTATGACTGCTTAACCAATAGAAAGAAAAGTGACACTATCTGTTCTAGGCCTAGATTTTAAGAAGACTTGTGGCTTGGGGCACCTAGGTGGCTCAATCATTTAAGCAACCAACTCTCCATTTTGACTCAGGTCATGAACTCAGGGTCATGAGATCAAGCCCTGTGTCAGGCTCCACGATTCTCTCTCTTCTTGAGATTCTCTCTCTCCTTCTCTGTCCGCCCCTCCCCTTGCTTGCATGTGCACACTCAAATAAATAAATAAATAAATAAAATCTTTTAAAAGCATATTCTTAAAATATATTCTTTAAATGCATACTGTTGGGATGCATTCTCTTGGACATCAGCTGACATGCTGTGAGAACCCCAGCCCCGTGAAGAGGAGACATGCAGGTGTTCCAGACGATGGCCCCAGCTGAGCTCTCAGCCAATAGCTGGCATCAGCTGCCAGCTATGTGAGTGAACCATCTTGGATGTTCCAGACCAACTGAACCCTCAAATGACTACAGCCCCATCCAAAATCAGGTGGAGGAGTAGAAGTACCCAGCTACCTAGCTAGCTACCTGGTCTAGTCAACTTGCAGAATTGTGAGAGAAAATACAATGGTGGCGTTTTAAGCCATTAAGTTTTAGGGTGACTCATTACACAGCAATAGATAACAGAAACAGCAATGTTTATTTAGTTATGGTATTAGGGACTAGAAATGTCAAGATGAGGAGAAAGGGGGATTATATCATGAGACCCTGTCAGTGCAGTTCTTCTCCAGTTTGCTTCTCTTTGTCTAGCTGTTATGTCTAGTCTAGTGGTATGATGAAGCACTGAGCTCTCCTTCCTTTTGGGTGTTTGTAATTACTCTGTCTCCCTTACTCCCTTTGAAAATTAATCCTAGGTACAAGAAAGACTCTTAGGCCTGCCTAGGCTGGGCAAAAGAACCTCATTAATCCTGATTATGCTTGTAAGGTTCTGCAATGGGGTTTGCTTGCCAAAGCTTTCAATAAGGTTGCTCCTTATCAGATGTTCTTTATCCATAAACCTTCCTCAGGGAACCTGAGAAAGGTATCTGTAGCAGAATCCAATTTAGATATTCATGATTCTGAGCCCTGGCTGTTTTCACGCTCTTCCCATCTCATCACAACCATTTTCAATTCAGCTTTTTAGGGAAAAGGATTATGTGTTTATGTGCCCATTTCCCCCAGTAAGCCCATAGCCTCCTAGGGGGTAGTATTCATGGCTTATGCAGTTCTGCCTCTAGCTTCTGGAAAACAATGTCACATAGCCCTCAGCAGAAATGTATGGAGCTAAACTGGAGCCTGGAACATTGAAGAACACAATTTATGTGTCTTCTAGCTTCAAGTAACTAGGAGCCTGGCTATGTTCTGTCTTTGAACTTATGACTAAAACTCATTAATTAATTAACCTGAACAGATCTTTATATTGGCATCCTCCTTCCCATGACTTATACCACCTGGTGCTTACTTTCGGGTATATATATATATTTTAGAGAGAATGAGAGAGAGAGAGAGAGAGCATGGGGGGGGCGGTCAGAGGGAGAAGCAGACTCCCCGCAGAGCAAGGAGCCTGATAGGGGACTCGATCCTGGTACTCCAGGATCATGACCCAAGCCGAAGGCAGTTGCTTAACCGACTGAGCCACCCAGGTATATTATTAAATGTATATCAGAATATACCAGAAAGCCCCACTTTCGGGTATATTTTGGATATAGGAACATTCACTTGCAAACATAAGAACGACATATATATAAATGCCTTTGTGTTAACTATTCCGTTCTTTTAATGTCCAGTGATTTTCTGACTGTTATGTGGCTGCCAATCAGTATTTTGATATTACTTCATAAAGACTTTCAGTGTTTCATCACTTTGCAAGTACTACATTTGGCTAACTTAGATGTAAAAATATGATCAGTTTTCTAGTACTTTTGTTTTCTGATCAGTTTTGGGATTATTGCAGTGTTCTCTATTACCCTAGATTCAGGGACACTTGTTAATGTTCTCTCTGTGCCCATTCTATTCCAGTGTAATTTATTCTCACACCCAAATTTGCATTTTATGTCATTGTTTTGATTGTAGTACAAAAATGAAAGTGTCGATCCATACTGTAAAATCCTCATTCTTTTTAATAATCCTTTTTATCCTTGAAGCATTTAATCCTCCATTTTTAAAAAAATGTACTTACCATTTTTTTTAATGTACCACCAATTCAACTCCTTCATTATGTTGGTTGGTCATGAACCATGCACAAAAGAAATGATAGACTAAACGGATCTTTTTTTGCCCAAATGTTTTCTTGATCCAGCAAACCATTGAAGCAACTTTAAGATGTTTAAAATGGGCAGTTTGTGCTAGATACTACCCTCTACTTGACTCTTTGGATCCACATTATACTTTTGTTTCCCATCCTGCTCTGTGCTTAGGAGGCTGTCTTCTAATGACTGAAACAGTGGGCTCCATTGCCTGGTTTCCAGTTGGGTTCAGTCTGTGGGAAGTACTGGAAGTAAATCAGATGATAGAAAGATAAAGAAGCTCTGGTATATATCCATGTCCTATTTCCCTCCATCCTTATTTCAGTATGGTTCTGCTTGTGGCTTTGTTCCTATATTAAGGACCATAGCTGTTCAGATGAGTTTCTCCCTGACAAGTATGCATCTTGCTAGTTTTGCTAATCACATCTTTCCCTTTTTAGGAGTTGCAATTGTTTCTTACAGTTACTAGTGTGGGATTTTTCACCATTCCTTTTTGTTTCCTTTAAGCTTGTCTATGCTTATAAATTGTTTCTTTGGTAAATTGTCTTTCATTACTCCTACTGTGCCACCTCCTTCTTGCCAGAAATCTTGAGGGTTAATGTCCCAAGTATTTGTAAGTCATCTTCATTTTTTTTTTAAAGATTTTATTTATTTATTTGACAGAGACAAAGGGAGAGAAGGAACAGAAGCAGGGGGAGTGGGAGAGAGAGAAGCAGGTTTCCCACCAAGCAGGGAGCCTGATGCGGGGCTCAATCCCAGGACCCTGGGATAATGACCTGAGCCAAAGGCAGACGCTTAACTACTGAACCACCCAGGTGCCCCTCATCTTCAATTTTTAAACTACAGAGAACTTTGAATTGTATGTTCCACAAGAGTTAGAGCCATATCCTATGAATCTAGGCAAGATCCTGGAAAATATACATGTCTGATAGTGAATATGAAAAAGTCATTGAATCACTCTTCTCCAAATCACTACAACTACAACCCCAGGGATACTCCTTGTCTAACAATTCTTTGAAAAACTTATTTCACTTGTGCCTGACAAACAAAACTATTTTTTTTCCACGTGGCCAATCACGCTTATTCCTCTCTTCCATATCTTTACCGGTCTCTCTTTACTGCTTCATTTACATTTTTCCTGGTTCTCAGATGTTCATGTTGTAATCCCAGCTTTGAAGATTTCATGTGAGCATAACTACAAAATAAGATTTAGTTTTTTCCTTTTAAAAAATGCTTAAGACCTGCTATAGAGTCCTACCATAATTCTCAGCATTGTAATCAGTCATTTGAACACCTAAATTATCTAAGCTTCTGAACTTCAGTACTTATAATCCATGTTTAAGGAACTATTCTTTTTCTTTTCTTTTTTCTTTTTCTTTTTTTTGATGTTAGAGCTGTTCTTTCATAAAGGTTTAACATGCTTTTATGGTCAGGTTGCACTTTTCTTTGTTTTGCTGTTTTTGTCCCACCCTTACTTTTTTCCAGCTGTTAGGGGCCTTGTTACAATTTCCTTTATTGAAGTATTTATATTTCTTTGCTATTTATTTTCAAAGTTCAGTGTATAGGGCTTGTAACAGCTCATAACTAGATATACTACAATATATTTTACATAAGTTGCAAGATAACTTTCATTATCCCTAGCAGAAACCAGGCAATTTTAAAAATGAATTTATTTTTAAAGAAGGAGAAGGTAGCAGGAGAGGAAGACTGAAGCAGGGGAAATCGGAGGGGTAGATGAACCATGAGCGACGATGGACTCTGAAAAACAAACTGAGGGTTCTGGGGGGGAGAGGGGTGGGAGGATGGGTTGGCCTGGTGGTGGGTATTGAGGAGGGCACGTTCTGCATGGAGCACTGGGTGTTATACGCAAACAATGAATCATGGAACACTTCATCTAAAACTAATGATGTAATGTATGGGGATTAACATAAGAATAAAAAAATAAAAACAAACAAAAAAAAAGAATTTATTTTTAAATTCCAGTATAATTAATGGGCAATGTTATATTACTTTCGGGTGTACAATATAGTGATTCAACACTTCTATAAAACACCCAGTGCTCATCGTGATAGGTGTACTCTTAATCCCCATCACCTATTTCACCCATCCTCCCACCTCTACCTCTCCTCCGGTAACCACCAGTTTGTTCTCTATAGTTACGAGTCTGGTTCTTTGTTTGTCTGTTTATTTTCTTTGTTTGTCTGTTTTGTTTCTTAAACTCCACAAGAGTGAAATCATATGATATTTGTCTTTCTCTGACTGACTTATTTCACTTAGCATTATACCCTCTAGATCCATTCATGTTGTTGCAAATGGCAAGATTTCATACTTATTTATGGGTGAGTAATAGTCGAGCGTGTGTGTGTGTGCGTGTGTATCTCACAACTTCTCTGCCCATTCATCTATTGATGGACATTTGGATTGAGAAGACAGGCAATTGTGTTAAACCTCTATCATAACAAATGAAATTGATAGAAGAGGAATTTTAAGTCCCATTTATCTAGTTATAAAAAGAAATAAATTGCTTATCTATGTATCTATGAATCTATGCATTTCTCTATCTATATCTTGGTCAGCTTGTGGACCGTCTCATCTACTTAATGGAAACCCAGATTACCCTATTTTGATTATGAACTTAAAAATCCACAGAATTCCCAGAGAGTTAAATATTGACAGAAACCTAGTTCTCCTGCATGTTACCTTTATGTTTCTTTTTTTATTAACTTCAAACACTTTTCTGGTCCTTTGATGAGTTTCTCTAATTCAGACTCATTACATCAGAAAAGGATGTAAAGAAATGTAAAGAAATAGATGTATGTATGTAAAGAAATAGATACATACATACATACATGAAGAAAAATGAAAACTCCAACTTCTATTATTATCTTTAACATTGTTATTCTACTTTATTTCAGTAATTTATAAGACTTGATTTTTTTTTCCCTCATTAGGAGAAAAGAGATATTTTGGCTACCCTAAGGAAATGGTGAGTATCTGACGATATGCAATCTTTATAGTATTCTAAATCATTTGTATGATAGTCATTTCTAAATATTAAGGATTATACTATTATTGCACCAGAATTATAGAAATAATGTTTACTACAAGTAACCATTTTACAACTACTTTTCAAGTTAGAACCTCTTTGTAACAAAATGCTAGAGGTATATTTAAGCAATCCATTTAAAATTGTATTTTCCACAATCTTTGAAATTCCTCTCAACACAGCAGGCTTAACAGTAGAGTCATTCCTAGAAGAAAAATGTTTCTATGATGCAAGAGGAAGAAATTCATTTTACTATTCCAAGACAAAAACATTAATGTCCATAGATTTCCTATTTTAGAAAACTAACAAGTCAATTAGCATACTTATCTCAGTAAGAATCTCCATTTCCTTCTCTTCCTCCTCCTTATTTATCAAATGAAATGTATGAATTTTAATTTAGAATGTAAAAAAAAAGGATGTTTATGGTCATTTTTACCCAGCACTTATAAGCTCTTCATAGGAACAACTCTGGGCAACAGTTATTATTACCATGTTTAGTTTAAAGCTGTCTTCCCAACCAAGGTGACTGATTCCAAGATCAGTGCTCTTTCCAGGGCACCCTAGTGGATGTGTAAAGACTGATCTTTTCCATTTCACAGGGATTCTAAGGAGAATAATCTTCCTAATTAAGCACAATTTACAATGGAAACAATTTGGGTGATGGGCGATTGCACTCCTCTCCAAAAACTTCATTTGACACTTCCTAGAGAAACAGGGTGGAGCAGGATTTTCTTGCACTTTAGTGCCAAGTCATGCTTTTGGTATGTAGTGCTACTCCTGGAATACTTGTTTCACCTTGTTGATTTCTTCCTCATTGCAGTCTTAATGACATTGGCTTAAGCTGATTTTTTCTGTTTCTAAGTATTTCTAAATTTTGCTGTTATACACGCCTATATTTTAAAGTTAGAAAGATGTTGAAATATAATCCTCAATCTAAAGAGTAACTATGAATCTTTCTTCATTACTTCTTTATAGCAGTCTTTGTCTTCACTGAATCTTGCCTTTTCTATTGGCTTCTTCTTTACCTGTTCTGAATTGTCTCGTTATATTTAATCACAGTCTCACTAAAAACCCACATATAATATTAACTTTAGGTGACTATAATCCCAACCTCTTTATAAGCCAAATTATAAGCTTTGTACTGTAACATATATTTATACCATGTATTACCTTGCATCCATATAATATGCTCTATATACTCAATTTCCTAGAACACAAGAATTTTGTTCTCCAAAACATGATACTCAGTTGGTTACTAGTCTTCAAAGTCCTTTTCTCACACACCTTAGTACCTACTTTTGATGCTGGTTTCAGCCTTATTTAATAGTCCTCAGCTTTCATTTAATAATATCATGTCTTCAACCCAATTCCTACATGGAAGGTTTTAATCTTAACACCTATCACTGAATTATTAACTGCTTCATTTTGAGTAATTTCTTTGGTGCCTCTCATTCTCCAAAAATTTACTTTTCTTTCTAACTCTTGTAGAGAACAGAATTTCAAAATCAAATGTTATTAAAAAGTAGTTCTGAGCTCTTAGACATTTGGTTTCTGGATAGAAGCACAAATTCTATTCTATATTTTATTTTTATATCTATATTCTATAATTCTACCATAGACTCAGTTTCCTAAATTTTGGGTATGGGTAGAAAATGCAGTACTGGGCAACTAGGTGGCTCAGTCGGTTAAGCGTCTGACTCTTGATTTCAGCTCAGGTCATGATCTCAGGTTTATGAGATTAAGCCCTGCATTGGGCTCCCTGCTGGGCATGGAGGCTGCTTGAGATTCTCTCTCCATCTCTCCCTGTCCCTCTCTCCCTGCCCCTGCTCTAAATAAATAAATAAATAAATAAATAAATAAATAAATAAATAAATAAAAAGAGTCAATCTTAAAAAAAAAAAAGAAAGAAAATGCAGTACTAAATCTGTAAGTTTGGTAGTGAGCAGCTCTCAGAAGGTTGTTAGATTTGTCCTGCGCACTATAGCAGGCAATACCAAGGCATTTTATTGGTGATGATCCTTTTATTCTGGGATAGGGAGCGTCCTTTCCTTTGTCTAGCTCTATTCTCCATTACCCAGGAATAAATCATCTCCTCACCCAGAGTACCTCTAACCAAAAAACAACTCTCTAAACCTGTTCCAAGATTCAAGGATTGATTTTAAAGCATAAAATACATGATGAAAATCAAAGGAAAGTGATAAAGACATCTTCCAGGCCTCCTAAAGGTACTGCATGTAGGGAAGGGAAGACTCTGAAATTTAGTACATGACTTGAGATGTACATCATGCTCAGCCTGGCTCCGCCGGCTCTTTGTCACCTTCTAGAGACTCAAAACTAGAAATTCAAGGCAAAAGGGTGAAAAGGAAAAGGAGAGAAGATACTGTGGAAATCATATAATGAGAAAAGCTAAGCTTAGCACACCACACAAACTGTTTCCCATCTCTTGCCTTGAAGAACTGAGCTTGGCAAATATCTCCATTCTCACTTTGATTTTTGAAAATGGAATTTGACGGGGCGCCTGGGTGGCTCAGTTGGTTAAGCGACTGCCTTCGGCTCAGGTCATGATCCTGGAGTCCCTGGATCGAGTCCCAGCTTGGCAGGGAGTCTGCTTCGCCCTCTGACCCTATCCCCTCTCATGTGTTCTTTCTCTCTCATTCTCTCTCTCTCAAATAAATAAAATCTTTAAAAAAAAAGAAAATGGAATTTGACTTTGTTAGTGGGTTTTTTCCTAAGATTTAGGCATTTTTTTTCAATTTGATGTTCTTATAAATTCAGATATTGATTTTCATATGTGCTCTAAAGAGAATCTTTCTAAATCAACAAGATCCTTTGCTTCCAGAACTAGTAAGAACAACATACATCCTATGAAAACTTTCCAAGGATCTATTCTACACAGGAATGGGGGTTTCTTTGGTTTAAAGAAATGAACTCAGTCTTTAAGTATCGACAAGAATAGAAGACCTGTGGAACAGGAAGTGCTATTTGGTAGATAATGTTTTAGGGCAGGCTTTGAGTAACAATGTAACATTTTTTGGTGCAGTGAATATAGTCATAACATTTGATGACCAGACCAACCTTGATGTCAAGTTTTGGGTCTTATTCAGCATTCAATACTCAGTTCCTTGTATGGAACTTGATACACAGTAAAAGTTCAGTGAATAATTGCTTGCCATGTTTCAAGACTATCTAGTACAGACACTTCATCTTCTGTTTCATTTGTATTTCCCATAAAGTCATATAAATTGTGGTGGTCCTGTAAATACTAGGGGCTCAAAGAGTCTGACTAATGAGAGAATTTTTAATTTCTAATTAGCTGGACTAGGTAAAATGACTTGTTTGAGGGTGAAACATTTTTCCCCTCTGTTTTCCAGTGCTATAAATTTACCTTGGCAATGGAGCAAAATTTACTCCTGAAATAGGTTTACCTGTGAGGTTTAATTAGCTTCAGTCATGTCCCAGTAGTTCCTTTGGTCTTGTTTTTATATAAGAGCTTAGATTCCTAAAGTCATATACTTAATGCTTATTTTTGAAGGTATCCAAAGCCCTTCTTCCCTCAAATGTTTTCAATTTCTGGGATTTTCTTATTGTCTCACAGGGTGTTTGAGCTTTATAAAACCTTAGGTATCATTTGGCTTAAATTGATGAAGAAATTGAAATTCAGAGTAATAAAGGGGGAATATAGAATTATCATCTATTGTAAATCAAATATGTCCTGGACATTATGCTATATTCCATGTGTACATCATCAATTTTATATTTTCAAGGTAACCTTTATTTTATAGATGGACATCTATTTAACCTTTTACTCCCCTGGCCAAGAAGAAAAGAGTTTAAAATTTATTGGCATACATTCATTGAAAATTATTTTAATCACCAGAGGGATTAATACATGTTCTTAGAAACCATATAAAAATTAAGGGTGATTAAAAGCCAATTAAAAGAGTCAGATTTTGATTGATGAACTATTCTTTTCTCAATTTCCTTGATCCAGGAGGCAGCCTTAACATTCCCTTTACCCATAAAACACAGTGTTATTTTCAAATTAATATGTAGAGGCATATCCCAGCATAACCCATTCTCTCTTTTGATTCTTTCCTTACTTAATTCCAGGTATACATATATCCAATTAAAAGATTACAATTGCCCCTCCTTTGTTTCTAAGGATGAAGGCTGAGATTTTTACAGAAGATATTGGAGAAGGCTTATTAGAAATCTATTTTTTCCCCTTTCCCCTTCCTATAGTTTTCTATCTGGATCATGAAGATGATGACTGGGTCTCTAGAGGACAGAGAGAGCCTGGCTTTCTGATGGCATTGGAGAGCTGCCATACAAGCCTTAGCTGCCCACTGCTAAACTTCTTCGTAAAATAAATCCATATGTGTTTAATCCACTATTGTCAGATTTCTATTACTAGCCACAATTCCCCACTGATACACAACCTATGACAGATTTGGAAGAGCTCATTACTGTTTTTAAACTGTGCTCCATCATTTTGTGGTTTCTTGATGTTGTCCAGGAGTTCACCTGGGAAGGGCTGGAAAGATGGAGGGCATGAATCTCAACTCATCTGTGTCTGTCCAGTGAAAACACTTCTAATTCCATGTTTTATTACTTAGATATCTATGTGGCATTTCATCTGAACCAAGGCCCCATACCTTAAAGTAATTTGAAAACCACCGAGTTTTAGATTGAAGTTTTCATCATAAAATTGCTAAAACAATTACTGTGTTTTAGGCATTCTTCCATGTGCTTAACATATAATAAATCAGTTGACTCTCTCAGTAACCCTGCAAAGTAAGTGGTATTACTATTCCCATCCTGTACACAAGAAAACCAAGGCACAGATATATTAACTTGTGCGAGACTGCATATCTTCTATGTGACACAGCTGAGATTCAAACCTGGCAGCTCGTTCCAAAATCCAAACTTTAATTACCATCCTGCCTCTACACATGTCACTAAATTAATGCTCATGGGGTATAAGTGATTTTCTCAAGTTCAAACAAAGTTTGTGGGAGACCTGAACCAAGCTCCTAGGTTACTTAAGCCTGCTCCAGAACACCAAGCAGAATCCTCCTGGTTTTCATTATTTCTATATGACACATGAAAGCAACTGTAAAGTCACTTTTCTCACTGCTGCTGTTGTAAATGAATGACACGCATCACAAATAAATTCAACTTTCAGCTTTCTGCTTCTTTTTTTTTATGTTATGTTAATCACCATACATTATATCATTAGTTTTTGATGTAGTGTTCCATGATTCATTGTTTGAGTATAACACCCAGTGCTCCATGCAGAACGTGCCCTCTTTAATACCCATCACCAGGCTAACCCATCCCCCCACCCCCTTCCCCTCTAGAACCCTCAGTTTGTTTTTCAGAGTCCATAGTCTCTCATGGTTCATCTCCCCGCAAAGAACAAATGATCCAATCAAGAAATGGGCAGAAGACATGAACAAACATTTTTCCAAAGAAGACATCCAAATGGCCAACAGACACATGAAAAAGTGTTCAACATCACTTGGCATCAGGGAAATCCAAATCAAAACCTCAATGAGATATCACCTCACACCAGTCAGAATGGCTAAAATTTCTGCTTCTTTTTTAAACATAGTTTTCCTGAATAGTGTAGCAGCGACACCACACTTGGCTGAAATCTTTTCTATTTCTACTCCCCAGCTTTCTTGTAAACATAAGTATCATCACTCTCCATATACTTCAAACCTTCAATTAATCCCTGACTGAAAAGTTTTAGGAATTATAGAACATAAGCTGTCTAGTCTCAGGCAGCTGGTAAAATCTGTGTTCAGGCCCTGCTGCACGAGATCTACTTAAATAAGCAACAACTAACTATGGCTCATCTGCCACCATTTTTTCTGCTAATGCATTAAAAAAATCTAGTTTCATGACTATGTCCTTACAAAACCACCAATGCACAATATTACATGGCATATTTTCTATTAGAATTTAGAATTCTAATTATAAAGTTAGAAATTATGGCTGCATACAAGGAAAAGAATTTGGTTTTCTGGGGGAATTTGTGCATGCAAACATTTCTCCAAATGCACATATTATGCTTCTTTTAATTAAACCCCACAGAATTTTATGAGCTCAACAAAAGTCATAATTTTTTCTTGATTCAGTGATTAAGATTTCTCTTAGGTCTTTCATTTACACTAAATGTTGAACGTAATTTTCTTACAATAGGAAAAAAATTCCAAAATAAAGGAAACAATGTACTTTTGGGATAGTAGCAATGTCATCTCTTGGTTATGTTCACTACTAATGGTCAAAGACAGTCCTTGTTTACCACTTAGCTCTGTTCTAAGAATATGAAAGAAGGGTACTTCTTTATAGAGCTTTCATAGTTGTGAAGTTAGATTAACCTCATAATTCTGCTGAGTAGCTTTGTAGAACGATGCAATCTCTATGGAAATAGTGGTTAGACAGATGACTTTGTAAGTTTCCTTTAAAAGGACTTAGTTTCAAATTACGTCAATTTGAAAAGACACCTCACTTTTCAATTTTCCTAGATTTACTGGTGTTATTTTTCATGAGTAAAAGGTGAAAAAGGTTCATAGAATGGAATTATTAGTCACCCAAAGCTGCGTTTTCCTGAATTGACTTAGTATCACAATCATCTGAGAAACTTCTTTGTGGGATATATCTCTAAATGGGCCCCAGGATTGCAGACTTAGAACATCTGGGGGTGGGCCCAGGCCTTGTAATTTTAAAAGTTTTTCCAGTGACTCTGATGTGCAGTCAGGTTTGTAAACCCGTATTTAGGGGGGGGGGGGAACTGCCTTAGTCAAGAGAAATATGAAATATTCTAAAATAGAAAAGATCAATTTTATTTAAAAAAATCATGCTTTAAAAGTCAGGAATTTGTGTTTCATAGATGTTAATATTATAGATAATTTGTAAATATACATAAGTAGAAAGACATGTAACAATATTATAAATATGTGTGTTATCTTCTCCTTTCCAATGAGTCCTTCATTTTAAAACTTAGAAATGTATTTACAAAGTCTTAAGAGGAAAGAGTGGTTGAGAGGAAAGGGTAAGAGAAAGGGTGGAGGAATGAGGAAGAAGAGAAAATTTGGAAACCAATTTTCTTAATGACAAAAGATTACAGGGTTAGCACGGAAAGCTTAGAACACAGACATAAAAAAGGTAAACATATATAACCATTATTAGTATTTAAAAATAGATTTCTAATCTTTCTATTAAACATATAGGTACAGATATAAAGGAGCAGCAAGATGGTGGTGGAGTAGGAAACCTAAATTTTGTCTGGTCCCAGGAATTCAGCTAGATACAGATCAAACCATTCTGAACACCTATGAACTCAACAGGAGATCAAAGAAAAGAATAGCAGCAACTCTCTGAACAGAAAAGAGACCACTTGCTGGAAGGTAGGATGTGCGGAGAAGTGAATCCGAGGTGATATTCGGGAAGATAGACCGTGGGTGGAGGGAGCCGCTATGGGCAAGTGATAGAGCAGCGGAGCACAAAATCAGAACCTTTAGAAATCTGCTCCACTGAGGGACGTTGCTCCAGTGGCTAAGAGGGGGGTGGAACCCTCACTGGGACAGTGTGGTCTCAGGACCCTCGGGGTCAGAGGAAGACCCGGGGTGCCTGAGAGCAGCAGAGCTCTCAGGTACTGGAGCAGGGAAGCCTGCTGCAGAGATGGAGCCGAGGGGTGGGCTCTCAGCTCGGGTTGCCATAAACCGTGATCTGCGGCATAGTAGGGACACTGCTCCTCCAGCAGGGACCCAACAAGCAGCAGATCTGGAGAGACTCCCCTTCCTCCCCCGGGAGGCGTGGCGCAGGAGTACATTCCAGGAACCTGCTGGGTTTGGAGACTCCAAACGGGGTTATGTGCCAGAGATAGAAAGGCTCGGTCACAGGCCAGGGGAGCATGGAGTGTGGCCGGAGACCGGGGAGATGGGAGTGATTGATTGCTTTTCTCTGGGGGCTCACTGAGGAGTAGGGCCCCGAGTTCTCGGCTCCTCCATGGCAGAGATTGGGAAGCCGCCCATTTTCACTCTCGTCCTCCAAAGCTGTACGGAAAGCTTACAGGGAACAAAAGCTCCCGAGAGCAAACCCGAGCAGATTACTTAGCCCGGCCTGGCAAGGGTGGGGCAATTCCACCTCCAGCAAAGACATTTGGGAACCATGGCAACAGGCCCCTCCCCCAGAAGATGAGCAAGAACAGCCAGCCAAGACCAAGTTTACTGATCAATGAGAACAGCAGAACTCCAGCACTAGGGGAATAATGCACATAGAATTCATGGCTTCTTTCCCCATGATTATTTAGTCTTTCAAAGTTAACTTTTTTAATTTTCTTTTTTCTCTTTTTCTCTTTTTTTTAATTTTTCTTTTTCCCTATTTCAACCAACCTCTTATCAATCTCTTTTTTAAAAATATTTTTTATTTTTCATTTTTAGAGTCATATTCTATCCCTTCATTGTAGTTAACCTTATTTTTGGTATTTATATAAGTTGTTCTCTCTTTAAAATTTTGGGATACAGTTTCTTCTAATAGACCAAAATATACCCTAAATCTCTAGTGTATGGCTTTGTTCTAGTCTCCTGCCTGATCACATTCTCTCCCCCCCCCATTTTTTTTTTAATTCTCTTCTTTCTTTTTTCAACTAACTTCTTATCTTATTAATTCTTTTTACAAAACCTTTTATAATTTTCATCTTTATAGTCATATTCTATCCCTTCATCATATTTACCCTTATTTTGGTACATATATAAGTTTTCCTTTCTTTAAAATTTTGGGAGGCAGTTTCTTCTAACAAACCAAAATGTGCCCAAAATCTAGTGTGTGGCACTGATTTATTCACCAGCTTGAGCATATTTGATCATATTCTTTTTTTCCTTTTTCTTTCTTTCCATCTCTTTCCCCCCAGTTTCAGGTCTCTTCTGATTTGTTTAGTGTATATTTTTCTGGGGTCATTGTTACCCTGTTAGCATTTTGTTCTCTCATTCATCTGTTCTCCTCTGGACAAAATGACAAGACAGAAAAATTCACCTCAAAAAAAAAAAGAACAAGAGGCAGTACCGACTGCCAGGGATGTAAATATGGACATTAGTAAGATGTCAGAACTAGAGTTCAGAATGACGATTATAAAGATACTAGATGGGCTTGAAAAAAGCATGGAAGATACTACAGAAACCCTTTCTGGAGAAATAAAAGAACTAAAATCTAACCAAGTCAAAATCAAAAGGCTATTAATGAGATGCAATCAAAAACAGAGGCTCCAAATGCTAGGATAAATTAGGCAGAAGAAAGAATTAGTGATCTAGAAGACCAACTGATGGAGAATAAAGAAGCTGAGCAAAAGAGAGATAAACAACTACTGGATCACGAGGGCAGAATTCGAGAGATGGTGATATCATAAGACAAAACAATATTAAAATAATTGGGATCCCAGAAGAAGTACAAAGAGAGAGAGGGGCAGAAGGTATATTGGAGCAAATTATAGCAGAGAACTTCCCTAATTTGGGGAAGGAAACAGGCATCAAAACCCAGGAGGCACAGAGAACCCCCCTCAAAATCAATAAAAATAGGTCAACACCCCGGCGTTTAATAGTAAAACTTACAAGTCTCAGAGATAAAGAGAAAATTCTGAAAGCAGCTCAGGACAAGAGGTCTGTAACCTACAATGGTAGAAATATTAGATTAGCAACAGACCTATCCACAGAGACCTGGCAGGCCAGAAAGGACTGGCATGATATATTTAGAGCACTAAATGAGAAAAATATGCAGCCAAGAATACTATATCCAGCTAGGCTGTCATTGAAAATAGAAGGAGAGATAAAAAGCTTCCAGGACAAACAAAAACTAAAGGAATTTGCAAACAGGAAACAAGCCCTACAAGAAATATTGAAAGGGGTCCTCTAAGCAAAGAGAGAGCCTAAAAGGAACATAGACCAGAAAGGAACACAGACAATATATAGTAACAGTCATCTTACAGACAATACAATGGCACTAAATTCATATCTTTCAATAGTTACCCTGAATGTAAATGGGCTAAATGCCCAATCAAAAGACACAGGCTATCAGATTGCATAAAGAAACAAGACCCATCAATATGCTGTCTGCAAGAGACTCATTTTAGACCCAAAGACACCCCCAGATTGAAAGTGAGTGGGTGGAAAACCATTTACCACACTAATGGACACCAAAAGAAAGCTGGGGTGGCAATCCTTATATCAGACAAATTAGATTTTAAACCAAAGACTATAATAAGAGATGAGGAAGGACACTATATCATACTTAAAGGGTCTATCCAACAAGAAGATCAGACAATTGTAAATATCTATGCCCCTAACATGGGAGCAGCCAATTATATAAGCCAGTTCATAACAAAATCAAAGAAACACATAGACAATACAATAATAGTAGGGGACTTTAAGAATAGGAGAACAGATCAATGCAACTAGGAACTGGTTCTTTGAAAGAATTAATAAGACTGATAAACCCCTGACCAGACTTATCAAAAAGAAAAGAGAAAGGACCCAAATCAACAAAATCATGAATGAAAGAGGAGAGATCACAACTAACACCAAAGAAATACAAACAATTATAAGAACATATTATGAGCAACTCTATGCCAGCAAATTAGATAATCTGGAAGAAATGGATGCATTCCTAGAGATGTATCAACTACCAAAACTGAACCAGGAAGAAACAGAAAACCTGAACAGACCCATAACCACTAAGGAAATTGAATCAGTAATCAAAAATCTCCCAACAAAGAAGAGCCCAGGGCCAGATGGCTTCACAGGGGAATTCTACCAAACATTTCAAGAAGAATTAATACCTATTCTTCTGAAACTATTCCAAAAACTAGAAAGGGAAGGAAAACTTCCAAACCCATTTTATGAGGCCAGCATTACCTTGATCCCAAAATCAGACAAAGACCCCATCAAAAAGGAGAATTACAGACCAATATCCCTGATGAACATGGATGCAAAAATTCTCACCAAAATACTAGCCAATAGGATCCAACAGTACATTAAAAGGATTATTCAGCAAGACCAAGTGAGATTTATTCCTGGGCTCAAGGTTGGTTCAACATCTGCAAATCAATCAGTGTGATACAATACATTAATAAAAGAAAGAACAAGAACCATATGATCCTCTCATAGATTCAGAAAAAGCATTTGACAAAAGTACTGCATCCTTTCTTGATTAAGAAAGGATGTACACTCTTCAGAGTGTAGGGATAGAGGGTACATACCTCAATATCATAAAAGCCATCTATGAAACACCCACAGTGAATATCATTCTCAATGGGGAAAAACTGAGAGCTTTCCCCCTAAGGTCAGGAAAATGTCAGGGATGTCCACTATCACCACTGCTATTCAACATAGTACTAGAAGTCCTAGCCACAGCAATCAGACAACAAAAAGAAATAAAAGGCATCTGAACTGGCAAAGAAGAAGCAAAACTCTCACTCTTTACAGATGATATGATACTTTATGTGGAAAACCCAAAAGACCTCACCCCAAAACTGCTAGAACTCATACAGGAATTCAGTAAAGTGGCAGGATATAAAATCAATGCACAGAAGTCAGTGGCTTTCCTATACACCAACAACAAGACAGAAGAAAGAGAAATTAAGGAGTTGATCCCATTTACAATTGCACCCAAAACCATAAGATACCTAGGAATAAATTTAACCAAAGAGGCAAAGAATCTGTACTCAGAAAACTATAAAATACTCATGAAAGAAACTGAAGACGACACAAAGAAATGGAAAAACGTTCCATGCTCATGGATTGGAAGAACAAATATTGTGAAGATGTCAATGCTATCTAGAGCAATCTACACATTTAATGCAATCCTTATCAAAATACCATCAACTTTTTTCAAAGAAATGGAACAAATAATTCTAAAATTTGTATGGAACCAGAAAAGACCCCGAATAGCCAGAGGAATGTTGAAAAAGAAAAGCAAAACTGGTGGCCTCACAATTCCGGACTTCAAGCTCTATTACAAAGCTGTCATCATCAAGACAGTATGGTACTGGCACAAAAACAGACACATAGATGAATGGAACAGAACAGAGAGCTCAGAAATGGACCCTCAACTCTATGATCCACTAATCTTCGACAAAGCAGGAAAGAATGTCCAATGGAAAAAAGACAGTCTCTTCAACAAATGGTGTTGGGAAAATTGGACAGCCACATGCAGAAGAATGAAACTGGACCATTTCCTTACACCACACACAAAAATGACTCAAAATGGTTGAAAGACCTCAATGTGAAACAGGAGTCCATCAAAATTCTAGAGGAGAACACAGGCAGCAATCTCTTCAACCTCAGCTGCAGCAACTTCTTCCTAGAAACATTGCCAAAGGCAAGGCAAGGGAAGCAAGGGCAAAAATGAACTATTGGGATTTCATCAAGATAAAAAGCTTCTGCACAGCAAAGGAGACAGTAAACAAAACCAAAAGACAACTGACAGAATGGGAGAAGATATTTGTAAATGACATCAGATAAAGGGCTAGTATCCAAAATCTATAAAGAACTTATTAAACTCAATACCCAAAGTCCAAATAATCCAATCAAGAAATGGGCAGAAGACATGAACAGACATTTTTCCAAAGAAGACATCCAAATGGCCAACAGACACATGAAAAAGTGTTCAACATCACTTGGCATCAGGGAAATCCAAATCAAAACCTCAATGAGGTGGTATCAGAATGACTAAAATTAACAAGTCAGGAAATGACAGATGTTGGCAAGGATGCAGAGAAAGGGGAACCCTCCTACACTGTTGGTGGGAATGCAAGCTGGTGCAGCCACTCTGGAAAACAGTATGGAGGTTCCTCAAAAAGTTGAAAATAGAGCTGCCCTATGACCCAGCAATTGCACTACTGGGCATTTACCCCAAAGGTACAAATGTAGTGATCTGAAGGGGTACATGCACCCTGATGTTTATAGCATCAATGTCCACAATAGCCAAACTATGAAAAGAGCCAAGATGTCCATCAACAGATGAATGGATAAAGAAGATGTGGTATATATATGTGTGTGTGTGTGTGCATACAATGGAATATTATGCAGCCATCAAAAAAAGAAATCTTGCCATTTGCAATGACATGGATGGAACTAGAGGGTATTATGCTAAGCAAATTAAGTCAATCAGAGAAAGACATGTATCATATGATCTCACTGATATGAGGAATTCTGAGTCTCAGGAAACAAACTGAGGGTTGCTGGAGTGGTTGGGGCTTTGAGGGATGGGGTGGCTGGGTGATAGACATTGGGGAGGGTATGTGTTATGGTGAGCACTGTGAATTGTGTAAGACTGATGAATCACAGACCTGTACCTCTGAAACAAATAATACATTATGTTAAAAAAAAAAAGAGAGAGAGACAGAGAATACAGTAGGAAGGGAAAAATGAAGGGGGGGAATCTGAGGGGGAGATGAACCATGAGAGACTATGGACTCTGAGAAACAAACTGAGGGTTCTAGAGGGGAGGGGGTTGGGGGGGATAGGTTAGCCTGGTGATGGGTATTAAAGAGGGCATGTATTGAAAGGAGCACTGGGTGTTATACGCAAACAATAAATCATGGAACACTACATCAAAAACTAATGATGTAATGTATGGTGATTAACATAACATAATAATAAAAAAACTAATGATGTAATGTATGTTGATTAACATAACATAATAAAATAAAATTTTAAAAAGTTAAACATAAGTTTACCATTAAAAAAAACAAAAAAACCTTACAGGTACAAAATAAATTTGGGATCATACTACATATGATATAATTTTATTTTTGTGCCATTTAGCATTATTGAGATGGGTTTTTCAATTCATTGAACATTGCTCTATGACTTGATTTTTAATGGCAGCATAATATTCTAGTGCATGAATGAATATTTGGTCAATTCTCATTTTAGAAATTTTGTTTCCCCATTTTTAATATTTTTTTTAAAGATTTTATTTATTTATTTGAGAGAGAGAGAATGAGAGAGAGAGAACACGTGAGAGGGGATAGGGTCAGAGGACGAAGCAGACTCCCTGCTGAGCAGGGAGCCCGATGCGGGACTCGATCCAGGGACTCCAGGATCATGACCTGAACCGAAGGCAGTCGCTTAACCCACTGAGCCACTCAGGCACCCTCCCCATTTTTAATATTATAAACAATGTTATAACTATCATTGCATGTAACCTTTAAATGTATTACTATTTGCTTGGAATAAATTACTAGAAGCATACTAGTTGGATCAAAAATTTAATATTTTTAAGGATTTGGATACATATTTTTACATTACTCTTTTAGAAAAGTTGCACCAATTTACACTGTTAGCTGATATAATGAAAATGCTATTTGCCCTGCATCCTCATGGAGTTTTTTAAATGAACATGTTTCACAAATTAATAGATAAAAAAGTATATTACTATTTAATATGCATTTATTTGGTTGCTATTGAAGATGAATATTTCTTCCTAAAGGTAGTGACCATTCTTCTCTTTATTTTTTTAAGTTGTCCATTTATATTCTTTGTCTAGTTTTTTCAACAGGCATCTGCATTTTTTTTGTAATCATTTCTAAGAACTTTTTAAATCAAGAATATTGAAACTTCTTCATTCATATTAAATTTTTCCTATTACTTGTTTTACTTTTAGGATATTATTTATTTTACATAAATTTCATTTTATGTAATCATACTTACTATTTCCTGTGGCTTCTGCTTTTGCTCTTATTCCCTCTCCATGCCAAGATGAAATATATTCATATATTTTTTAAAACTTTTTTGTCATTCCATATATTATATATATAACTTTTTAATATCCCTGAAATTTATTTTGGAGTATAGTTTGAGATACAGCTCTAATTGTATTTTTCTCCCAAATAGTTTGTATGTTGGCTCTACAGTTTCTGATGAATAATATGTATTATTTCCCCACTAATATAGTATTACAACTTAAGTTAAAGTATAAGTCATTAGAAAGCAACTCCTACATGCAAGTACGACTCTTTTTGTTTGCCCCCATCCTGGAATAGCATGCGGAGGAAGTGTCTATGTTCCTATCCCAGTGTCATCTCCCCTCATGCCCTATAACATCATAGCCTGTAACATTGATCTCAGATCCCCACAGCACAAAATACCAACAATTTCTTCAACTCTTTTTCCTCCATATATCTCAAATCTGCCAGCTTCTCTGCTGTCACCTTCTATAAACCACTGACATTTCTTGCATAAACTACTAAAAATGCCTCGTAACTGATCTTACACCTCTGTCTCTCTCTCTCCAAATCATTCTCTACATAGTATCTCTATTGCATTATATATATATTAAATACATTTACTTGTGTGTGTGTGTCTCAGAGAGTACCTCCTTCTAGAAGAAGAGGAACACATCTGAAAGGAAGTTATATCCCTTCATAATATCACCCAGGGAGAATCCCAGGGAGACCAGAGTGATGAGGGAAGCCCTGTGAAATAGGTTAGGTTTGAGGATGTAAAAGCAGCATGGCTACACAGAATACACATAGACTTGGATAAACATATACACATATAACATTTTAAAATAATATAACAAATAGGTATTTAAATATGTAAACAACAATTTTAGATTTTAAAAACCTTTTATTATAATAAAATACACATAACAATAAATTGAACAAGTCCTCCTTCTCCACTCCCCACAGACTGAGAGAGATTATACCTTAAGGAAACCAGAAAAATCCCTCAGTTAGTGAAACCTGGGCAGCTACCTTGGCCTTTCTCCCCTGTTCCAGGAACTTCCTGCTAAATGCTGGTACAAAAGAATTCAACTCTTCCAAAGAAATTATATGAAAGGGTAACCCAAAGTCTATATGATGAAACTATGAACAATTAGTATGTAGAAAAATTTCTCTGCATATGAAGAAAACATGCCAGAAATATATTGCCACAAGGTAGACGAAAATAATAATCTAATTCTAACTTGAATAAGGAAAATATAAGGAGGTAATTGCATCTATGAAGACAGCCCAGAAACAGTAATACAAGAATTTGGTGGAAGCTATAGCCAACAAGGGGAAACAAGAACCAGAAAACTGGAGGGAAATGGGAAGTGGCAGAATTCAGGAGAGAAACAGATGTAGATGATAAAAATATTTGAGGGATGAAGGCTAAATTACAAGGACATAAGAGTGAATAAACATCACAGAAAGTGTAACAAGAATGAAATGAGTTAATGATAAAAAAAAAAGGCAAACAAAAAGAGGCAGAAAACAAGAGGTTTCAAAAGAATAGAAAGAAATTTTACTCTTTAGTAGAAAGACAAGAGATTTAATATATACATATTTAAAATTCCTGAAGAAAACCAAGACATGGAACAGAACAAAACTTTTCAAATTATCAATAAAAAAACATTTCTAAAATAAAGGGAAAAATGAGAATTTATATAAAGAAACACTATAGGAGAACACAGGAACTAAGGAGGGTGGTGGCCACTAGGGATAAATTGCCAGAATGGGAAGGATAGGGACAGGGGTAGGAGCAAGATTTCTGTGCTCCTCTCTCTTCACATGGTTTTGATTTGGGAATATTTGAATGTATCACCTATTAAAAATATAATAAAATTTTTAAATGCCTGTCACATGGTAAATAAATCCTTTAGATCATAAGCTATTTTTATAGGCTTCATGGTTTTTTGTTTGTTTTTTATTTTTATATGAGGAAAGTTCTTTCCAAGCTTGCTTGATCTCTGTAAACTGAGTATGTGGTTGGTCTTGGGCCCTTTCCTTCACTTACCTGGTGCTTGTTATAATTCACTTAGTTGTTCACCAAATAGTTATTGTCTACTTTGTGCCAGTTATTGTCTACTTCTAGCCATTCACTACATCAGTGAAAATATAAACAAGACAAATCTTCCTGTTCATGGAGTTTATATTCTTGTTGCAAGGGAAGGGGAGAAAGAATCATATATATATCTAAATATATACATATATGTAAAATGTATAGTATGTTAGATGATGGTAAGTATTCTAGAAAAAAGTAAAACAAATAACAGTGTAGGGAGTGGGGGAGGTGTGAAGGTGCTTGCAATTTTGGACAAGGTCATCAGGAAAGTCTGCTGGGGAAAGAGATTCCTCTTTTATTGTAACCTAAAATAGCCCCTGGCCAGATTTCTGCTATTTTGTAGGTATTTAATTTGGACATTTTAGGCAGAAGGAGGAATTTCCTGGTTTTATTCTGACTTATTTCCATAAGAAATAAATTTTATTTTTAAAATCTTAAGTGTTTTGTGATTCTTTCCTTATTAGAAATGGTGAATTAAAACAAACAAATCACCTCACAATTGTGATTTATCAAGCCCTCCAGTCTTCTTGGTTCGAGGAGATACCCACATATAAATGACTTTTAGTGCAAATGCATTACTAGGAAAGTTGAATTGGGGTTAAAAAGTTATTAGACAGAGGCTGGCGGGGAGAGGTTATGGAAGAGCTGTAATTCTACTAGAAAGCAGTTCCTACAACCTAAATTGGAGGCTTCTCTCTTTCTCATGAGTAAAAAGAATCTGTGTCCAAAATGTAGAAAATCTCCCACATGTGTTTTCTACACCTGCATTCCCCCACCACAAGGGAATCTTCTAATATTTTACTAATTCTATTATTGAATTTGTAAAAACAGGTGGCTTTTACAAATTAAGTTTCTGGTGCTTTTGGAATTTTGAATCTTAAAAAAAATACTTCCACATCTATTTAAATGAGAAGCTGAGGGCAGATGAATTAGGTATTGCTCATTTTCTGTCAAGAGAACCTAGAGGTTTCTTTATTTTTATTTATTTATTTTTAATTTAATTTAATTTTATTCCAAGTATTTCATGTATATAATTTGAAAAGTTAGACAATTTTTTAAGGCTTACAATGAGAAATGAAAACCCTGGGCTCCATTCTGTCACAATCTTATTATTATACCCCAGTGGAAACCATTTTCAGTATTTTAGCTTTTTGTTTTTGTTTTTACCATTACATTTCTAAATAGCATGCTCAGATTGCTATTTTTTTGACCTTTGAACTTCAGATATCATCCATAGAGTCCTATTGTGAAAGATGAGTATATAGTTCTCTTATGTCTGTTACCACACCCAAGTTTTTAGTTAAATTATTCAGTGTTTACATTATTATGACTTGTTAATATTATTTATAATTGATACATACATTATACATTGCTTTCCTTGGTCATTGTTTGGTTGTTTTTTTCTTTTTTTTTTTGAGTTGGTAAGTGATTCATTTTTTATTTTGCCTTCTTTCTTCTACACTTTTTATTAATTTACCACCATACTCTTACCAGAAATAGAAATCTCTTCTCAAAGAGTCCAAACAGGGACACCTGGGTGGCGCAGTTGGTTAAGTGTCTGCCTTCAGCTCAGGTCATGATCCTGAGGTCCTGCATCATTGGGCTCCTTACTCAGTGGGGATTCTGCTTCTCCCTCTGCCTCCCCCCCCCCCCCCCCCCCGCTGTGTTTTTTTTCTCTCTCTCTCAAAAAAAAAATCTCAAAAAAAAAAAAAAAGAGTCCAAACATATCAGGTAACATATCAGCTGTATTTATTTTTTGAGACCTTGCTTTTGGGGGCCTTCCATACCCACCCCCCTTCAATTTGGTCTTTTGCTTATTGGCTTTGCAGAAGTGTGGTCCAGAGCTTCCCCTTCCTGTTCATTGTGAAGATTTCCTAAGACTCTTTTGTCTGGATCCCACGTTTTTTTTGGCTTTTGTGTCTTATTCTGGACTTATTCCCTTGATTTGGCAAGGAACGTCTTCTAGTAATATAAGAAATAGATGACTGGAGTAAAATTGCTTGAGACTTTTCACCTCTGAAAAATATCTTTATTTTATTCTCACACTTCAGTAATTGTTTGGCTGGGTGTAAAATTCTAGATTGGAAATCACTTCCCAAAAGATTTGTGAAGGCTTTGCTAACTTAGTTCATTTGTCTTCTAGTTTCCAGTGTTGCTATTGAAGTGTCTGATGCTATTTTTAAAACATTTTATTTTGAAATAATTATAGATTCAAAGAAAGTTGAAAAAAGGTCCATGTATGTATCCTTCCTTCAGCTTACCCCAATATTGGAAAGTTGATCCATCTTAATGGGAACAACTATCTAGCTGTAGTATAATATTAAATGAAACTATTTTCATTCCCATCTTTTGCAAATTACATTTTGTTTTCTTTTTAAAAGTTCTTGGACATACAAGTTTTCCTCCAGATATTCTGAAATATTATGATAATGTATGTTGGCATGAATTTTCTTTTTTCTACATTCAATGTTGTGTATTCAATGGGCCTTTTCTACTTGGAAATTTCATGGAGTTTCTCATAGTTTCCTTTACTCCACTTACATTTTATTTGCTCTTTATTTCTTGAATTCTATTGTACACATAAGAGACTTCTTGAAAAATTATCTACTTAAAAATATTCCCCCCTGCTTTCCATTTCTTTGCTTTTATAAGAGCTTTGCTCCTATTTATCTTTTCATCTTTCTATTTAATTTTTGATTCTCTTATAACAATTTATCTATCTATCTATCTATCTATCTATCTATCTATCTATCTATCTATCTATTTATTTAGTAGGCTCTATGCCCAGCATGGAGCCCAACATGGGGCCTGAACTCACAATCCTGAGATCAAGACCTCAGCTGAGATCAAGAGTTGGAAGTTTAACTGACTGAGCCACCCAGGTACCCTCTATAATATTTTAGATTTACATGAATCTTTCTGAATATCATCCTCTTCTTCTTTCAAGAATATATTATCTTTTAAAAAAAAATTTCTGAAGATATTAATTGTATTTATTTTGAAAATCTCTTATATAGGACTTTATGTTTTTTTTGTTTTTTTGTTTCTTTTTTTTTTTTACTAGAAATTCTATCAGACGCATTATCCTCTCTACCTGCTCCCTTAACTTCAGAGGCAGCTGAAGCTTCTGGTTCCTTGCTGATGTTAGAGAGTATCAGGCCTTGTTTCTTGACTTCTCCCAGAGGCACTGGCTTTTTCATTTTCTTGTCTGATTCATTTGCTCTTCAGGTTCTAAAATTCTGTGACTTTCTTTGCTTTCATTTCTCATTACTTTCATTACTTTTGTCCTTACAAGTTAATGCCTTAAGCTTTTAAAATGGTGCCATTTTGAGACAGTATGAAAGAAAACAAGTATATTTAAACTGTGTGATTTACCAGGGAATTTCTGCTATAATGATTAATAATTAATTATTGCAAATATATAGAAAGTGTTTAAGTTTGCATACACATGGTTATTACAAATCATCTCATTAAATTCTGTTTGTAAAAATATTTTTAGCCAATTACCCAGTATTTCTGGTTAGATAATGACTTTTCTCTTTTATAGGATTGAAAAAAATTCTTATTTCACTCACTAGTGCTTATAAATTATTTAAACATAATTTTAACCAATTATTTTTAAACCTCACTTCATTGGCTAAATTCTTAAATTATTTAAAAATTATTTTAGCTAATTTCTTGGATTTTCTCAGTAGGTGATAATTTGACTCTTATTATTTATTTATTTGTTTGTTTGTTTATTTATTTTTAAGATTTATTTATTTATTTGGCAGAGAGAGTGAGAGAGAGAGAGCACAAGCAGGTGGAGCGGCAGGCAGAGGAAGAAGCAGATTCCCTGTGAATCAGGGAACCTGATGTGGGGCTGGATCCCAGGACCCTGAAATCATGACCTAAGCCAAAGGCAGATGCTTAACTGACTAAGCCACCCAAGTGCCCCTAATTTGGCTATTTTAAACTTGAAATTTTTTTCTTGTGTTACTTCATTGGCTATCACTTTCAAAAAATATTAATAAAGGTGTGAGCATTCTTTTAGTATTTCTCAACTCAATTTCTCATATGTATGATTTGGTTATTATTTTTACAGAGATATCCTGAATTGTGCTAATGAAACATTTTTCTATTTTAGTTTAATCCTACTTTTTCTAATATTAGAAATGAATCTTTAAGTTTTTCAAATCCCAAAATGGCATTTACTGTTTTAATCATGTGATTATTCTTCTTTATTCAGTAAAGAGTTATTTCATAGATTCTATTCTTGAATAATATTTGTTTCTGAATTCCTTTTATAGTTAACATTCCTAGATTGCTTTATTAAGGTAGATGAGTGTTGTTATTTCTGCTATGTGGCTTATTTAAAAATTTAGTAAAGAGTTTACCTTTTGTCAGTAAACCCTCAGCTTACTTCCTTGAATACTGCACTACTTTCTCATAAGTAAAAGTTTTAAATCACCTTACAGTGTTTTATTTTCTTTTGGCTCCCTCAGCACTGATGTATTTCTTGAGTTTTATGATATTAATAGCCCCTTTCCTATTTTCCAGTGCTGGTTCCTTTTATCTTATTTATATTTTCTTTTTTTCATTTTGGTCCTAGAACAATTAAGTACAGTTAATTGTGTTTAAGTCCCAATTTATGCCAAAATTTGGGTATACAATCTTCTTATATCACATTTATTTCTATAATTGGCCTTAAATCCTTAAGAGGAAAGTAAGATATGGATGATATCTTACTTTCAATCAAGATACATTATGAAGAAGTTAGAAAATTACACTGTACATCTGAGAAGCAGTCACACCAAACTTAAGAATTGTAATAACTATATATTTTACAAGAAATTGGAAAATGGCAAATGATATTCATCTATTATCAATATTCTGATAAATATACTCAAATTTCCATTTGCTATCTGAATAACAGGTTAATAAAGATATATACAGTTTTTTTTTATAGTGTAGTTCTTTATCTAGATAGTTTTTCATCTTCACTCTAGTCCTATGTATAACACTAAAAATATTATCAGAAAATGGCGAAAAGAACTTTTATGTTTTGAAAATATTACTTCTTTCTTGGAAGACTCTTACTCTATTCATATATCCTAATACTCTCTTATGCAAAAAGGACTATTTTCCTTGAGGAAAAAATGTGGCTAGTTTACTGATTTTTTTTCTTTAAAGATACATTACAGCTGATTTGCTACCATTTCTTGGAGCTATCTCCTGCATGAGGATATGGTGAATAATGGCAGATAATTAGAGAATTCTACAGTTTTGTTAACTACTTAATTTTCATTTTTTCCTTTAAATTGAAGAAATGATTATTGAGCAGCTATATGACATTTTCTATATTATTATTTCAAAATTGGTTAGAGAAGTGTATAAGATATGCATCAGACTTAGGTATTTATTTCTACTTGCTATATCCTTGGTATATGAACACACAGATAATCATCAATTGATGTGCAGGAATTGTAAGTAAATAATAGAAAGAAATTCTGTCCCTCATTAGTCCTATGAAAATGTTCATGTTGCTGTGCTAGGAACCAGTGGACAGATCTGGAGTCTGACAGTTGTACAATAGAACACATGTTCATGATTCATTCTGCTTTAGTCTATGATAGGTTCTGTCTCTAGGCTCTCTTTATATTCTGTAAATAGCTCAAATGAGAAAATAGACAAGATATAAGGAAGATAGAAAAAAAAATACACAGGCCAGAAACTGCTTTGTTCTACATGCATTTTATCTTTCAATAGGAAAATAAATATTCGAGACCTCTTTAAATAGAAACATTCAGTCTGAAGCATTTCTTTTCTTTTCATTCCCTTCTTTTCTTTGCTTTTGAGTGCTGATGAGTTTCCACGATATGTAGAAGTTAGGGCTGGTCTGGGGAACATAGAGGCAGTGAGAAGACTGGAAGTCAACCTAGAATTTCTGAGGAGGCTTTCGAAATCTTGGCATATTACAGAAGGCATAAGAAAGCCAGTGAGCATTAAATACACTCCTGTATTCAGTGAAACTGTTACTGCCACAGAGCAGGATACTTCAACCACCCCAAATCTCATGTTCTCAAAGTACCAGTCTATCCTTATCAACTTTGAGTATACAATGTGATCAATAGTACCTTAAATTACTATGCTGTTCTCTGGATTAAAAAGGCACATGTCTACCCAGTCTTTTCCAGCCTTCCACAAAACTAAAGAAAACATGGAAAAAGCTGATAACTCATTATAGAACTTAAAAACACAAACAACAAGCAGCTTATTGTTGGAAACTATGCAAAGTCTTCCTTTCCTTATAGGCAAATAGAACTAAAGTTAAGAAAACCCAATCACGCTTGACACTATAACACACTTAAATTTTGCCTTGCTTCTTAAAAAAAGCAGAAAAACAATTTATAACTTTCCCACTGTGTCAATGGACTTAGAAATTCAAGGTCTGAGCCAACCAAAAGAAAGTATTATTTCTTCTCTACTCTGATAAATATTTTTTGCCTCTGCCTCTTGGTTTTTTCCACCTTCCTTTTCTCTACTAACACTGACACCATTATCCAGAGAAAGTGACTTTCAGAAAACCACCAGGTAGGAAACAGAGACTAATGTAGTAGGTTATGTTCCCAGCAAAATCAGTGAAAATAAATCCATACTTATACTCACACCTTGGGAAACATTAAAACAAGAAAGATAAAGAAAAATATTGTAAAATATCTAAGTAAACAAAAACAAAAAGTTACCTACAGAGGAATAAAACTGAAGCTAGTTTCTTCTGACAAACAGCAGTAGACAGTTGTGGCAGAGAATTTACTGCGCAACAAATATCTACGTCCCTCTGTATGTTTTCTAATCCTCTTATAATTGGGCTCTGAGTAAAAATGGCAAAAGTCTCTTCTGGGTTGAAAATTTTACAAGATTGATTTCATCTCACAAAGGGTTCAGTAGGCCCACAGATCCAGCTAAGGAGATCTCAGATTCTGAATGAAGAGTTGGAATAAACATTTTTGGACACTGAAAAATCCCTATATTGCTTCCATATGTTTGGAGTAAGAGCTATTATGATAGGAAGATGGGACAAGAGAAACTCCTGGACCTGCCCCTTACCTCCAAAATAGTAAAACAAAAGGTTATTATATTCCTTGGTGTCCTTTTTATGGCTTCTTTACAAGTCAGACTTTAGGTAGAAGGTGAGGGCAGAAACTTCAAGGCCTCTTGAGGCATAGAATTAGAAGTCTCACAGCATCAGTTCTGTGACATTTTCCTGGTCAAAGCAAATTACAAGGCCAGTTCTGATTCAAGGAGGGGAGAAAGACATGCTACTTCACATGAAGAATGGCAAGATCCCATTGCCAAGAAGTGTCATATAGTGATATGAGGAATTATTACATCCATGTTTGCAAAAAATCTACCCCATCACAGGAATTGGATAGATGATGAGAACCATTTCATTTTCACCTGACATGAATAGAAGTGTACCTTCACTGTCAAGGCTATGTCTTTTCAAATCTCCATACTCACACAGTCTAGTGGAATGTTTATTGCTGGGAAGAGCAGTCTCACACACTCAGTCTTTCAACTCCCACTCACCAGGTAAGAATGGGCCTTGGGCTTGGAACACTTCCTTACTAAGAGACAAATAATCCACACAGCCTGTACCAGGCTTATCACCTTGTGTGGGAATCTCTTTCCCTGTTTCAGGATCAAATAATACTCCTTTGTCTATGTTGATGTATATGAGACATATGGCACTTGGCCAACCCCACTGTTATATCTGTCCTCTGCAGGGAGGAAAAAAAATCTTTCTACTATGGTACAAGAGGGCTACAGTAGGCAAATTGCTCTGTATCAGCCATGGGAAAAGACCAAAAGCCATAAGGAGAATGACAGCCACGACAGAAAGCTGATCTTTCTCTGTCTGTTCTCTATAAATTTAAGCATTGTTCCACCCATTGCTTGACTGCACTGTGTTCTTCTTGGTGACTCTGATATCAAGATGCAATGGACAGAAGGGTTTAGAGTTCTCTCCTGGGGCTGGTAGCTGATGCATGGTAATCTGTTCTAACATTGATCATCTGAACGTCTTTTAGAACATCATGCTATGAAGCACTGTACTGATGACATCATGCAGATTGAACTGTTGAGAAATAACAAGTGTACTAGATTCCTTAGATGATACATATGTGCTAGGATTTGAGAGAGAAATCCTATTCAGGGACCTATCAGTAAATTTTGGGAGTGCAAAGGTCTTACGCATTTTGTGATATCTCTTCCCAAATGGAAGGGAAGATGTGCTTTTCACTGCCTACCATTAACAAAGTAGTATAACGCCTGTCAGACTCTTCTGGAGGACTTTTGGGAGTGATGCTCTGATCCATTTTTTGAGTAACCCATAACTCAGCACGTTTTGAGTGGGAATAAAGCAAAAGAAGACTACAACAGGATCAGGCTATTGCAAGCTTCCCTATCATCCATCAAATTCAATGGTGTTCCAATTATCAGTAATAAATAAGGATTACATATAAAACCTATGTTAATCTACATTAAAAGATGAATAGAGAGTTTCCTAGGACTTGAAGGAAAAGTCTTCTGCTGATAACAATTTCATTTTGAGAAGCAATTCCTGACTTTTTGAGACCGGGTAGAGACTGTTAGATCATTGGACACCAAGACACAAGGTAACCTGAGATATCTACCATACATTAAGTATTATTAGATTTATCCTTAATATTGTGAAGGACCAATCACTATGATTCATTGAGTGATTGGGTCCAGAGTTATGGTGTATATTAGACTCAAATATATTGAAGGAACAAGAAAACTGCATGGACACGTGGCTCAAGCTCTCATGACACCTACTCATGCTGCATTGTCATGATGCTTTCTACCCACACCTATAGCCTCATGGAGATTTTTCTTGTGAATAGCTAACACATAAAGAAAAAAACACCACCAGTCTTGTTTTTAAAGATTTCTGCAGGCTAAGCTGGCACCAACTGGGAATGATCTATTGCTACCTTACATGCCCACCCAGAGGTGATGGTTTAGAGAAGGAGAAAAAGAGGCTATATATATATATATATATATATATATATATATATATTTCCATTTTGCTTGGAAGGAGACATGGCCTGAGGATCTTACTCATAGGGGACAACTAATGGCTTGGCTTGCTCTTCTGGAAAGAACAGGACTGGATGATTGATGGTGAGGGGCTCTGGAGAAGATGTATGTGGATGGACTTCTTGTAACACATACAGAGTGGGATGATATTGTGTCTCATGTGATTTCTCATAAAAATATAGCCACTGTAGAGGAGGCTTTCAAAAATCATTAAACTTGCTGGCTCATCTTATGAATGCTGGCTTCTTTCCCCAGATATCTAATAACTATGCATAAAATAGCTATGGTGGCAGGGATGGAAACTCTACATGGATTCATCAACATGGCCTTCTCTGCACCAAAAATGATAAGGCTAAGACCCCTGCTGCCTGCCCTACTTACCAATAGCAGAGGCCAATTCTAGGGACCTGATATGGCTCCATTTCCCAGGAAGATCAGTTAACCTTCTAGTGGTAGGTTAATTACACTGCCTCTTTCCATCATGGAGAAGGCAGTGATTTGTCCTCACTGGAATAGATACTTATTCTGGATTTGGATATACTTTCCTTACTTACAATACTACTACTGCAAGCAACAACAGCTGAGAATCTAGAGAAAGCCTTATTCAACATGATAATATTTCACACATTGCTTCTGACCAAGGAACTGATTTCACCATAGGTTTTGTAGCAGTGAGTTCTTTATTCCCATGGTAGAATGTTTCTAGTAAGAGATGTAACAGTGGTCCCATCAAACTAGAAGTTCAGACCACTGCCTAGGTATTTGGGGCCTTTTAAACCACAGAATACACAGATAGAGAAGGAATTCAGATGATCAGTTCCAATTACAAAGGAGACAACTGGGTTGCTTTTACAAATGGGAACAGTTGCTATTATTTAGGAATGAACTGAAATAGCTCTCAGTAATTTTAGGTCTGATAGTAAATTTCAGTGGAAGAACAGAGCAGCCCAATAAAGGCAGGAACACTAAGGATTCAGACATTTCAGGAATTAAGATTTAGATTATCCCCCTAGTCAAAAATACCAAACAGCAGGGACTCTGCTGAGGGTAAGGGGAACACAATGACAGTAGGAATAAGAAACTAGTGAATATGGTCTTAGAACTAGACACAGACTCAAGAATTATAGCAGCTATGTATATATCCTTAAGGTATATATTACTCAATGACTATCCCCCTTCTCCTTCCTTTTCCTTATTATTTTGTAGGAGATGTGATACTGGCATTTTAATTCATGGCTCCATAGGTAACCATGTCTAGACCTGGGTGGTAAGGACTGATAAGGACTGGTTATCTTGCTCAGTTTCTACTTTTTTTTTTCCTTCTGACTGACCAACTAGGTAAATATATAAAAATAAAACTGTTATAAATCCCTGTTTAAAAACTGAACAAAACCAACAAGAACTATTCTCAAAACAAAAATAGATATTATATAAAGAAAAGATGAAATAATGATTACTTGGATTTAACAGATTAAAACTAACACAGATCAAGAGGACGTTGGTGGATAAACCGTCTGGGCATGTGTAGTCAGACAGGAATCTAACACATTTGATGGAGAAAGGCAATATACAAATTATATCATTTTGCTCTTTGCTGCAATTTTAATTACAATACAAGTTTGATTCAATTTTTCAAGGTCTTAAAGGTTAATAAGTAAAGAATGGAAATACGATATATACCCTACAGAAGCAGAACATATAAAGAAAATATATAAAGAAAATATATCTGTATATGCGGAAAATAGCAACAAAAATAACATCAAAGCAGCGTTAAAAACATGTATAAAAATATACCAGATGTAAGTAAGGCAAGATAAATCACTTATTTTCAAAAACATAAATGAATTAAGCCAGCATGTGAAAGTAAAAGAAAAAAAAAAACACTTCAGTTTGGGTCAAAAGCAAATATATTGAAGCACACATAAATATTTATTAAATAAGTAAAAATAAAAATAAACCAGAAGTTAAAGCAGTGTCCTGAGACCAAGATTTTATATAAAAAGCAGTTAGTGGGGCACCTGGGTGGCTCAATCAGTTAAATATCTGACTCTTGATTTTGGCTCAGGTCATGATCTCAGTGTCATGAGATGGAGCCCTGTGTCTGGCTCCACGCTGGACGTGGAACCTGCTTGATTCTCTCTCTTTTTCTCTCCATCTGCATCCCTCCCCCCCCACCCCCCCCCGAGCTCACACTCTCTCTCTCAAAAAAAAAAAAAAAAAAAAAAAAGCATTTAGTAGTTCTCAGCAATCACAGTTCTGTCCTCGGCAATATCTGCAGTTCCTGGTCTAGAGGCCTTCTACTTTACCCTCTCCTGAGGCTAACCCTTCATTGTTTACTGGAGGCCTGGTGGGAAATTAAAAGGTGGGTGGAAGGGAGAAACCAGGGCATCATTACTGGGTGTGGGAGTAGTTGCCTAATGCATGAAGTGAAGGAAAAGATTTTCAAAGCCACCTGTTGTTTCCTACCCTGACTTTTAAACAGTCCTCCACTTTAACTCCACCTTTGGCATCACCTCCTGAGCTACCTTCAGTTGCTATTCTTAAGCCTTTCTGGGCTTTTGCAGCTTAATAATAGTGCTTTTCTATTTTCCCCACTGCTTATTTAGGATTCAGTTGATTTAGGATTACTGTATCAATTTCCACTATCCATGGCTTTCCAGCTTCCAAAGAGTTGATACTAGTCTCCTCTCCTAATCCTGTTGCCTTGGTGGGTTGCATCTTTCCTCTCTCCTTTTTATCCCTTCACTCTTATTTATTTAATGTTGTGAGGGGTGAGATGGGGTGTACGATGACAGGAATTCAATGGAAATTCATGAGTTCAGGTGGCCATCTTTAGCCAGAAGAACACTGTTTTTCTATTGAGTTGTTCTTTCTTTATGTTTCTGACTTTTACTTTTTTAAAAAGATTTATTTGCTTCTTTTTTTTGAGAGAGAGAGAGAGAGCATAAGCAGAGGGGAGGGCCAAAGGGAGACGGAGAGAGAGCATCTCAAGCAAACTCCCCCTGAGTGTGGAGTTGATCTCACTACCCTGAGGGTTGATCTCACTACCCTGAGATCATGACTTGAGCCAAAATCAAGAGTTGGATGCTTAACCTACTGAGGCACCCAGGCACCCCTGTTTTTGACTTTTAAAAACTCTCTATAGATTCTGAATATTAATCTTTTGTCTAGTGTAAATGGCTAGCTATAATTCAGGCATTCTATAATTAAAGAAGGGAGGAATGGAAATTAGTGACAACTAGGTGTCACGGCCAGAGTCTAGTCCCCTTGATTCCCACATATCCAGCCACACTCTGCTTTCCACACCTAGAACACATTCAAGTCTCCCAGAGAAAACAACCCAAGTCCTATACTTTGATTGTGTCCAAATCAAAGTATTGCTACTGTGACCCTGTGACTTATGACCTGACTAATGTGTTACCTGTGGCCCTCCTAACACCTAACATACAATGGTGAGTTTGAACTAGTTAACTGAAAATAATTGTTCTATGGAAGAGCAGTAAACACACAGCAGTCCCTGCACCATAGCCATAAAGAAATCTTACTGGGAAGGACCTGCACTGACTCCCTGCTCTAGTCATGGAGAAATTTCCTCCTTTTGACACTGATCATGCCCCCTGGGCAGAACTCTCAAGCCCATTGTTCTGTGTGCCTTTGGATGTGCCCTCTAAGGGCAAACATTGCTCCATTATCTTTTGTAGCTACATCAGAAGTAGTACTGGAAGCTGAACAGCTGTCACCACCTGCTTCCTGCTGATTTGGTTTGGCTCTAGGGGATTATTTCAGAAGATAAACTGTCACACGCTTTTGAGGGTCAAGCATATGATTTTTTTGTAATATAATTGCACTTTCTGACTTAGTAAGGTCCTAGTTTATGTGTTCAAAGATGTCCTTTAGGAAAACTGTTAAGACTTCCAACTTTCCTCTTCTATATATTGCCTTTTGCCTTGTCTTTCATTTTCTACTTCAGTTTTATTTGGACCACCTTGACGCCTTGTGCAAACTTAGGCTTTGATGGCCATACAGCACTCTTCAATTGATTTTTAGTGCTGGTTACCTCCCACTGCCTCTCATTGTTTGATAAAAAACCTCCTAATTTGAGGTTTTGAAGGCTGAGACTTTTTCTCAAACTATGTTTGTTTTTTTCAGAGTTACTTCTTATAATTAGCCTGAGTAGAAATTTGTTGAAGGTAGTAAGGAACTTCCAACACATACCAATAAGTTCTGTTAAAATCACAGAACTCTGTGGACATATAGTCCACCTTTCAACCTATAGAAGATGACAATAAATTTATCATAGCACAATAAATATCAACTTTCCATCATACAGTATCTTTGCCATCACTACCTACTAATTAATAGCTAATCTAATGCTTTTAGGCTTGCATTTTGACATCACTATACTTTCAGGTACTTATTTTGTGATACTTGAGGTAGAAGCTAAGTAGTTATAACTAAGACAACCTAAAATCCAGTGGTTTATACATGTGACTTGAGGGTGGCAGAGCTGACGATAGCTAACTGCTATCGGGACTACTGCAACTCTGAGTCTAAAGTTTTCATCTTCTCCCAGCCAGTAGAGTACATTGAAAGGCTGATCAGTATGTGGCACATATCTCTTCTACTTTCATTCCATTGGCCAGAACTTAGTTAAATGTTCTCATCAACTTGTAGGGAAGACTTTGGAAATGTCAAGTCTAGATGGACATCCATCTACCCGGGAGACATAAGGAAGTATGTCTTTAAACTATTATTAAATAAAGGGTGTATAGTTATTTTTGACAATTAGTCTCTGCCAATTGGAGGCTCAGCCATTCGCAAATCACCAATGACCTTCTTCTACCCTTCTCACTCATCCGTCTTTGGGAGAGCAACATCAGTAATTAATGATTTAGACATGAAGAACTGGACATGCACAATTCTGCCTTTTCCTTTCCCCTTTTTGTTAGTGCCCTTTCTGTAAAAATAATGTGTGCTCAATTGCTCCCAGATATGTGATCAGCTTAGTCATAAAGAATCTGCCCTTGCAAGGTAGGCCTGCAGTGATGTCTAATGATACCAGTGTGACTTGGTATGAGTGTCTATTAATGGGATTCATTAGCCCACATGTCCACAGAAAAAGGTCATTTTCCCTAATACCAGCTTTGATAATTCAGTCTCCATTTGTCTGACTCTTTTTCTATTTCTGAATTGGTTTAGAACATGGACTGAGAAGAAAGTTGGTATTAACTGGGCAATCTTGAACCTTACTTAACAAGTTGGTCCAAATAGAGCAGAACTATAATGTTCTTCCCAAACAACTACAATAACAAAACATATTGGTCTATATAATTAAATTATTATTATTATTATTATTATTATTTTAGGGGACTGTACTTATTTTTAATGTATAATTGCTTTCTTGTTTTTGCTTACTTTTTAAACTTGAATTCTATTTTGTTTTATGGTCATAACTCCACTCTTGCTTTCTTTATCTTAGAATTTTCATGCTATATTCAATCATTCTTTGTCATGTTGTTTTAAATAAACCTCTTATAAATTATATAAAAATAGATTTCCACCAAGTTGACATGTGCTTATTGACTTACTGAAAATTATTGTCATATTTTTATGTTTACTTTTACCTGATTTTTTTTTACTCCTTTCTTATTTTTTGTTGAGTTTATAAACTTTTTTTCTTCCAACCTTGGGGTTTTGTAGGTTGGTACTTTTTTTCTATTCTAAAAGTTAACTTAACATTTTCAACATTTTTATTGTATCACAAACATATAGAAAAATGCACAAATCATATTTTACTGTACAATAAATTTTTATGAAGTACATTACTACTTATAGCTGTATAATCAGCATATAGATCAAGAAACAGAATATTATCCTAGAAAACTTCTTCATACCCCATTACAGTTGCTATGCATCCCCACCCCACACCCAATATATGACTGTCCTGACTCTACCACCTCCATGTTTGTTTGTTTTTGGACTTAATGCCTCCTTTCTTTTTGTTGCATAGTCTCTCACTTGTAAAACATTTTGCTGATCTTTGTGGGTATATATTTATATCCATTTTAGTTTTAAGTACCATTTCCTTGTTACATGAATAGCATTTACATGGATTACATTAAATGGGGTTTAGAATCTGTTTCATATGTTCATTGACCATGGAATTTTGTTTGTGAAAAACCCATTTTTTGTCTTTGCCCATTTTTCTGTCATCTAATTTGATGTTTATATATTTTATATATCAGTTTTTGTTGGTTATATGTATTAGACATATTTTATTTCAGTTATTTCATTTTTCATCTGTTTATGCTATCTTTTGATGAGCAAAAATTCTTAAATTTAATATGGTTGAATTTCTCAGTCTTTCCCTATATGACTTCCACTTTGTTATAGATTGAATTGTGTCTCCCAACCCCCCCCAAATTCATATGTTGAAGCCCTATTCCTTAATGTGATGGTATTTTAAGATGGAGCCTTTGGTAGGTAATTAGGTTTAGATGAGTTACAAGGATGGGGCCCTCATGATGGGATTAGTGCCCTTATAGGAGGAAACATCATATAACTAATTCTCTCTCTCTATCTCTCTATTTCTCTGTTTCTCTCTTTCTGCCATGTGAAGCTCCAGCAAGAAGATTACTGTTTGCAAGCCAGGACAAGAGTGTTCACCAGAACCTGAAAATGTTGGCCCCCAAATCTTGGACTTTCAGTCTCCAGAACTGTGAAAAAATTAGTTTCTGTTGTTTAAACTACTCAGGATATGGTATTTTGTTATGGAAGCCCAAGAAGACAAATACAAGTTCTTGAGTCTTGTTAAAGAAAGTCTTTCATATCCTAAATTCATACAGATAATCATCTATATTTTCTTCTAAATATTATGGATTTTTTTTTTCATTTAAATTAAGCTGAAGAAATCTAGGAGTTTCAGGCTTTCTGGGATTATAGCAGCAACCTACATTGGAATCACGTGAAACTTCCTACTAAAATCCATGTATAGTAAAAATAGATCAAATTAAAACTCTCACAACTTCTATAGTGTAACTGGGAGACTGAGACAACTATAAACTTCAATTTGCATGTAGTTAGGAAAAACACACAAGACAAAGTTGTTGCCAGAACCACTAATATTGCATAGACCCCAGAAAAATTTTCACAGAAAATTATGAAGTACAGAGGCATATTAGGAGTGTCAGAGGCCAGAAAACATCAATATAGGAGTTCACTTTCAGAAGGAAAGAGTTCCACTCTAAGGAAACTACTGAGAAAAATGCGTGATGGATTAGTTCAGAGGACTCTACAATGGAGGAGTTGAATGGAACAGGTTCCTAAGTGCATGGGACTGGAATCAGCAGTCCTAGGAAGGAAACAATTATTGGGTAGAAAGAGAAACGACCTAGAAATTGGAGGTGTCCTTTGAAAGCAGCAACCAGTGATTAAAAAAGTTAAGTAGCCTTTCTAGAATATGATTGGAATGAAGAACCAGGGAAAGCCTGGCCACAAAAAACACCACGTAATATAACAACTCCTCTTAGTTGTAGCAACGGAAGAGGAAAGCCTCAAGCTGAGAAATCAGAAAAGCCACTTCAATCACCTGCTGTACTTCATTCCATAGAATCCCCTTTCTAACTAAAATACCAGAAATATCCAACATCTTTAAAAATAAAAAACAAAAAGCCAAAACTTAGGTACAAAACCTACAGAGATACTATAAGAAAATAGTAGATAATGAAATTCAAAATTGCTCTGTAAATAAAAGTACATGAGAGAAATGCTGACACAAAATACAAGAGAATTGAAACAAAAATAAAATACAGAAATAAAAATGTAACATTCAAAAATACAGAAAACCATTATGAAGGAGAAATGCAAAAAAATCAGAAGGGCTGAAATAGCAAGAAGATGTAAAAGAATATCTGAGAGAACTAGAAAAATTTTCATAAAGGACAAAATCATCTCAGAAATTAAGATAAATTATTGACACACAAAGATGAATGAATATAACTATATAATAAAGGGACATAGATGATAGACATGAGGAAGGTCAAGAAAACTACACAGATATAAGGAAAGAGACAAAAAGAATCTGGGAAAAATTGAGAGGTATAGAAGAGAGGCAAAGTAAGTCTAATAAACATGTAAATGAACACCCTAAAGAAGAAAAAAATAGAGCAGAACTAATATTTTAAAATGTAATTCAAGAGAATTCTCTTGAAATTACAGAAGACTGAATCTACATGTTGAATTGTCAACTTGGAGCATATCCTAGCATTAATTAAACACTAAAGATAAACTTCTCTGGATTTCTGACAAAAGGACCAATTTCTTTCAAAGGAGATCAAAGCAGGTTGGCATCTGACCTTTTAGCAGCAATATTTTATCAGAAAACAGTATAGCAACATCTACAAGATGTGCAAGGAAATAATGAACTAATGATATAATATCTAGCCAAACTATCCTTCCAGGTTCAAGACTGGAGAAAAACTATTTTGAAAATGCAGAATCTAAGGAAATACCACACCAGTGAGTTTTTCCTGAGAGATCTTCCAGAATGATAATTGGGGGAAAAAAATTGGTATTGAACACTAAATATAATTAATGGTCTAAAACAATTACTAGTATAAGGGGTGAAGAATTGTGTTAGTATTAATTGCTTGGATGATGTAGAAATAACAACTTATGAAGAAAAGAGAGAGGAAAATTTAGATGATGGCTACAGTGAAGGTTAATTTTATGTGCCAACTTGGCTGGGCCACAGTGCACAGATATTTGGTCAAACATGACTCTAGATGTTTCTGTGAAGGTGTTTTTTTGGATGAGATTAACATTTAAATCGATAGCCTTTAAGAAAAGCAGATTAGCCTCTATAATGAGGGTGGACCTCATCCAATCAGTTCAAAGTCTTAACAGTACAAAGACTTACCTCCCCTAAGCAAGAAGTTATTCTGCCAGCTGACTGCCTTTGAACTCAAATTGCAACTCTTCTGAGTCTCTACCCTTCTGGCCTTCCCCATCATATTTTGGACTCACCAACTCTCCACAACTGCATGAGCCAATTCCTTAAAATATCTTTTTCTTTCCCCATATCCTGTTGGTTCTGTTTCCTTGGAGAACCAAGACTCATACAGGGATATAGATGATCATTTTCCTATTAAAAAAAAAAATTAAATATGTTTGAACATTTTAATAATAAAATACTTTTAAAATTCAAAGTTTTAAAGCATCTTCTATCTTTATTATTGAATAACCCATCTTTTCCCCATTGATTTACAATGCCAGCTTGGTTAATGAGCCAAGTTTATGTATGTTTTCATGACTCTCTTTTCCTAGGCTCTTTATTCTGCCCTTTGATTTATTCATTTGCTCTCTTCCAATATTAACTGTCTTATGCAACCAAATTTGAAAATGAGCCCTGATATCTGGAAAGAGAAGCCTCTTCAGATTATCTTTCCTTTTTTTTAATAAGCTTTTTGGTTATTCTTGGGTATTTGCTCTTCAACATTAATTTTAATATTTCATTTTCAAGTTTTGTATAAACCTTGTTGAAATTTTAACTGTATTTTTAGGTCAATTTGGAAAGAGCTGACATCTTTTAAGATGTCCATTTTCAATCCTAGCATATGTCCTGCATTGCCTTTTTATAGTGCCTTATATAATGTGCTTTAATAAAGTTTTATAATTTTCTTTATGACAAGCATGAACATGTTTTTGGTAGATTTATTTTGGATTACTTTTTATTTTGTGTTATTTTAAAAATGTCATCTTTTAAAAATTATATTTTCTGAATGATTTTTTAAAGTTATATAAAAATGTAATTGGATTGTGTATATTGATTTAATATCTAGGCAACTTATTAATAATACCTCTTTTTTATTCTAACATTTTCTTAGGTTTCTTTTGGGGTTTTACATCACTGGTTCTATCTTTTGAAAATATTGTAATTTTTATACTTTTCTTCTGTTTCTCTTTTTTCTAGCTAGGACCTCTAGTACCATCATGAAAAGAGCAGTGATATACTTAATGTATTCCTAATATTTTTTAAAAGGCTTTGTTATTTAAATTATTATTAATTATGATTTTTGTAGATGTTTTATAAATATACATTTTAAATTAAGAAGCTTTTTTTCCTAATTCCTTGTTTACTCAGTTTCTATCATGAGTATACGTTGAATTTCATCAAAATTCTTTTCTTGTGTCTGTTGAGCTTGCCAAATGTGTCTCTTCTAATTTGTTAATATGTGAATTAAATTAATCAATTTTTCTAATATTAAGCCAGTGTAAAATTCTTGGATAAATCTAAATTGATCATGATATATTTTCTTTTATAGTGTTCAATTTGGTTTAGGATATTTTGGTTAGGATTTTTGTATCTATATTCACCAAAGTCAACAGCCTGTAATTTCCCTCTGTTGTATTTGGCTTTTCAATTTTGGATATCAGTTAAAAAAAAGTTGAGGCATTTACCTCTTTTTTTAGTTTCTGGGAAAATTTTCTTAAGATTGGGATTATCTGTTCCTGAAATATTTGGCATAATTTTTTTTAAAAAACTTGTCCGGGTCTGGTGTTTTCTTTGTGAAAACATTTCAATTAGTCATTCAGTTTTTTAACATGGTTACAAACCAATTCTGACTTTCTACCTATTCTTTAATCAGCTTAAACATTTACTTTTATTGATAGAAGGAACAGAATATTTTGCCTGAGTACAAAACTAGGCAAAACTGTAGTCTTAATATTTAGGATATTGATTTTTCATGATGAGAGCAGTATTGGAAGGGAACATGGAGGGAATTCTCTAGTGTAGATAATGTTCTCTTTTTTGATTTGGGTGCTGGTTACAGAGCTGATGCAATCTGTGGAAATTCACTGTACACTTATGAGCTGTGCACTTTTATGTTTACATATTACACTTAATTATACATTTAAAAAATATTTAATTTGACAGTCTAGTCAAAGAAAAATAAATAATTACAAAGTGAGATTGGCTTCAAGGCATGTAAGAATTATTAATTGATAAGATTTGTATTATTATAACATCACTTTAATAGGCAAAATAAAAATGTTATTTTAATATATGCTAAAGGCAGTAGTTAAAGAGTGATTCCTAATAAAGTCAGAAAAGTAGACTATTTCTTTAACATGATAAAGTTTATAGAAGAACAGATTTATTTCACTACATAAAAATTAAAAATTCTTTTCATAATAAGTAAATTAAAGGACAAATGATGAATTGTGAAAAATACCTGCTGCTTTAATGTTAGATAATGGATCAATATCATTATGATAATAGACCTTTCACAAGTCAAAAAGAAAAAGTTGGTGTGCCTAAGCAATTCACCAGAGGAAAAAAATTAATATTCTTTCATAGATTTATTATCATTTACATTTTTACATTTATATTTTATATTGTTTTGATCAAAAAATTAAAGTTTAAAAATGGAGCCTATTAAAATGTATCATGTGTGGGAAATACCATTCTTATGGACTTCCTGTGGGAATGTAAATTGGCGTAAAACTTTTTAGAGGGCAATTTGGCAATACATAAAATGTCTAAAAACTGATTTATTTCTGACTTAGCAATTCTATGAAGAAGCCTATGTAAGTAATCATTAATGTTTAGAGACATCTGTCAATCGCTTTGTTGTATTATCTTTGTAACAGCAAATATTTGGGCTCCAACTATATGTCAACAATATGAGATTGATAAAGTCACTCAATTAGAATCATACTGGGATAACTAGATAATAAGATTATGTTATTGATGAGTGCTGAATGAGATGAAGTAAATTTTCTATCCTGTTGTTAAGCGAAATAACAGGTTAGCAATTATATATGTATATGTATGCATATACAAACACACACATATATAAATGGATATAACCTGTGCAAAGTATATATGGATATATATCCATATGCATATATTCTCATCAAATTTTTAACAGTGGTGGTATTCTCTGAGTGAGAGAATTCCAGGCTATGACTTCTACTTATCTGTAACTTCTATATTCTCTAAAATGAATATGTAGTTTTGTTTATAATGAGAAGAAACATGAAAGATACTACATACATGCCATAAGAAATTATTTTTAAATTTGTAGAAAATAACAAGGAGCGAAACCTACTTCTTATATTTTTATATTGGGCACATTAGTCACAGGGCCACCATGTCCAGCATCTTTCTCTACCTGAAAGTGCACCTAACTTCCATATCTCAGTGAAGCAACACTGTTTTGTTTTGTGTGTTTTTTTGGGCACATGAATAGGCACTGATTGAACTGGAAATAGACCTGATCCAAACGTGCTCAATGTATGCTTGTGGGAATCCCTAACTTGTCAGAGTACAAAGGGCTTTTCCTAACTTAGGAGCTGGTGCTTAGATATCCCAATTATTCTAGTTCTCTGTGGAATTTATAAGGAATGTGGTAGATTAATGGCCTTTTTTTTTCATGTTGAGAAGACAGATCATACACTCAACAGGAAGTAGTGAGCTTCCCCCCCCACCCCCCCCCACAAAAGATTACATGAGAAGGGAGGGTGGGAAGAAGAAGAGGTAGAGGAAGAGAAGGAGAGGCTTGAGTTCATCCCCAGCAGTGGCTTGCCCTGACAGTTTGCAAATATTAATTTACACATATCCTCAAGGTAACCTATGTAAATCTTCCACCCTTACAGCCAAAAAATGCCAAGTGTTTACCTTCAGTTATGGGAAGGACAGTTGATTGATATAGTCACTCCCTGGATACTACATTTACTCTACTCCTATTTAGGCACATGTTACTAAGAGCTACTGGAGTGCAGAATAGCAGAGGAGACTCTTTTGGACTTTTTGATCTATATTCTCTACTCTGTATGGGTGTGTGGGTTTGGGGAACCTAACTATTTCACTCAGGTAGAAGTTATATTTTGAGGGAATTGGGAGCTTCTATAATTGCCTCATTCTATGTTTTTTGCCCTTCTTCCATACAAACAAGCTAAGATAGAAGCAACGCTGAAAAAAATACAAATTGAATTCAATAAATAGATTATAATGAGGATGCTAAACAAAAAGTGTATTAATGCTATTAGAAAATTTCCTTAACACTTGAAAACAGGCAAAAGAGATTGCTGAAGATGCTTTTAGGGCAATACCAGCTGGATTTTTTAGAGGTTGGATTCTTTTACCACTCCGTAGAGCTGAGGTTAACCTGTAGATTTTTCTCTGGTAGAGATGCAAATAATTTCTTTCCTGTAGAAGAGACAACCCCAAAGGATATGGCTCATTGCTCTGTAAGAAATAAACCAGCTTTGTTTATAACCCAGCTATTTTAACCTAACAGTTGGACATTTAATTGCACATGTAAGTAGTTCTTCAAATGCTCTTTGACCTGGTCATAACATTTTACTGGTTCTCTCACTAATTAATGAATTGAATAAAATCCTTGACATGTGTTTATTTCACAGTTGCATGAAAATCTTGATTTTACCTTTTTTTCTTTTAATTGTACCTTAACAATGCTCTTCTCCATAAATCCTCTCTTTCTTTTGGGAAAAACATTCAGTATAGTACAAGCTAACTACTATAATTCCAGAATTCTTCCTTAATCCCAGACTTACCAATTTCTTCCTTACTATGACTCTTATATATTTAAATAGAAATATTTAATATAGGTTTTAGCTTTTGTTGTATTTTGTATTTAATTGTTATGTGTACTTTTCCATCCCCATCAGATTTTACTTGGCATAGGGCAGCCAGTTCTTCTGAGTTTCTTTTCACAATGCTTTAAAAACAGTAGGTGGTAAATAAGTGCTTTTTGATACAAGCATTTAAGAGCCAATGCTTACTCCCTCAAAATGTCTTTTAAAAATTTGTTTAATCTGCAGGTCACTCTATATCAACCCCTTTCAGTCACCTATAGTAATGAGGAATTCCACTGAGTTTTTTTTCATTCCTTTACTTGCAATTTCCACATGATGAATGATGACATAACAGATGAGGTCATCTTTTTATATCCTCCTTTATTCCTTTTTCCTGTTGACAAATATTTATTGAGAACCTCCTGTGTTATGCACTGATTTGGGATTTGAATATGTACATGAATTCAGGAAGTCATATAATAACTAGGAAGGATTGTTTGCCAAATATAGATTTAAAGCAAAGGGAGTTACCTGCTAAATTTCTAATTCCTATTCTATTTTTTTTTTCAAGAATCAGGATGAAGAGAATGGAATAAAAAATCCTCCTTTTTGAAAAGTTTCCTTGAAAAACTTATAAATTCCTTCTAGTTAATTTTTCTATTTCATAGATTCAATGATGACTTATGCCTTATGATTTCCCACCCCCACTCTGATTTAATAATAAACTTCACAATTCTTCTACTTAAGGTAAACAATCTTGGTTAATAATTATTGCCATTTTTCAAAGGACCTGTCTCTACCAGTATTAATCTTTGCTTTTCTTAAGTAAAATAAGCCAAAATAAAAACAAAAAACCAATTTGTACTAGCATTTTTAAAAAGCAGCAACAGCTAAAGCAAGAAGAAAACTGGGGGTGAGACCTTGAGAAGAAATGTTTTACTTTACATTATTATTTTGCTGTAAGGAATGGAATTGGTCATTCACCATAGATAAAACAGAGTGTGAAAAAAAGAAAAGAAGTGAAAGTGAAATAAAATCATCCAATATTATAGTTGACACACTGATCACTCCTTTTAATCCACACACTAACAAAGCAGTACTCAGATAAATTGACATGACATGGCGAATCATGGACCAAAAAGTGTCAATTAACATGTATGAATTCATACAGCAGATTAAACTGCCTACATACAGCCACTGACTCAAAGACTTGGGGCAGAAATGTCTTTGGCAACCACCTAGGAGAAGGTAAAAATTATTTTCAAAGTTAAGCAAACATTGTGGGTGGATCCATCAACATGCCAAAAATATTGAAGTTGGTAGTCATACTTCCATTGGCTTTGTGTGATTTCTGGCGCTAGCTGAGGGGGAGGGGGCAAGGGTAGAGAATATTGCCAGAGTAAAATGATAGGGACTTGGGAAATGAAATCCAGAAAGAAAGAGCAGAATATCACCGAGTATTGAAAGAGTACTTTTTCTGGTAGTTAATTCAGAAGTTGTTCTCTTCCTGCTAAAATCCTCAGTGGTCTAAAAAAATAATTCTCACTGCTGCCCAAGATACAGAACAACTGTGGCAAGTAATTTTACATAGCTGACATTGGTGGACTATCAGCATTCTTTTTATGCAGATAGGGTGACCTATAGGATATGAAGTGGTTAGAGTTTTCAAAATATAGTTTAATCAAGCTATTCTTTTTGAAGTCTGAACTTTGAGCAAATACAGTATCAATTCTGGTCTGACAGGGTCCCATTGTTCCAGTCTGGTGTGTAATGCTGACCAGATGGCAGCACACAGGATAGTCATGATGAAGAAAGACATGACAAAGTAAGTGGCTCCAGTACAGAGGGAGAGTCTATTATCTAATCACATTTAATCCTCATAATAAATCTTTGAAATAGGCATTATCATGCCCATTTCCCAGGTTAGGAAATTGAGGTTCAAAGACATTAAAATATTTATTCAAAACTTAAAGACTATTACATTTTTTTTCTACAGCTGAATCCCACTTCATTACTCCTAGCTAAGCATTCCATCACTTCTCTGGGGAGGAGGACGATATTTACCCACAAAACTATTCTGTAACAACATACATAATACAGGGGTACATTTATGCATGTATATGGATAATGGTTCTGCTGAGGAAATCGGTTTGCATGTAACAACCTGACTCTAACTACTGAAGGGAGCCACAGAATGTATAGGCAGGATGGCAGGATCTGTCTGGAATGAGTGCACAAACTGGAGAAACCAGTGGAAGAATTAGAACTGCTCTGAGGACTTCACTATCGGAGACTTCTGTGCTTCTCCTGCAGTCACTTGTCTTTCCATTCAAATTTTCACATCCCTAGTGAGAAATTCTTCATGACTTCAGCCATTTTAGGTGGAGGTCAAGCTGGCTCCTTTGAGATATGTGAGAGGCGGTGTTAGTAACACTGATAGGGTAACTGGGGATAATTGTTACTTCTATATGTGATATGTATATATGTGCATATATAGAAGCATATATTTGTATTTAATTTTGGTAAAGTATAAAGACTGAATTACAAACTTTATACCTTACCAATTTGAATTAAAAAAAAATCAACATTTTTTTAAAATCCAAGATTTACTTTTCTAGATATTAAGAAGAGGTATACAAACGATGGGCTAAAATTAATATTCTGCAGTAAGACTTTCCTCCCCCAAATGAGCAAATCAAGTCCCTAAAACTTGAACTTGAATCTTAAACCTGAACAAGACCTAATGTTTTTCAGGGGTTTTAGATTTAACACTATACAAAGTGCTTGACAGACCACTAATTTCCTTCCTATCTATCCATCAGTTTTTCCTCATAAATGAGCATAGATGCTTAGCCCAAGAGAATACATAGGAGCAGTACTAGTGTTTTTAATTTAATGGAGCTAGATTTTTCAGAAAAAAAAAGGGGTTTGGGCACATTAACTACCACTAAGGACTTTGTTACATGTTTCACTTTTAAAATATTTTAGTTATATCATCGACATGAATTTAGTTGCTCCCAAAGATTTATCACTTAAGTGTCTCTTCTGATTTCTAGGAACATCTTATCATGTTTTCTAGAAAGGAAGAATGTACTATAATTGACATTGATAAGATCAATTTGGCTATACACTGGGAGTGACACATTTCACTATCTTCTATCATTCTAGTTTCTTCTTCTTGTACCTTCTTGTAGAGCTGACAGGTACAAAACCAAAAATGTCTATTTATAGTAAATACTGTGAGTTTTCTCCAAACACAAAATCATTTGAATATAACAAGACAGTAGTGGAAATGAATTAGGGTTCCTTAACTTTTGGGGGGCTTAAAGAAGAGATGGAATCTTGTGGAGGAGATTTTTTTTTTCCCTCATGTTCAAGGGCACATGGCTCTGCTCACTGAGCTCTGAGAATCAGTAATCAATTTCTCTTTATTGACATATTTTCTGTTGATTATCAAAGCAACCCTCGAACAGAAGCCAGAATTATGATGTATCAATTTCATATTAAAGAACATGAAAATACAGAATTCTGTCCTCCAGAAACATTCATCCAGCATGCCAACCAAATGCCTTGAACTTGAAGCCTCTAGGCACCATGTTCCTGGATGCAGCTCCTACTGCTTGTTCCTACTTGTTAATTCTGGAAAACTGCAAGAAAGCAAGATGCCAATCATAGGGTAACTGCCCTTTGGAATACCATCTCCTTTGAGGCTTTACTTACTAGCAAGTGTTTCTGATGAAAGTTGCTACATTTTCTGATGACTTCTGAGTTAGCTACTAGTAAAAGATAAGTACTAGTCAAGGTAAACTTTAATACAGCTGATTTCTGAGAGCTCTGTGGGCTGTGTATGTCTATGTGTGGGGGACAAGGGAGGAGGTCGGTAACTCCCTTAGCCAAATTTTTCAGTTGTCACATATGGGAGTTTCCAGAATCTTAAAAGGCATTGAATACACCCTATATGTAAACTGTATTTTAAATACGTTAAGGCTTACACCACCCATGAAGAGAAATGGAAGAAAATATCCATATCCTTTCTATCTCGGTTGAAATTGCAAAATATCCAGAAGCCCGGGAACTTCCCACTTGATACACTCTTGCCCAGAATGCAAGCCCTGGATTATATTTTTCTTCCCCAGATGATATCCAAAGTAGGTGTCCATTCTTGCAAATGGCTCATCATGTTGCCTCACCAAAAGGGTAGCAGACATGTCTCTATTATGTACAGTCCTTTTTTCCTTCCAGATGGATATGAGTCATGATCTAAGTCCCAAAGCTGAAAATAGTATATTTATGATGGGTTTTTATGTAATCTGGCTTTTCACCTGTCAAAGGGTAGGGGTGCAAACATTCTCAGAAGATAATCTCTGTGGAAATGGACTCTCTCCATTGGTTCCCTATAGGATGGCCTGAAGAATGTAAGGGCATCTCTTAATCCACTATAACATTGTCACTCTAGCACAGGGAAGAAGTCATACAAATAAAAGCAAAACAAATGCAGTTGCTATAGCATAAAGTAGTTGTTAAGAGTTTTAACTTGGACATCTAGCAAAATCTGGGCTACCATTCATTAGTTAGTTGTGCAACACTACGCAATTAATTCAGCCTCTCTAAATCTCAGTGTCCCCATATGTATAGATGATATCATGTATTGCATGGGAATTGGGGAAGATAAAATAAATAAACAAGTAGCACGAATAGCATATAATAGTCTAGCATATAATAATGTTAGCTAGATTATTATTGCTGTTATTACCAGCACGACTGTATTAAAATTAGGAGATTGAATCTAATGGCCCACAATATTGGTCACTCTTATTATAGCTACATACATGTGGTCTTTGTGTGCATTGTACAACAATGACATTCTGCACTCTCTAAATGATTTGTTTAGCTACAATCACCATTGATTCCAGTACCATATATGTTCTTATCTGGTTTCAACTGAGTGTGTAATTAGAATGTTTTATAAATTATCTTGTGCCTCTATTGATTCCTGTCCTCCATTGCTTGGAGGACACAATATCTGTATGAAACATTGAACTTCACAATTCATGAAGAACTATGAACATAGTTATTTCATGCTATTTTTTAAATTTAAAACTCTTACATATCATATTAGCCCTTTGTGAAAATCCAGCCCACTGAATTACAAATCCCTATGAAATAAAGAGGACAAATCGCCATCTCTGCAGGAAAAATAAGTATAGTGTGGGTCAGAGTACTTGTCCACAAAATAAGAACTGGAAACAGAATTAGAAATGGTTGTTAAGGCCCCAGACTAGGTTCAGTTTTCCATGCAATAAAACAATGACCACCCAATCTTTTCTTCCAGGATCCTCTTTCTGCATTCTAATTAGATTCAGTGAAGCAACTTTCACCATTCAGCTTCTTTTTTTCAGTTCTTTCCACAAACTCCCAGGAATTAGAGCTTTGTTTTTTTCTCAAAATTCTTCAGCTGTTACTCTACTGAGGCATTGCTCCTTAAGCCTTCCCTAGCCTTTGACCTAGTGAATTACTAAAAACTACAGGAGGGAGATGGGAAAGGAATGGTAAGAAAAGATGAATTGACCAGGACACATTAGAGAAAAGATATTCATAAGTCAGGATAAAAAGAGATAAAGGATAAATGTAGATATCATGCACTTAATTATAATAACATGATTCAAACTTCAAAAGGCACAAAGAAAAGCATAGTAAAAATTCTACATCCTATCTCTGTCTAGCCATCTAGATTTTTTGGTCCAGAAGCAAAGTGATTAGTTTCTTATACACCTATATGTTCTTCCACATCTGCATCTTTCTCCATATCAATATTCACAAATGGTAACATACTATATACTCTGCACTACACTTTGCTTCTTTCATTTAAAACACAAATTCGAAGATTATGCCATATTAATACCTAAAAATCCCCCTAATTCTCTGTACAGCGGCAATGATATCTATTTAAACAGTCTCTATGTATTGATATTCAACTTTTTGCCAATACTAATAACACTGCATTGAACAACCTTGAACACATCTCTTTGCACATATGTGAGTATGCATAACTCAGCGTTCATTTCTGGAAATAGAAGCCGCTATATTTTAGCAAGGCAGGGGTTTAATACAGCAAGTTCTGTACTTAAAATCATTAGAGGGCTTTGGCACAGCGGCAACAATGAACTCTTAGGATGATCCTCGAGGAGTATCTCAGAATTGACAGGCCGTGGGAACTCTTCTGCAACCTCTCCAGCTATTCCTGCAATATTGAGTTCCAAAACATATCTCAAAGCTGTGATTCAGGGATCAGGAAGCTAAAATCAAGAAAAAATTGCCACCACTGAAACTGCCTTTTTGTAAAATAGTAGAAAGAAGTAAAATCTGGTTTTGTGTGCATTTCTGCCTTCTAAATCTACTTGATTACATATAATTGATGGAACCTTATTTGCTTTTAGAATCCTGACCCATAGGAGTTTGGGGAATAATGATTTTGGTTTTCTAGACTCTGGAGCAATATAAGAAGGCACTTTAGAGAAAGGCAGGAATCAAGGCTGTGTGAGTCACACCAAGAGAGAATATAGCTGTCACTTTAATTGATGATGTTGTTCTAAAGAATTCAGAAAAATCTCATACAGAAACACTGAAGGTAATATTACTAATTGAAATGAATGGTTTTTGTTGACATTTTTGACTACTGTGGGTCAGAGCAACACCCATCTCCACTGCTCCCCAGCAACTTCCCCAACACATTCCCTTTACCCAAAGAAGATGGTCCCAAAGAAGCAGAAAGAGTTTCCTCTAGAGCAGAAAGAGTTTCCTCGAGTTTCCCCAGGGGAGCTCATGTACACACACACACACACACACATACACACACACATACATCTCAAGCCATGGACGTTCACATAAGAAAGCAGCAGTGGGATTCAAGTGTGATATCAACGCTGCATGTTCCTGGTAGGGTAAAAACAGTGGAGAAAAAGGGAGAAAGGAATACCAAGAAGCTAGCTACATGATAAAATGTTTGGTTCTTGGAAGTAATCATGTTAAAGGGATCTTCTTATAAAAGTTGTCAAGAGTCACTATAATGGGCAGAAGTGAAGACACAGTGTAAGCAAAAGGGCATGATAAGCCATTGTTTGGAATATAAGGTAAAGGCCATGATGTTCATAAGCAATCAAAATATAGAAATAACGCATGGTGACTGCTGTTATGCACTTGTAGAAATGAAGAATTGCATGATTATGCTGCTATTAAACTAGAATGGTTAAGATAGGAGCATGTACTTATTCACTGTTTGCATGTAGAAGACAACAAAGCATGGTATGAGCAGGAGCACTGCAGAGGAGCTCCCAGAGAGAATATATTACACTCTTCTTAAAGGAGACTACGTACCAATACTACAACTTTGATGGAGAACCATCATTCCGTGGAGAACTGTGGCCTGATTTTTCTGAGAGTTTCTTGGAAGGGAAAAGTACTAATACCTGGGCTAGGTTTTATCTAAGGCTGGCAAATCCATTCTTTCATTTTCTCAGGCCAAAATACTTGGTGTCATCTTTGACTTAGAGTTTGCTTCCTAAAAAAAAAAAAACAAAAAAATTTTAATTGTTGTAATATATGCATATCATAAAACCTATCATCTTAATCACCTCTGTCTAAGGTCAGTGGTGTTAAGTACATTCACACTTTCACGCAAAGAATCTCCAGAATTCTTTTCATCTTGAAAAACTGGAACTCTATATCCCTTCAACAACGATTCCCTATTACCCCAACCCCAGCCATGGCAACCACCATTCCAGTTTCTCTCTCTGTGCATTTGACTACTGTAGGTACCTCATATAACTGGAATCAAACAGTGTAATAATGTCTTTTTGTGGCTGGCTTATTTTACTTAGCATAAGGTTCATCCATGTTGTAGAATATGCCAGCATTTCCTTCCTTTTTAAGGCGGCTTGTTTGCTTCCTTTGGACTCACTTTTCTCTCTCCCAATCTACATCCAGTTATTATGAAATCCTCTGAATATACCTTCAAAATTAATGCAGAGCTGGCCACTTCTCACTACTCTTACTGCTACCACGTGGTCCCAGCAGCCATCATTTCTCCCCTGGATTCCTGCAAATGTTCCTCTGCTTCTTTCCTTGCTCTTTTCAACCAGGAACCCACAGCAATCTTTTAAAAATCAGGGCACTTCTTTGTTCAAAATTCTGCAATATCTCCTCATTTTGCTTAGAAAGGAAGCCAAAATCCATGCCTACAAGACCTGGGAAGCCTGCTAGCTCACCATCACCATCTTTGTCCTCTTCCTGCTCTCCTTTGTCCTACCCACCCCTCTACCCACATCATACTCGCTTCCTTATTCCTGGAACAGGCAGGCGAGATCTAACAGCAATGCCCTTGCACTACTGTTTCTCTTGCTAGGCATCTCTGTATGATAACTCTATTATTTCCTTTAAGCATTTTGTCAAATATAAGCTTAAGAAAACCTAACCTCATCACCTCATTGAAAGTACAGCCCACCCTACTACACAAACTCCCTTATCCCCTTCACCATGCTTTTTTTCCTCTGACAATCACCAGCTTTTAAACTGCTATGTAATCTACTGATTTACTGTTTTAATAGTTTATTATCTGTATCCCCTAGCCAGGGGGATACCTTTACCTGTTTTGTTCATCAGTATATCCCAAACATTGAGAGCCATGCCTGACACACAGTGGGTGGTTAATAAACGAATGACTGTTTTTACCTGGAAGATCACGTTTTCACTCTGAGACCAGGTCAGGCAGATGCTCTAATAGTTCATATAAGGCTGTAATAGTATGTGAGTAAAGAGGGAAGCAACCAAATGCTCCCTATTTCTAGTCCCACTTCCAGCCACATTTTCACACCATTAGTGCTTGCTTGCTTTTCAGAGTCTACCGAAAAGGAGTGTGGTGCAAGTTAGGGGCTAGAGTCTAACATTCTCCAAATTCCAATTCTAATATCTACTGACTGAATGGCTTGGTGGAAGTTAGACTTTTTATACCTTAGTTTCTCCATCTATGAAATGGGAATACCATGAGTTGGGTATTCCTCATACATTATGAGAATTAAATGAGATAATATATGTAAAATGCTGAGCACTTTGTGAGAATAATGATAAAGCACTTAAAGACAATGCATTTAGGGTGTTGTGCTTCCTCTATAATCTCACGTATGATTTTAATTTGCTTAATAAAATTCTCATTATATAGGTAGTATATAAACCATCTAAGCTTAGATCTGAATTAGCAAGAACTCTGAAATACTAATATATGAATTATTTTACCATTTGTGAATTATCAGAAGTTAAATCCATATTCATATTCAAGTGAAAGTTAAAAAAAATATGATCAAATATAAGAGAATTTTGATTGTCTACTTAGCTTTTCTATAGTGCTGATTATCAAGATATGACTCATTATACCTCCAACTCAGTGGCATTTACTCAAAAAATATTACAAATAATAAGCTTTTCATAGTTCCACCTTTCAAACAATATTATTTGACACTTCTTTTCTATTGTTAACAAAGTTTTGTTTTCTTGGGTAGGCCATCTGGATTATACCAGTTTAACTTTTTAAATTTGGTATTTCCAATTAGCTTCAATTTGTCAGTTACACATCTGAATTAAGCACTTGTACTAGATATTAATCACCTTTGGGAACAAATATTTGCATAATTGATTAGTAACTCTTGATATTGTGGTAATTTCTTCAAGAACATCCTTTTATTAAATGCGAAGTTTGAAACCACTTGGAATATATTTTTTTTTCTTATATAAATCTGGCTTTCAATTTTTGAACCCATTACCCTAATGTTCAGTCCTATTTCCCATTTTGAAAATTCAACTTATGTGTGGGTATTTGAAATGATCAGAGATATTACCAAGAAAATGACCAATAAGCCATAAAGCTACTCAACTCATTACTAGTACAATTTATTTGTTGCTGGGAAAGTTTCATTTTAGATTAGTTTGGAAGAGAATATGAGTGTATATGTAGCAGTTCTCTGAGTGCAAGGACTTATTGTCCTATCCATAATTTATTTAGAGTTCTTGTACTAGTTGTTAAATAAGTGTGAAATTAAAGTCATTGTGTTTAAAAATGTAGTACAGAAATCTGAACTTTCAATGGAATCAGATAAGAAATCTGACAAATGTGCCCCAAAGCAAAGCCTTTATTTCATTCTCCCTTCTTGCATAAGAAAGCTGTTCACCTCCAAGTAAGACACTTCAATCTACAACTTCACCAGCATGTGGAACAGCATAGGAAAAGACCCAAGAAAAACTTTCTGCAAAGAGGCTTCCCCAAACAGGAAACACTAAATCTTTCTACCAAGACTGAATGAATTAAACCCAAACCAAGGACTTAAATAGTGTCTAACCAGGGTGATTTCAATCTGAATTTGAACTTTTCATCAGTTTCTGATAATTGCAGAGGATTCTGAATCAGTTACAGGAGATCTTGGTCAAACTCTTCTACATGTAACATCTTTTTTAAACTTGTTAAACAAAAGCAAAAGACGCAGATGGCAGAGTGGCATTCTGTGACCTTCTGTTGGCTAGAAAGGAAGGCCCCATCTCTTAATCCTTAGAAAGCTTCAGATAATCACCTAAACAGATTTCAGGTCGCTTCACAGTATATTGACTTTTCACTTCAGCCAATAAGTGGCATGATGGTACAGCCTATTTTTCTTTGGCTTTCAGTGGGATTAAAAGCTCTCCTTGAATGTTTCAAAAACTTGTAAGAAGTGCTTTAGAGTAGCTAGTAAGATATATAAGACTATAGTAAAGCTTAGTCATCTTTTATAAACACTTTAAAGATCTTTGGATCAAAGGAGCAATCTGCAGAAAACATTTTTAGTGGCTAAAATAGAGTATGTGTTCAGATCTGGATTTTCTTTATTTTTATTTTAGTACGTAATTACCCTTTGTGGTAAATAAAGGGAAAACAAAAGATAAATGTGAGGTGTTCCCTTCCTAGAAAGCAAGTGATGAGGATGGGTCAATTTCTAGAAATGAATAAGGTGAAGTGGGAATAGCAAGCTTTTGAGACATGGAAGCTGTAGGCTATGATAGTTACCATTGCTAACTGTGAATTCACAGGGCCCATGCAAATAGGATATGGCTCTAGATTATGGAAGAAAAGGTATTATAGGATGATAAAAACTCAACTCATGATCCCCACAAAAAAAGGATATGAAAGAGCTCTGTCTCCAGGGAAGTTTCACAGTGCTACATAAGAAGTAGCAGTGCATCCAAATGTCTCCTAATATGAGAACATATTTTCAGCTGTTGCCCCCATCAGTTAGTTCTTCTCCCTGACAAAACTGGTAGAAAATAATCCCTTCCCTCACAGTAGTACAGATAGAATAATACAGGAGAAAATACATAATTAATAGAATTATCATTTCACAGTAGAAAGAGACACAAAAGCATAACACCATGGTAGAAACCAAGAGAAAAAGCATTTCCTACTATAGGTTTCAGGGTTGCTTGGAAGAAAGGGCACAATGTAAGTGTTAAGAACAATGACTTTAAGGTCAGTCAGACTTCCATTCACATTCCAACTTGTGGATTTAGGCAGGAACCCTAAGCCTCCATTTCCTTTGCTGTATGTTGGAAATAATAAAGACAACAAATGAACTCATACAGATCCTATGAGAGTTAAGTTGAATAATGCATATAGAATGGTTAATGTAAGGCTGGGCATACAAGTGCTCTAGAGTTTGGGGCTGCTCTTATTTGCCACAATGAATCACTAATAAGGGCTGTAGTTAAAATAAATTTTTAGCAAGTACATGTGCAGTATCTGAAAGCAAAAGCCTTTACACCAGGAAACAGTACTGAAGTATGGGCCACTAAGAGAAAAGACATGTGTGCAAACAAAAAGAGTCATCAGATTTAGGAGGGGAAACAGCATGGATTGAACTAGAGATAGGATTAAAGGTTTTCACAGTTTTCCTAAAAATTAGTATGTTTTGTTCTTTGTTGTCTAGATTTACAAGATTAACTGCAGAGTATCCTACAGATGGTTCTTATTCTAAAGTATGTGTTTACTTGCTTTCAGTCCTTACTTTTCATCTGTCTTGAATTAATAAACTTCTCCAGGTTTGGAAGATCCATTCTTCCAAATGATGGAAGTTTCCGTATACTTAGTGCCCAGAGACAGGAAGAGCTAAAAAGTAACATTCCTTTATAGGAATTTTGCCTTAACAAGCTCTATTCTATCTTTGTTAGTGTTATACACACATTTGAATGTATTGATCTTAAAATGCTATATTCTTAAGTATTGCTAAAAATAGCATTTCAAACTTCTCGTGAACTTTCATTCAATATCATGGGTCTCCAAGGAAACAAAAGAAATATCTCTCTCTGTTCAGCTCTCGTCTTTCTCACCAGAGGAATTGGAGAAAGAAGCATTGGATTTGTTTCTCTCTGATCACTTACTTTTTGGCTATGGAGCCCATTTTAAGGGAGGCGATGTTCTTGGAAGAGACAGATTTGGTTGGGAAAAGCAAAAGCCACTCAAGATATAGTTAGTGGAAAGAAAATTAAAATAAAGAATTTGAGTTAGGTAACTGTTGGAAGAGCTACAAAAGCAAAGATGAGAAAAGGCCCTTTCAGAAAATCTGGATTTCATGGAAGCCCCCAACAATGATGCTAGTTGCCAGCAGAGGTGAAATAGGAGAGTGAAATATCCACAATACAAGTGACACAGACTTCATCTATTTTCCTCTCCAGATCTTATCCTCATCTCCTCTTCCCTACTTTCTGCCCCAGGATGCTGACTTGAATGGGCTGCACTGGTGGTCCTCCTTGTTCTCTAGCTTCCAGTGGGGTTTGTCCAATGAAGAGTACCAACAGATCACAGGTAGGGAGAAGAGTGAGGTTAGGGGAATTGCTCTCTTGCCTCCCTTCTTCAAGGTTACTTCAGGAAGTCTGTGTCCCTTGACTGCTACAGGTGCTTTCTCCCAACATACTTTTTCCAGGTTGTGGTAACTGTTCCCTCCTCTCATCCTTTTAGGCTGAGGGATGATAAGAGCTCTTAGTAACCCCAGGATCCTGCACTATCCCTTATAATTCCACAATATCTTTGTAAATACTCCTTTAGTAAATATACACTCCTTGAGTTATACTACCATGAGTATGCCAACTGATTCTTGCTGGGAACCTGACTGATATGATAATTCATACTATAGTTGTCCCTAAGAAATGCACCTTGAGGATGGGTGTCAGGAATGGGTGATTTGCATTTGAAGGCGCTCAGGGATAACTTTCTTGCTAGATAAAAGGGACATGGTAATCCATGGCATGTGGTAGAATCACCCTTCTTCACATTGTCATGCTTGATAACATAATATAAAGTGGAATTACCCATTTGTCTCTTTGGGCCTCAGAAAGCATAAATGGAAATAAGACTCATAAGCATGTAATTAAGAACACGGGTTTGGACGGCTCCATGGCAGCTTTGAATGCTTTCCTCCTCTTCTGAGGTTGCATATCTGGAAGTATAACTGCAGAGCTGCAGCCCCAAATTAAAAGCTCAGTCTCCCCAGATCTCTCATCCTAAAACAGGGACACTGGTGGAAAGAAGTGGAACTTTGAAATCTGGGTTGAAGACCCTTGTGAAAATGTGGGCTGAGACTGAGATCTTTAATCTCCATCTTCCCCTGAAATTCCCAGGCTTGTTGGGCGAAGGGCTTTCTCTCTCCATCAGCTCTCCTCTGACTTAAAGTTAGCTCATCAGGGGCAATTGCCTCAGGAGCTAATACTGATTCTCCCCCAGGCCCTCGCTGACTACTTCTTACTGCCTTTGATCTGCCTTAATAATTAAATACCAACAAAGCCCTAAGAAGTAAAAATTATTAACGACTGTTAAGTAAAATATTTGATAAAAAATAAAATTAAGATTAAAATATATTTTAAAAAAGCTTCTAAGATGTCTTTTATAACTACACTATCTTTGGGTCTTCCAAAATGCTCATTAGGTAACACAAGGTTTCCTCCTTCACCCTATAAAATAAAGGACCATAAGAATAATTAGGTTTATCTAAAAATCCTGTAAATTTTAATTAATTCAAAACTGTTTTGAAAGCTTTTGTCTACCAAACTTAATCTATATTTAAAAAAACTGAAAATTCAGGGAAATTTTGTCTTTTTAGTAAATATGTGAACATAAATGATCTTTTAATGATTGAATATTTTTAAAATAAAAAAACATATTCCTATTTCAGCTCAAAGATAGGGTACATAATAGTCAAGCAATTTGTTCCTAGGATTCTACATTTATAAAACTTTTTTTTCTTTTCTCTCTCTCTTTTTGTTGTTGTTCGTTTAAAGTCTGAATAAGTATTAGGGGTATGATTCAATGACATGTAAATCGTCAGAGGCCTATTGCTTATTAAAGTCTTTCTCTAGATTCAATAACCAAGACATATCCCCGTGACTAAGAGTGATCCAGCAATAGAAAAACTATGAAAACCTCAGCTGATTTAGTTTTAAAATACCAAGTAAGCTTAATGGTTTCCCATACTATATAAGCTCTTCTATTGACAAAATAGCCTGAGCACTTTTCGGCCAGTTGTCAAACTATGAAATAGGGTTGTGTCCCCATTCACATGCAACTGTTCATCACTGCAATGCTCTAAAGCCAGCTACCTCTTTCCTTTCCTGGAAGAAGAATCCCATGATTATTTAACTTATCTCAGGGAACGATCCATATCTTGCACAGACTTCTTAGATAGAAACTCTCTTGGATAATTCTTTGATTTACTTATGTTTGTGAATGTTTCTTGAAAAGAAAAAAAAAATTCTAAGGTTATTCTATCAGATATGAATTTTCCTTAAAATTTAAGTTTTTCACAGTTACATCAATTTAGATGGCTAAATCTGTTACTTTTGCTCAGACCTCTCTTCTGAAAAAAAAGTAAAAGACTAAATATTTATACTGATAGGAAATATATGATGTTGTGTTAGTCCATGACTTTAAAATGCTTGGGTAATTGAGATTTCTTGACTACTACAGAAACCCATAGAAAATGAATGGCAAATTAAAGAAATGTAGCTTCTTTGCTATTACCTAAGGAGATTGTCATGATAAAGGAATGCACCAAAAATGCTTCATGATATTATTTACAATAGCAAAATAAAAAATAAATAAATAAATAAATAGCAAAAATAAATTAGCCATGATACTGAACCAACTTTGTAGATATTTTAAAGCTGCTGTTGAGGCTGTTTCTAAGATGTGCCCTACCTCCTACTGGCTAAAAACACAAACTTGGTGGGCCCATAAAGGTAGGACATGGACAGGAACATAAACTTATGGACCCTCCTGAATATCTCCAAATGCACTATATGTAAGTTCTAACTATTGCTATTCATTCTTTGGGTAGTTTGAAGCTTTTTTTTAATGGACAGCTATGGTTTTAGTGGTAGAAAAAAAAATGTGTGATTTTATATCCTGACTTGGGGAATTCCAACTTATCTCTCCGGTAACAGGGACACATACTTCATTGGCACCATTATTTAAGAACTTTATAGATGATAATTACTCAGAATCTCCACAATCCTTATCATCCCAAACTTGAGGAAAGATAGAGAGAATCAAGGGATTCCAATACTATAATTAACAAAACTCTTGGGAGCCTCGAACCATCAAGGCTCAAACTGCTGCCAATAGTCCTGAGGACAATAAGATCAATCATCTCTAGTATCCACAAGTAATCTCCTTTTGAATTAATAACAGGCCTGCCTAATATATTTGAGAATTACTTCCAGTGCTAGATTCTATTCTATCAGAAGCTGATATGACTAATTATTGCAGGAGACTCAAATGATACCTCTAGCTTTATCACCAAGAAATAAAAATGTATTTCCAAAATGCCTAGCTAAGCAGCCTTTGCATGATCTGAAACCTGGAGATCTGAGCTTCTGAAAAAGGCATCAGAAAAAAAACTGACCTTAAATCTCAACAGAAGGGCGCCTGGGTGGCTCAGTTGGTTAAGCGACTGCCTTCGGCTCAGGTCATGATCCTGGAGTCCCAGGATCGAGTCCCGCATCAGGCTCCCTGCTCGGCAGGGAGTCTGCTTCTCCCTCTGACTCTCCCCCCTTTCCTGCTCTCTCTCTCTCATTCTCTCTCTCAAATAAATAAATAACATCTTAAAAAAAAAATCTCAACAGAAAAAAACCTGATAAGGTACTGTTAACAATGGGTATAGCAATGAAATTCCAGGGTATTGATCCTTGGGTTCATGCTTCCCAAATTAAAACATATACAGCAATTCCTGCTGGCCACTGGACTTCCATTCCAACAGGAGAACCTAAATTGATGATTTTTAGGCATTCTGAAGTTGCTGACTATAAAAGGTGGACAACCTCTGCCCCAAATGACAAACTACTGACTAGAAAAGTAGAGTTTCTGCTCAAAACAATGGAACAAGATTAATTTTCTGATTTTTTTAGCACTTCTTCCTTTTACCACTAATCTTGCCTATTGTTTTTTTTTTTTTTTGTCATTCTCTACTTACTAACTAAAGGTTCTCAATATAATTGTCATCTGTATCCTGTTACTTTTGATCCTTCTCTTCTGCCAATTAAGAAAAAAACAGAACTCTCAGATGGTGTCTTTTTCTCACACTGTAGCTACTGCTCTGATTTAACTGACTACTGATGAAATTTAATAACCATTCTTTTAAACACTTCAGAAGTAGATTCATTTTCATACGTACCTCTTGGTACTTATGTTTACTTCATATATCACAAACTCCAGTCTAAGAAAAATTAGACTTTGGCTTCATGTCAACAAATGTTTCTGCTAAGGCTATTACCATCCTATCAGTAAAATCTTGTTCATCAGGAATAAGAGCTCATTTAGGGCCATTCCTGTTACAGTAGTCAGTTTATTCTCTCTAGAGATACTACAAACTGTTTTTCAGAAACCCTTTAAGTGTACTCCAGGAATCTGCCCATCTTGAGGCACAGCAATTGACTTACCTCTTGTGTTAGATGATATTCTTAATCCCAATACAGTCTGTGTCCCACTATATTACTATTTGTTATGTGGACATCAAACTTACTCCCACCTGTCACACACTAACTTATCATGTGTATTCCAGAAAACTGTTCGAGATTTTCAGATGTTTATAATTGGCAACCTCCGATGAATTATGTTTCCCTGAAAGAAATACTCAAACCTCTCAGAAGAGGCAAACACAGGCTACTTAGGAAAACTCTCAGGAGAAATAACTGACTATCTCTTTATGCATACTATAGAATAATACAACTGGAAAAAGTATTCTGACCCTAGGAGACAAAATAAATGACACAAATTCTGTCTAGAAGCCCTCCAAAATCATTTTAAATTTAAATTTATTACTCAGAGTTATCATGGTTAATCACATAGGCCTTAATTTGTATTCAGCTAGCCAAAGGAAAAAAATATTCTCTAGCAAATATTTCCTGTTGCTCCTATGATGGTAGAAGTCAAGTAGAACAGTGCATTACTAGTCTAAAGAAAAACAAAAGCTACCTGGTTCTCTAAAACAGACTCAGATGGATTCTGGGAAATATTTTTACTGCCTGGGATTTATAATTTTGTCCCTGATTTTGAGATTTTTTCTTTACAAAGTGCAATATTGGAGTTAGCTATTTTTCGAGGGAAAAAGGTTAACTATATTGTAACTGAAGCTAGTGGAGTAAGCCATACCAAATCTAATCGTTTTGAGAAATAAGAATACATCATGAAGACACTTTAGTTTGATGTGGTGAAGACAGAAACTAGATTGCAATGGTTTAAAGAGTCACTGGGGAGTTAGAAAGTGGTAAGCAAAGCCTAGACCACTTCTTCAAAAAGTGTGATTTTGAAGGAATGTGAGATAAATCTAGAGATGCGAGCTGTGGAGATGGGAATGCCATCCAGTGCCCAGTTGATGGGTTAGCCACCAACAGGAGTGAACCACATCTGGTACGACACGAGGAAAGTGGTCTAAAGGATGGGTGATAGTGTAGGCAGGTTGTGGGCAAGATAAATAGAGTAGTAGGTATTGTAGGACATCACTGTTCTGTCTGTGAATTAGGTATTGAGATTATCTGGTGAGACTGAAGGTAAAAGTAAAAGGATAGAAGATTTAAAGAGTAAATGGAAAACAGTTTGAGAGGAATGGAAGAGATAAATGAGGACACACAGAAGATTTTTCTGAAGAATCTCAAGTACTGTCTTCTGCTGGAAACTGAATTTGTAAGGGAACCAATGTATAGAATTGTATAATTCTCTTTAGTAGGACTCAGAAACAGCTATTGTTTAGGAAAAGAGAAAGTGCACTGGTGGATTGACACAGCTGAGATTACTTTTTATATGCATGTGGTGAAATGACAAGGGACAGGGGAAGTCATCAATTAGACAAGAATGCATTTAAAGAGACGGGCCATAGGATCTGAGGTGTCAAGGCATGGACAGCTTGAAGACTGATTTAGGGAACCGTGCTATCTCTGTGAAGCCTCCAGCAGAAATTTCCAATGAATAAAAGAATGAAGTCTTAAAGTGAAGCAGAATTGAAATATCCTATAGACATTGAGAAACTTGAAGAATTTTAAATACACTATAAAAGGCAACAATGCAAACAGGAAGGGAGGAAGAGAGCAAAGGAAAACAGAGTTGATGGGAGAGTGACGTTTCAACTAAGGGAAAGAAGTATTACGTTATATGGTAAATTTTGTTCTATGAAACATAAACATTGAAACTTATTTTTAAAAAACCTGAAGAACTCTAAGTTGTTTTGCTAATATTATTCAGTATCTTGCCCACACATTTTGATTTTTAGAAAGTTAAGTAATTTCCCTTAACCTCAGTTTCCTTATTTATAATGGTGGCAATAATGCCTACCTTGAAAGATTTAGGAAGAGGATTAAATAATATTGTCAGAAAGTGTATATCATAGTGGCAAGCATAAAACCAATGTAAATTTTGCTTTATCTTTTCCATAAACAGTACTCAAATCATGCTGGTTAAGTATTTAAAAAGCAGCTGGTCCTAAATTAGAAAATATCCAAGATCTTCTTTTTAATTTATTGCCATCAACAAAACCATAAACTTAAGTATATGATAGTTGAATGTGAGAATTATGTAACTTAAAATGTAGGTGCCAACAGCAGGAATAATTTAGTGAAATGTGGTATTTGGGCTCTGCCTGAAACAACAGGGAAAAACCATCCCCTGAATCTCCACAACTTTCTCCTATCTCCCTTACACCAGGCAAAGAAGTTGTGTGACTATGTGTGGGTGTTTAAATCAAAGCTTGGAGGGCTTGGGTTTAACTGTCATGTGTGTACTGATAACTTGTTAGGTGTACATGTAGACTAGATCTCACTTTGGAACTGTTTGCCATACTTCTTCACCTGGATATGGCTGTACATATATTTGACATTGTCCACAAATAAACTCAAACCCCAAACATGCTCTCGGTCTATTTATTTCCTATTGTTTTGGGGGACAACACCACACATTTAGACACCCCAAGCTAAAAACATCTTAGTTTCATTCTTGAATATCTTTTCTCCTTCACCAAATACCTAATTACCTGCGATCTCCTAAGACTTTCTCAGTCTGATTCTCCACTTTTCATCCCTACCATCAATACCTTAGCTCTGGACCTCAGAATCTCTCATATAGACTATTGCATATCTTTGCGACTCCAAGAGTCTCAACTTTAACCCATATGTGTAGCTGTGTCCTTCTCCCCTATCACACTATAAAACTTAAATTCAGGATCCTTATAAAGTACCTGGTACATGGTGAGTACTCAATAAACATTTGTTGAACTAAACAGAATTGAGGGAAAACAGTCTTTATCTGAGGAGACCGAGGGTTGCCTTTGCAGAGGAAAACTCATCTTGATAGACTGATCCCAAATTGTATTTTGCTTCCATTTTTGTTTAATTGAAGTATAGTCCACACACAATGTTACATTAGTTTCAGGTGCTCAACATAGTGATTTGACAACTCTATACATTATGCTATGCTACCATAAGTGTAACTACCATCTATCACCAGACAATGCTATTACAATAGCATTGATTATATTCCCTATGCATTACCTTTTATTCCCTTGACTTATTCATTCCATAATTGAAAACTTGGACCTCCCACTCTCCTTTACCCATTTTGACCATCTCCCACTCCCACCTGGCAACCATCAGTTCGTTCTCTGTATTTATAAATCTGTTTCTGCTTTTTCTGTTTGTTTTTTAGATTCAACATGTAAGTGAACTCATATGGTATTTGTCTTTCTCTGACTCATTTCACTTATAATACCATCTAGGTTAATCCATGTTGTTGCAATTGGCAAGATCTCATTCTTTTTTTTTTTATGGCCGAGTAATAAACCACTATACACATCTTTTTTATCCATTCATCTATCAATGGACACTTTGGTTGCTTTCATACCTTGGCTATTATAAATAATGCTGTAATAAACATAAGGGTGCATATATCTTTTTGAATTAGTGTTTTCATTTTCTTTGGGTACTCAGTAGTCGAATTACTAGATCACATAGTGTTTTTATTTTTAATTTTTTGAGGAACCTCCATAGTATTTTCCACAGTGGCTGCACCAATTTACATTCCCACTAGCAGTGCATGAGGGTTCCTTTTTCTCCACATCCTCACCAATACTTGTTATTACTTGTCCTTTTGATTCTAACCATTCTGACAAAAGGTAATAATTCACTGTGGTTTTGATTTGCATTTCCCTGATGATTAGTGAAGTTATGCATCTTTTCACATGTCTGTTGGCCATGTCTTCTTTGGAAAAATGCCTATTCAGGTCCTCTGCCCATTTTTAAATTGGATTCTTTGTTTGGTGTTGAGTTATTTAAATTCTTTATATATTTTAGAATATTAACCCCTTATCTGATATATTGTTTGCAAATATCTTCTCCCATTCAGTAGATTGAATTTTCATTTTGTTGATGATTTCCTTCACTTCATTTCCTTCAAATAAAAGTTTTTTATTTTGATGTATTTTTTATTTTTTCTCCTTGCCTAAGGAGACAGAACTAGAAATTCTTATCAGTCAATGAAATTACTGTCTGTGTTTTCTTCTAAGAGTTTTATGGTGTCGGGTCTCACATTTAGGTCTTTATTTTATTTTTGTGTATGGTATAAGCCAGAGGTCTAGTTTCATTCTTTTGCATGAGCTATCCTATTTTCCCAGCACCATTTGTTGAAGAGGCAGTGTTTGCCCCACTGCATATTCCTGCCTTCTTTGTCATAGATTAATCAACCATATAAGTGTAGGTTTGTTTCTGGGCTCTCTATTCCATTCCACTGATCTGTGTCTATGTTTGTGTCAGTACCATACTGCTTTGAGCATTATAGCTTTGTAGTATATCCTGAAATCTGGGATTGTGATACCTTTGACTTTGTTCTTCTTTCTCAAGATTACTATTCAGTTTTCAATCTTAGCTTTCACTCCTCTCTTTTAACTCATTCTAATTGGATTTGTCATCAATTATCTTGTCAGACACTCCCACCTCTAGCATAGCATAGAGGAATGGTTACTGTCTTTTTTCAGAGTGAGACACACAAGGATTGTAAGCCCACTTCAGCCTATTATTATCTTTGTGTGCTTGAGAAAACTCTCTGCGAACCAGTTTGTTTAATAAAAATGGAAATAATAATAACTATATCAAAGTGAAGATGAAGTGATATGCTTTATATAGGGCAACTGGCCAAAAATTACTGCTTAATAAATTTTAACTACTATCACTCTTTTTTGGCCCTGCCCTACCTGCCCCTCTCCAGTCTCTCTGGATCCTGTCTACTCTTTCTTTTCTTTCTGGATAGTTAATTCCCACCTTTATAATAAAGCCTTTCCTTTTGAGAATTAATTTTCCTATTTCATTCTCTTAATAATTGCTCCAATAATGGTATTGACTGCCGGATGTATTAAGAATACATCATATACCATTTTATTTAAAGAAGTATATATTATCATCTCTATTTGACAAATAATAAAACTGAGAAATAGTATAGTAAAGTTGTTTGCCTAAAGTCATATAAGAAGAAATGGGGAAAGGGATAATTTAAATTCAGTCAATGCTATAATTCTTTCCCAAAGCCAAAGGACTCAATTGACTGAAACTATTCATTATTCTTAATTTATCAACTCTATTGCATTTTTCATTATGGAATATGGTAGGTTAAATATGGCCACAATTTTTTTGCAGCTCCTTCTATCAGGAGGAGTTTATTTCTTTATATATCTTGAATCTGAATTGGCCTTGTGACTTTTTGGCTAATAGAATATGGTAGAAGTAAAGATGTGTGAGTTCTGAAGCCTAGGTCTTGACAGACCCAACACCTCCAGGCTTCATCTTCTTGAAATGTTCCCACCACATCTAAGGCAACCCAGGATAGCCTACTGAATGATATGAGACCACATGAAGTGAGTGGCCTAGGTGACAGGCAGTTGTACCAATTCCCAGACATGTGAAAGAGGCTATCATCTACCCTCCAATCCCAGGCCAGCTACCAGCACACCCAACCACCAAGAGCCAACAGAGAAACTCCAGGTCAATCCAAGAATCCTTAGCAATAGTAAATTGTCATTTAAGCCACTATGTCTTTAGGTGTTTTTATGCATAAATAGCTAACTGAGACCAAAACTGATACCTACAGGTAGATTACATCTATGACACAGATCTAAAAAGATGACAATGGCTTCAAGACCAGGTAATGGGTCAATAATAGAGAGCAAACCACAAGACAATCACAGGAGGCTGGAAGATGAGTGAGCAAATTGCTACTGGAGGCTGAAAAAGGGGTACCTGTTCTGTGTAATTCCAGTACAATTAGCATAAATATTGCCTGTAGTAAACTGGAAGATAGAGAATATACCTAATAAACTTGTGGATCTGGCAAAAGATATCTATAGACAGAATGTTGAATGTGCCAGGTTATTCCCCTTAGTGGTGTATGATAAAACACAGGAAGAGATACACAGCTAGAAGGACTGATTGGTTTGCAAGGAGCAGTTAGAAAAAACAGACAAGACCCAACACTTGCTGGGTTGGAAAGTAAATCACCTTTCATCCCCTGTCTTCCAGCTGGTAAAAAATTTCTCAATCAAAGGAGGCCTATGGATAAATATAAAATTGTGTGAGTGGCTGTGCAACTCTTTGCTAAAGGATACAGCTAAACTAGTGTCTAATAGACACTCTTACCTGGAAAAAGGGGGCATCTAAGAATTTTAAGAGTGTTCTCCCATAGCAGTCTCCCACACAGACTAAAGTAGAAATTTGGGAGTCATCAGCAGGTAGATAGTACATCAAGTCACAGAACAGGATGAGATGCACAGACAAAAATGGTAGGTCAATGAATAAGAGGAATCAACACAGTCAAAAAGCTATAGCAGTTGGGATTCTATAATAAGCAGGAAAATAGAAAATGGTAAACAGTATTGGCTTGCCTTGAGACTTTGGAGGTGCTCCTCTAGTTATTGGTGATGACATGAAAGTATGTGGCAAAAGATGGGGCAGAGGAAAAGATGAGTGGGTGTGAGAAGCCACAGTGCTTAATGACTTCTTTGTGGTTGTTGACATCACCAGGCATGATAATGGGTTTAGTGGTGGAGGGGAATCCCAGACTCTTCTGTTTCCATACCTTGTCATATCAAGATCCAGATGCTTTTGTCTTTGTCTCTTTCAAATGTCTTAGTTTCTATAGAGAAATAGAACAGATTTTAAAAAGCAAGTTCCTAAACTATGGCAACTCATGAAGACTATTATGGAAGAAAATAAGCCCAAAAGTCATAGGCAGGTGGCAGATCCCTCACTTCAAGTATCCTCCGTGCACCCCTCCCTGCTCCCCCCACCTTCTAGATCGAGCTCTTCTAGAGAAGAAGGAATCTGAAAGTGAATGTTGGGCCACATCAACAAATCATTTTATATATGAGACCATATTTTTTCTAATGGATGCATTTTTTTAGACTTAGCATATTCTCCAGAAAACAATGGTATAAACTAAAAAGAGAGGTAAAATAGGTATTGCCTATGTAGCTCTTTTCTTGTTGCTAGAAATAAGTTTTTCTAGAGTCACTGAAAATTCATATTCCGCAGTACAATCATTTATATTCAGTAGCAGAAGCAGTTTGAGTAGGAATATATTTGTAACATCATTCCATGCTTAATATTATATGGGTCTACCTCCATACTGTTTTCCACAGTTCCTGCACAGTGCATGAGAGCTCCTTTTTCTCCACATCCTCATCACTTGTTATTTCTTGTCTTTTTTATTCTAGCCATTCTGGCAGGTGTGAGGTGGTATCTCACTGTGGTTTTGATTTACATTTCCCTGATGATGAGTAATGTTAAGCATTTTTTCAAGCATCTATTGGCTGTCTATATGATTCTCTGGGAAAAAATGTCAGTTTAGGTCTTCTGCCCGTTTTTAATTAGATTACGTGGTTTTTGATGCTGAGTTATGTAAGTTCTTTATATATTTTGGGTATTAACCCCTTATCAGATATATTGTTTGCAAATACCTTCTCCCATTTAGTAGGTTGTCTTTCTGTTTTGTAGATGGTTTCCTTTGTTGTGCAAAAGCTTTTTATTTTGGTATAGTCCCAACTGTTAATTTTTCCTTTTGTTCCCCTTGCCTGAGGAGACATATCCAGAGAAATGTTGCTAAGGCTGTTGTCAAAGAAATTACTGCCTATGTTTTCTTCTAAGAGTTTTATGGTGTCAGGTCTCACATTTAGGTCTTTAATCTATTTTATTTTTGTGTGTGGTGTAAGCCAGTGGTCTAGTTTCATGCTTTTGCATGTAGCTGTCCAGTTTTCCCAGCACCATTTGTTGAAGAGACTGTTTTCCTCACTGTATATTCTTGCCCTCTTTGTTAAAGATTTAATCAACCATATAAGTGTGGGTTTGTTTCTGGGCTCTCTATTCTGTTCTATTGATCTCTGTGTCTATGTTTGTGCCAGTATCATACTATTTTGATTATTACAGCTTTTTTTTTTTTTTGTAAACAGTATGGAGGTTCCTCAAAAATTAAAAATAGAAATACCATATGATCCAGTAATTCCACTACTATTTACCCCCAAAATCAAAAGCACTTAATTTGAAGACATATGCACCCCTATGTTTATTGCAGCACTATCTATAATAGCCAAGATATAGAAGCAACCTGTGTCCATCAACAGATGAATGGAAAAAAAAGATGTAGGGTGTGTGTGTGCATGTTTATATATGTGTATGTGTGTGTGTGTGTGTGTATATATATTCAGCCATAATAAAAGAATGAGATCTTGCCATCGCACCAGTAGGATGGAGCTAGAGAATATTATGCTAAGTGAAATAAGTCACATAGAGAAAGACAAATACTGTATGATTTCACTTACATGCTTTAGAAAACAAAACAAATGAACAAACCAACAAATAAAAAGCAGAAACAAAGCCATAAATACAGAGAACAAACTGATGATTGCCAGAAGGGAGGGGTATAAGGGGATGGGCAAAATGGGTGTAGGGGAGTGAGAAGTACACACTTCCAATTATGGAATGAATAAGTCAAGGGGATTAAAGAAAAAGTATAGGTAATATAGTCAATGGTATTATAATAGTGTTGGCTGGTGACAGATGGTAGCTACATCTGGGGTGAACATAGCATAATGTAGACTTGTCAGATCACTATGTTGTATACCTGAAACTAATATAACACTGTTTTTCAATTATACTTCAATTAAAATATATATACATTATATGGGTCTACATTTTCGAGCTGAATAGACATAAAGAAAATGGTCTGACCTTTATTACTCAAGGAGAACTATTTTTTTAAATTTTTATTTATTCATGAGAGAGAGAGAGAGAGAGGCAGAGGGAGAAGCAGGCTCCCAAGGAGCAGGGAGCCCGATGCAGGACTCGCTCCCAGGACCCTGGGATCACAACCTGAGCCGAAGGCAGACGCCCAACCATCTGAGCCACCCAGGTGCCCAAGGAGAACTATTTTTAACATCTCCAAATTTCAAATATTTCCACAGAGTTGCTCCATTTATTGGAAAAAATACAAAATGCTACTTAAAAATTTAGTAATGCTTTCAAGTGAATTTGTATTTTAATAATCATAATAGTAATATACATATTTAATATCAACATATATACTTAAATTCATATATATATACATGTGTGTATATATATACACATATATAGAACATTGAAACCACACACACATATATATATAGAATATATCTATACACACACACATATACATATATACACACATATATACAGAACATTAAAACCAACCTTTTTTGTGGTTAGGACACTTAAGATCTACTCTCTTAGCAAATTTCAAGTATACAATACAATATCATTAACCATATTTACATTGCTGTAATTAGCTCTCTAGAACTTACTCATCTTGCATAACTGAAGCTTTGTACCCCTTGACTAACATCTCCCCATTTCACTATGTGAGATGATGGATATGTTAATTAGCTTGATTGTCGCTATTATTTCACAATGTATTTGTATATCAAAATATCAAGTCATACACCTTACATTTATACAATTTTTATCACTTATACTCAAAAAACATGGGGGAAAATTGAAAAAAAAAAAAACAACACAAAAATATCAAATGTAGGCACTGCAGCATGAGGCAGTGGAAGGAGGTCTTAACTGGGTGTCCATGAATCCAGCTAATTCCAGCTCTACCATTAGTCTATCCAAAGAAATTGTTAGAGATATTAGATAAGATCAAGCAGCTGATCTAATGCCAACTGAGTCTGCATGTGAGAATTTTGCTAACCATTTTCAGAATTCACTCCATCAACTTCCATATCTTTCTCTGATGGGATGACTCCCTCTTTTAACTTTACTGATCATAGTCTACTTGGGACTTTGGCCAGTGATGACCTAGGACATGGGATATTCCCCTTGTTGTTTTAGCAATAATCTCTGCCTCCCAGCCATGTCTTTCTTTATTTCAGTTTGGCCTACCTTCCAGGATGTTCAAAACTTATTCCTCCACTAAGAGTTATATGTAAAGACATGGCCTAGAACTTTAGATGAACATAAAGTCACTTATGATTTTATTTTTCTATAATGTAAGCTTTCAATATCATAATGAATATAAATCACTTTTTTCTTTGTTGAACATCATGTGAATGAGAAGAATCTTCTGTCTCTTAAAAAAAAACAAAAAAAACAAAAAACAAAACAATAACAACAACTCCTCTGAGACTCCATAAAAAATACACACAGACAGTGCACAAAACTACTGCTTCCTTAGTTCTCCCACCTGTCTTCTTGAGGTTTTACCTTTTAAAACATCCCCCCAGTATTATCCAGTTTGCTTCTTACTTTTGACTTTAAAGAGAAGAAACCAAGAAAAGTTTTTGTATGGCTGTAAACAATGAAGAGAGGTCATAAAAGAGGCACTTATTACCTTTCATATGTAGAGAGAATACACTGGAAAGGCTTAGTGCTTCAACTTCATGTGACACACTTCTGAGGAAATGGGCTCCCTCTCACTACAAATGGTCAGCATTGGCTGTAGTCAACTAAGGTAGAGATGAGTGCTCAGTGGTGATTAGACCATCTGGTCAACTAAGATAAGGATGAGCGCTCAGGGGCACTTGGGTGGCTCACAGTGCATCACACATCTGACTCTTGATTTTGGCTCAGGTCATGATCCCAGGGTCCCGGGATTGAGCCCCACATCGGGCTCACTGCATAGCAGGGACTCTGTGTGTCTCCCTCTGTTGTCCCTCCCCCTGCTCGTGCTCTCTCTCTCTAAAATAGATAAATAAATCCTTAAAAAAAAAAAAAAGATAAGTGCTCAGTTGTCTCCTTCCCTCTTTCCCACCAGCCCTCCTTTTCCTCCTCCTCTTTCTCTTTTTTGTGTACTTTTTTCTCTTTTTTTCTTTCACTGTTCAAGTTTTATTTGGTGTTTTACTTGGCATGACACTTGGATAGTTGGTTGCCTTGTTTACATGCAAATTTTTCTTTTTACATTATATGGCAAAGTATGCTAGCTACTCTGACACAAATAGTACATAAATAAGATCTTCAAGAGCAGTTTTGCACTATTGGATCTCTCTCTTTTCCTCCCCTACACATGTCTAACTCAAAATAGCATTTTGGAGATTTTTAGAGAAGGAGGAGTGCTGAAAAAAAATTGCTGAATAATAACCAGTTTTAGCTGATGCTTGAAATTTCACTATTAGAAAATCATTCTTCCCTGTAAGGCAATTTTTATCCAGGTTCTCCCTTTAAAATATTAAACTAACTTAACAAAACATTATGCATTATTATAAGAAAAAAAATTTAAATTAGCTAAGTTCCTGCCATGCTGCAAGTGACAACAAATGTCTTCTCTGGTAATAAGAGAATTAAATTTGTAATTAACTCTTCACTAATGGATTATAGTTCCTTTCTTGAAATAGCCTCAGGAGATACAATTTTTTCCCTATTGATTGTGAATATTTCTTTTTTTTTTTTTTTAAGATTTTATTTATTTATTTGACAGAGAGAGTGTGTGCACAAGCAGAGAGAGCAGCAGAGGGAGAGAGAGAAGCAGGCTCTCTACTGAGCAGGGAGTCAGATGCAGGACTCCATCCCAGGACCTGAGCCCATCATGACCAGCACCACTTTCAGCACACAGAGCTCCAGCAGAAGAAGAGGGGTAAGTAGGGAGGTCTCCATACCATAGCTCATACAAGCTGACTGCCGCACATCGACCAGTGTGGGTACGAAAGCCATTCACAAGAGTGCTCCCTCTACTGGAGGGGTAAAGAAACTTCAACATTATAGGCCTGGTACATGAAATTAGACATTATCACAAGTCTACTGAACTTCTGATTTGCAAACTTTCTTTCTACCATCTGATGCTAGGAATTGCCCATGACTTCAAAACAGATCTGCACTTACAGGGTGCAGCTACTGGCGTTCTGCAGGAGGCAAGTGAGGCTTATCTGGTGGGCTTTTCTGAAGACACCAACCTATGTGCTATCCATGTCAAACATGTCACAGTTATGCCAGAAAACATCCAGCTAGCACACCGCAGAAGTGCAGAATGTGATTAAGCACCATTATGATGAAAAACACTTCATTCTTTTAAAAAAAATTCTCTTCTTCCTCTTATTGATGGCTCTGAACATTAGATTTTTTTTTCCCCATGGGGTCAAGAGGTACCTAAGTATATGATTGCTAGTGGAAAAATAGGGGATAGAAATTAGGTATTGGCAGTTTTTCCATCTTCATTTGTGTGTGAATTTTTTATATAAATGTGGGGATAGGAAGCATTAATGCAAGTCAAATGTTTCAGTGAACACGCATTAGCAGTTCAACTTTATAATAATTATAAACAAGCCTGTTACATTTTTCTGGACAATGCCAGCATTTGGATTTTTTTACAACAGGAAATTTCTTATTGACGGCAACTACATGGTGTTTGTAGCATTTTTATCATACAGTAGATTCTATCCATTCACTATACTTTCCTGAGTTGTCCTATATGCAAGTACGTGTTTTTAATGTTGTCTGTCTTCTGTGCTGTTCTTGTAAATTTACTATTAAAATACATTAAACTATGAAAAAAGTTATACATGGTTTTTCAACTATGTGGGGGGTTGGCACCCCTAACTCCAATGTTGTTCAAGGGTCAACTATATTTGTTTTATAATCAGAGTTGGGTGCTCTACTTTATAACCAGAATTGATCAAATGTAACTATGGCACCCACCACCAACATAATGTTTGTAAAAATTAGAAAAAGAAAGGTTCCTTTTTACACTGTCTTGTTGTGTTCATTTATATGTGCAAATACATATATATATCTTCATTTTATTTATTATTTATTTCCTTACTATTCTCCAGACTACAAGCCACTCAAGGAAAGGAGCCATGTTTGTTTTGTTCATTGCTATATTCCTGTATGTTCAACACTGTAATTAAATGAGACAGTGATGTAAATGCCTCGATTCTATGCATATATATGTGTGTACACACACATATACATACATTCACACATATTATATATGTACAATATGTGTACATACACATATTACATATTTATACATACTACATCTATGTATATATAACCAAAACATATTTATATACATATATATATGTATATATGTATTTGTTGGTTTGCTTGTTTCAACTACACACTTAATTTTAGGAGTGTGGGAAGATAAAGGGTAAAAGGTGTGGAGGTAGGAACTAGTTCACAGCTAGGAATGTTATGAAATTCATACCTATTTCCCAAATCTTCACTATAAGCAATAGTTTTAGCATCTTTTATCCCTAAATCTCTATTTAGAATATTTTTAAAATAGCATATTTTCTAAATATTTCTACACTTTCTCTTAGAGGTAAGGACAGTCAGTTTACATGTACTATCAGTAAATCAGGGGAGGGGAAGCAAGAACAAATAACCATCTGTGTACAGCATATAGTAGATTATCATCCCCCTAGTAAACATTAGCCAGGTGGAGAGGAAAGTGCATAGGCTTTAGGGTGAGGCGGATTCAGAATTAGATGCAGGCTAGAACACACTTTCTATATGAAAGCCTTGGTCAAATCACTCTGACCTTCAGTTTCCTCTTTGGGAAAAAAGGGATGATAAAATCCATCTCAATGAATGTTGTGGGGATTAAATGGGAAAACATCCAGTGTAATTCATAACATATGGTAGGTCAATAATTGTCCCCTTCGTTTTTCTCACCCTTGTCAAGGAAGATGTGCTTTTCTAAATAGATTTGATTACATTGTTCATCATTGTCCTGATAAATCTTTAAACAGAGGGTCACTATATTTAACAGCTTGCAAAAATCTCTATTAAAGTATCACTCTCGGGGCGCCTGGGTGGCTCAATCTGTTGGGTGGCTGCCTTCAGCTCAGGTCATGATCCTGGGATCAAGCCCCGCATTGGGCTCCTTGCTCAGCAGGGAGTCTCCTTCCCCTCTCCTTCTGCCTGCCATTCCCCCTGCTTGTGCTTGCACTCTCTCTCTCCCTCTCCCCCTCTCTGTGTCAAATAAATAAATAAAATCTTTAAAAAAATTAAGTATCACTCTCTGTTGTAATTGTTCACTCGAGGACTGGCTACAGGTCTACACTCTGAACATCTCCAGGGCCACATTATGTCTGTTCATCTCTGTATCCCACTAGCTCTGTGCCTGGCACATAGTGGGTACTCAATAAATGTTCATTAAGCAAATATATTATAAGGAGAACATAGAGTATATGAAAGGACTGAACTGACATCATTATAAAATTCACTAGGGTCCCCTAGGTAGTCATTTCCAAACTTGGCTGCACATCAAAATGATGTGAAGAACTTGTGAAAATTTGAGGTAACAGCTACTTGCAATCCTCTGTACCCAACAAATTAACAGAATTTAAACCTGGAGGTTATGGGGCAAAATAATTCATTTTTGTTTTTGTTTTTTAAATATCCTGGGTAATTTTGATGACCCCCCAGGTTTGGAAGCCCTTGTCTAGTGATAGGTAGTTACCAAATCATGCTTCTTAGGCTGGCTGCACCAAAACCATCTGGAGTGGGGGCAGCTTTACGAAATGCAGGTTGTGCAAAACAAGGGAACCCAAATCTCTGGGAATGTTCCTAATGATCTGCATTTTTCATGTACCAGAAAAATTTGGATCTATACCAGGAAATTTGTGAACCTGCATGCTAAGCTGCTAAGCGATTGGAAGATTCTCAACTTCTTAAAACTGAGAACAGGAAGTTAATTAAGTGATTATTTCCCCAATGAAGAGCAGAGCCCTTAGAATCTGCAGAGGAGGTTTTCTTCAAAATAAGCATCACCTTTCAAATTCTAATGTGCCTTGGATGGGGAAAGGGGAGAGTCTCTGTTGAATTGTGAAGAGTTTTGGGAGGATTATGATCATCTGCCCCATATGTAGCTTTAGAAGCCACTTTGTTTCAGAATTTTAACACATCTAGGAAAATACCATGTGAGGTGTGGTTTAGAAAGTTTTGCCTTTTTGCTAAGAAGACTTTACTAAAGAAACGTTACTTTATATTTTAATTTGTAACTAGTGTGCAAATGGGATAAATCAGTAGCAAAATTTGTTTTGCAAAGACCAATGCTTGTCTTTAAAAAAAAATGCCATCTTTCCTAATAAAGATGCAAAAAAAAAAAAAAAAGAGCCTCTATTGATTGACTCAAGAAAGATCTGCAATTTTCTATACCTACCTGACTTAATTTTAAGACTTCTAATTCTTCCCAGTTTTTTACCTATTGGCTTAGGAATAAACCCACCGTCAGCCTTTGCAATGAAAACTCAGTCCAGAGCTGGTGAAAAACAATGGAGCAACCTAACATTGTGCATTAACTTGTGAAGTCTCTTATGATGCAGGAGTGATTGCCCTGTTTTCAATGAAAATCTAAAAGTGCTTCCTAGCAGCCCCTTGGGATAAGTGAAGAATATAATGTTTAGTAGTTTTCCTTCAGAAGGTCAGAGTAGGTATGTTCCTCCAAATCTCTCTGACAGCAAGTCTTTTATCTTTTCAATTTTTCTCAAAAAAAAGTTTAGAGATATAAATATGATGTATATTATAAACAAACATGTTAGTGACAATGTATTACCATGGCTAATAAAGTTAAATACACATGGTATTTCTTGGCAGTATGACACATGTCTATGTCATTGACAGATGTATATATAGAGATACATAGATACATTTACTAAAATATATATATATACACACACCTATATATGTAGAACTTGGTACCAGGGATATATATCACCAATATTTTTGGAATTTTGACATTCTTTGGCCATTTCTTCCTATGAAATTCTAAATATATCATAAAGCATTTGTAAATAGTGAAGTAACTTAAAGTCATTTTTGTTTTGAGAATGTGACATTTGACAATGATCTCCTAAAATAATTGGAAGCATCCCAGGGTATTCAAGATAAGTAAAGACTACATGGGGAGAACTCTGCACTGGAAATTGTTCCTCAAATGAAAGGTACAAATGAGTTTCTCTGCTAGTTGCTTTATCTAGCCTGATAATTCAATAGCAATAAATGTTGTAAAGTCCATGCAATAAAGCCTTGGCTTGCCATCATTCCTGCAGCCTTATTGTAAGACTAGTGTATAAGTGGAAATATATTGAAAGAGGGTTTATTTCCAAGTTCTAGGGTAAAATTTACTAAATGGTATTTAAGTAGTTGAAAGATGTGAAAGTGGATTATTTCTTGGAGATGTGTTTATATACTTGTCCTAGCCTTCTCTTTCTCTCCTTCCAAGTGCATGTTATTGTTAGGTAAATCAGAGTCAGTGCTGCATTTTAGGATCTGGGAAATGAGAGGCAAAGAGGCAATATCTAATCTATTATGGAAATATCTAGATATCTGGCTTCTAACCAGATATCTTTTCTCCTAGTCTGTAGCTTGGGTTTTCTTTCTCTCAACAGGATCTTTCACAAAGCAAGTTTAGTTTTGATAAAGTCTAATTTTATTGACTTTTTCATTTATGGATTGTGCTTTAGGTGTCACATGTAAGAAATCTTCACCAATCCCCACCTCCTAAAATTTTTTTCCTATATTTTCTTCTTAAAGTTTTAGGGTTTTACATTTAAATCTGTGATCTATTTTTATTTATTTGAGAGAGTGCACGTAGGGTGTTTCACGGAGGGAGAGGGAGAGTCTCAAGCAGACTCTGTGCTGAGCACAGAGCCTGACACTGGGTTCAATTCCATTACCCTGAGATCATGACCCCAGTGGAAATCAAGAGCCAGATGCTTAGCCGACCGAGCCACCAAGGCGCCCCAAATCTATGATTTATTTTGAGTTAATTTTTGATTAAATTGTTTTAATTTAAGGTCCCAATATATGTATTTGCCTATAAATGTCCAATTCCTCTAGCACCATTTATTGAAAAGACTATCCTACATCCATTGAATTGCGTTTGCATCTTTGTAAAAATTGAGTTGACCATTGTATTCTCCTGTTGTTGTCAAAAAATCACCACAAACTTGGTGGCTTAAAACAACAGCAAATTATTCTCTTAAACCTCTGGAGGTCTGAAATACAACAATTGGTCTTACTGTACTAATTCAAGTATTGTGGGAGCTGTATTCTTTCTAGAGGTTCTAAGGGAGGTTTTTTATTTGTTTGTTTGAAGAGGCCACCTGCATTCACTGGCTCCATCTTCAAAGCTAGCAACATAACGTCTTCAAATCTCTTTTTGATTTTAACTCTTCTGCTTCCCTTTTCCACTTATAAAGACCCCTGAAATTACATTGTGCTCACTTGTAAAATCCAGGATAATCTTTCCTTCTCAAGATCCTTAATTTAATCACACTCGCAAAGTCCCTTTTTACCATGTAATCTACCATATCACAGTTTTGAAAATTGGATGCCTTTGTGGGAGGCCATTATTCTGCTGACTGTAGTTGTACTTCTGTGGGTCTATTTCTGGGTTCTCTGTTCTGTTCCCCTGATTTATGGATCCATCCCTCTGCCATATTATACCAGTCTTAATTACCTTGGCTAAATAATAAGTCTTAAAATCAGGTAGACTGATTCCTCCCACTATATTCTTCTGTTTCAAAATTATTTGAGCTATTGGGATTCCTTCGACTATCTATATAAATTTTAGAATAATCTTGTCTATATCTATGTATCTATGAAAAATCTTGCTGAGATTTAGAAAAATAATTGTGTTAAACCTCTATATCAATTTGGAGGAGATCTGACATCTTTAATATGATGAGTCTTCTAATCCATGAACAGGGTATGTCTCTCTGTTGATTTCTTTTCCTCAGCATTTTGTAATTTAGCATTCAAGGACTTTACATATTTTGTTATGTTTACAACTAAATGTTTCATTCTTTGTGAGCAATTATAAATAGCATTTAATTTTGGTTTTCATGAGCACATTCCTTATATACAGAAATACAAATAATTTTTATATGTTAATCTTATATCCTATGACCCTACCGAACTTGCTTATTAGTTTTAAAGGTTTGTTTTTGTTACCGATTCCTTGGGATTTTTATGTCATCTGCAAGTAGGGATAGATCTTTTCTGATTTGTATGCCTCTTATTTCCTTTTCTTGCCTTTATTGCTCTGGCTAGAAATTCAGTACTCTGTTGAATAAAAGTGGTGAGATAGGAAATCCTTGCCTTCTTCCTGATCTTAGGGGAAATTTCCTCTTTATTCCCAGTTTTCTTAGAGTTTTTATCATAAATTTGTGTTGAATTTCATAAAATGCTTTCTCTGCACTAAATGACCTAGTCATATGATTTTTCTTCTTTAGTTGTTAATATGATGGCATATATTAATTGATTTTTGAGTGTTGGACCAGTTTTGCTTTTTGAGAAATTTGTTCATCTATATTGTCAAATTTATGCATGTAGAGTTGTTGGTAGTATTTCATTTTATAGTTATCTATGATATTTTATTTACTTACTTAGAATATATTATTTTATTATAAATATCTCCTTGGAGTATCTGAGATATGCATCATTTAGTTGATCCTTTTCAAAAAGGTGAGTAGCCAGTGTTGAATAGAAAAATGAAAAACTGTTTTATTCGACCTTTGGTATAGATAGTACAATTAGATATGGCAAAAAGTTTTTATAAGTCCTGACAGCCAGAAGTATTTTGCAAAAGCTTTTTAGATTACATTCTAATCCTTTATACAAAAGACAACCAGATTCTTTTCACAATATATGATACATATAAATTTACTTTTACCTTTGTATTCTGAATATCCCAACTATATCAACTCACTATCTCCCTTCAAAAAACTATAACCCATCTTATTAAAGATGAAAATATATTAGTATTAACAATGATTAGATGTAGCTGTATTTTTTATAGGAATTCTATTTCATAACAAATCACAGAGTGACATAGTTTCATGTTCTGCAGAGTTTTGATTTCTTATTATCATTTACACTTATTTTCAGTGTTGCCTAAGGCAAAGTTGTTGCCTTGGTAGCACAAAAAATGTACACTTTTATTCTAGGCCAGAAAAGCTGAAATTCTTGTAGCTTTATACTATGCTCCTTTTGATGAGTATCTCAAGATGGGGATGGCAGGTATAGTGTCTTCGTGCTCTTGCTCACCATTTCTGTACCAATGGAGACATATCTCATTAATCAGCCAGAGCAGTCTGCTCCAGAGAGTAAGGCAAAAGATTGTTATTCATTTTAACATAATCTTTCAGGCAACCATTTCCTAAGCAGCAACCTTACCTACAAGATGAAGCTCACCAGCCTTCCCTATCCTGTATGTTTTATGAGGAAATTATTTAAAAATAAAATGAAATAAAAAGCATGAAACTATTAGTTTCCACCTGAAACTTATGGATGGTCATTGATAGGTACCTTTTAAACAAAAGATTATTTGGAAATGAAAGCTTTTATTTTTTTTAAAGATTTAATTATTTATTTGACAGAGAGAGACACAGCGAGAGAGAGGGAACACAAGCAGGGGGAGTGGGAGAGGGAGAAGCAGGCTTCCCGCCGAGCAGGGAGCCCGATGCGGGACTCGATCCCAGGACCCTGGGATCATGACCTGAGCCGAAGGCAGACACTTAACGACTGAGCCACCCAGGCGCCCCTGATAGCTTCTATTAAAGTATATAATAGACTGACAGCAGAAAAATATTACTGTAATACCATTACTTTTATAGCCATTCTGCACAAAATATGCTGAAAACTGTATGTTGTCAGATTTCAAATTAATCTGTGGTTCTCTATGGTTCAAAATTGATATTTTTAAATAGTGAAAGCACTGGTTTATTATTATGATTCTTATTATGATTCTGACTACTATAATTTTAAAAAGGTTTATCTTAAATAGGATACTGTAGTAATCATATTTATTCATTCATTCATTCCACAAATATTTCTTGAACACAATAAATGTCAGCCACTGTTTTTAGCTCCAAAGATAACTGGGAAACAAGAAAGTCAAAGTTCTGCTCCCATGAGGGATGATAAAGACAGCTAGAAATGTACAGACAAACATCCATACATAACTTTACACAGAGTACAGAGATAGGTGGTTAGCTAGAGAACACTTGGTAACTAATTTAGATTTTTGGGTGAGGGGTGGCTTCTCAAAGAAGCTGATAATGTGATCAGAGACATGAATTACATAAAGGACTCAGCTTTGTGAAGCTGGGACAGGGAATGAACATTCCATGCAGGCAGAGCTGACTACATAATTTGTGGGGCCCCTTGCAAAAAGAAAATGTGGAACCCCTTGTTCTAAAAGCAGAAAAAAAATACCATTAAATGTGCTAAAATATAAAGCTTTCTCATTTCTTCTATGGTCTTTCATCGGACTTGATATAGTGTTTTTTATTTGTTATATTAATATTATGATATATTAATGTTATTCTCAGCAAAGAAAATTAAAATTTATAATTATTAAATAAATGTTACCATTCATCTTTATATTGTGTCATGCCAGTTTTAAATGCAAAAGTAAGAGAATTTAACTCACAGGTGGTATCTCCTCACAGATGGCATCATGAATATTGCACAATTTTTTATTTCAGAGCTTGTATATACATATATCTTTAACTCATAGCAGAAGCATTGTACAAAATTGATTCAACTATTTTTCTCAGCTGCTTTTTTTACTTTTTTTTTTTAAATTTTTTTTGTGGAACAAGAACTAAGTTTATTTGTTCATTTCTTGCACTTGAAGTATTCCTCGATGACATCCTTCGCCTGAGACTCTTTGCCATAGTCCTTAACCACCACACAACTGCAACCAACCACTTTATGGGGTTTTCCCTCTCCGTCAATTTTACAGAGGCCTACCCATTCCCCTAGTTTCTTGTTGTCATCAACCTTGATTAGGTTGATTTGGTGTTCAACACAAAGGGCCTCCACCAGCTTGACATACATAGCTCATCACAGTTGGATGCAAGCACACAAAGATGGGCCTGGCGCTTGTCTAAGGCTTTGGCAGCTTCGCGAATTCCACGTGCTAGGCCATCCTGGATGAGGGCGGTCTTCAGCACCTCTTGTAAAGCAGTATTAACGTCCATTACACCTCCAGCATCAATGCCTTCCTCGGCCATGGCGGTGGATCACGAGTGTAGCCGAATCTTGACTGCACGCGACCTTCCGCCTCCGCATGACTGGGCGGCGGCAGGGAAAGAGCTGTTTTTTTACTTCTTGATAGGCACACATTCTATAAACGTTCTCCACCTTGAGCTTAACTTAAAAGTAAGGAAGGACTAAATGAAGATGAACATGGGTTAGATATCCTATTTCTCTCTTTCTATCTCATGATTCTCACTGTAGGTGGTTAGCTAATACTGGGAAGACACATGAGCAAGAAGGGTTATGGATAGGGCTCTTTGATTATCCATGCTTCTTAAAACATCACTGCTTCCTTTCAATGTTTGAAGCAAGTTCTGGTTCTCAATAGAAGGTGTGCCATCTCAGAGCTGGCAGTGTGCCTGCTTACTAGACACGCTTACCTTGTACTCACTTTGAGTCATATTGAACCTTTACTACACACTGTAGGTCTATCAGAATTCTGTGGTCATGGGGCCCTGTAAGTGCTACATGCAAATGAGGTGGCAACGAATGATGGAAATATTATATGTATTTCCTCTGCTCACCCATGTGCTCCACCGTGCCACTAAATTTCACTTACAAAACACAAGTTAAAAGATAAAATTATTTAAAAATTTGAGATTGCATCAGTAGGGCATTAAACCAAGTATGGGGCCCTCTTGATAACAGGGCTCTATGTGATTCCACAGGTCATACACCCATGAATCCGGCCTTCCAGGCAGATCAAGAACTTGTGTGAAGGCCTGAAAGCAGAAATGAACTTGTCACTTTTTAAATGAGAAAGCAGGCCATTGAAGCTTGGTGGGTGGAGAATGGAGGAGATGAGGTCAATGAGGAAGGAACTAACAGATGACATAGGGCTTTGTTTGCCAGGCTAAGAAGTCTGATGTTTACTCTAATTTTGATTGGAAGCCATTGGAATATTGTAAACTAGGAACATCATGATCTGATTTACATTTTTAAAAGATCACTCTCCTTTGGAATATGAAGTAGTCCCAGAGAGGTAGTGATTTGAACTATGGTGGAAAGAGTATAGATGGAGAGATGTGCAAAATTTAGGATATGTTTTAGAAGTTGAGTGAACTTGGCTTCTATTGGGTTAGGTGTATGGTATGAGGGGAAAGAGCAAGAAGAGATAATTAAGGTGTTTTTTTTTTCCTTGTTCAGTGAGGTGAGGAAGTCTAGTAGTAGAACAGGTTTGATGGATATAGGAAATTTCTTTTGTCCAAGGTGAGTCTGAGTTGCCTGCTAAAACTCCAAGTGATTTTGCCAAATTGGCTATTTAATGTAAGGCCTAACAGTTGGTGAATAAATAAATATAGCTTAAAGTAACATATAGAGCAAACTTAGAGAATTATAAGTTATTCGCCATTTTTCTCTGTAGGAGAGGTGACTGGCTCTTCTTCAGATGGTCAGTTTCAGTGCACAAGCTAACAAGGTCACAAATAAAATCTTCCTTTTCTTTGCTCCTCTTAATAATGGGTTACTGTACATACCAAGGAAGATGTGTAGGTTCATCCATTAGAGAAGAAACAAAATCTTATTAGCAGCAAGTCACATAGATTCTGGTTTTGTGAAGGTGGTCTAAAATTTTGTTTCAGTAATTACTGGCAGCTCACATATTACTCCAACAGAAATAGCCTCAGATGAGGTTCCAGAGGTCCTTTACTTTTGTTAGTCTTCTCTGTACTTTTATTTCTCTGCTTTTTGGATCTCAATTAAATGTCAAAATCAATGGGCTTAGGCTGACCCTGTGAGGTCACAACCAGAAGACTAGTATCTTGACTTCATCTTTAGCCACTTGTGTTGCAGTTACTCATGCTTAGTGAGAGTTTGCTTGGGCTGTTTGGGATTTGCAGGAGTGACATTAGAACAGTAATGCCCCATTCTCTCACTGACATCCATCACTTCTCATCCCATAGCATCTATGAACTCTTATATGAAAAATCACTTTCCTACCACAGATGAAGATGTGAAAGGAGAAAGGGTGATGGGAGAGAGCATCCTATTATGCCTCATAGCTACCATGAGAGCATCCATCAAATGCTAGCCATTTCTATACTTTGTTTTTAAACCTTAGATACATATGCAGGGTAAATGGTGTATTTCCTCATTTTGCAGATCATATCGCTGGTAAATTTCATCTTAGGGAATCAAATTCATACTGTCAAGTGACAAAATCTGTGTTCTTTCCATTATACAATACTGCCTCTGTAAAAAAAACTCTGCCATGTGAAATTTTCCTTTTTACATACCAAATATCCATCTGCTTTTGTGTTCTAACTGGGCTCACTAGAATGTTACTTTTATAGACTAATTCAATATCTAATTTTACAAATGAGAAAACCAAAGCACAGAGGGATTTGCAGACCTATCCAATGCCACATAATAAACACATTTAATAATAGTAGCTTAATAGTGTTAGATACTAATTATTTAATAAGATTTACAATTTGTCCTGGTTAATCAGCAATAGATGTAAGAAGGGATTGAAAGTTAAACTTCACTTTTCCCCAAACCTCTATATAAAATACAAGTTTTTATTTTGCATCGTTTAAATGAATCGTGGTGGATAAATGCAATCAGAGATAGGACTAGATTGTAGTGTGTCTTCTACTTAGCCTAATTCTACATCTACTTGTCCTTATTATTTATGAAAATTGGTTCAAGTGTAATCTCATTGTTGTTCTCAAATGGAAGCAAACATCAGAAATTATATACCCAACATGCAAATGGCATTTTCTTTCTGAACACAAAACAAGGAAAGGATACCACAGAACTTTCCTGTAACACAAATTAAATTGACATGATTTACTTGGGACTATAGCAGAATCCACAAGGACTTGGATATTTTTTAATATCTGCAATTAGATATAATGTTAGTCACTGTGTGAATGAGGCTAGGAAAGAGGGTTTTTCAGATATTGTACAGCATGAAATAAAACTAGAATTCACTTCATTAAGGAAAGAGGTTAAAAAAAAAATCACTTTTTTTTTTTTTTTTTTTTTTAGTGTCTCCAAAGATTTCTGAGACCTAGATAAGCTGTTAACAGTGTTTCAAAGCTTCGTAATATTTAGGTGTTAACTCTACAGGATGGGAACTACTTGGTTAGAAAAATAGGAAGAATAGGCAATATTTTGCAGCACTGTGGAATTCATCAGGACCAAAGTGGCCGAATGCAGCTAAGCATAACATAGTTTTAGTGGCTTATGTAAAATATGCTAATTTGTCCAGATCTTAATTGGAAAAATCTATTCTTCTATGAGAGAAATTATACTGTTCAAGGCAGAATGCAAGAGGTAGATAGAACATCAAGTAATGATGCCTAATCTAGATGCCAAGGGAAATGTGTAAAGACTGAAGGGTGAGTAAAAAATTGGAAGAGAAATATGTGCTCATACTGTACTCTTCAGTGAATAAAGGTTGTATGTCTCTGTAAGGAGAGACATGTATGAAGTATTTAAAGCTGAAAGTCTTTAAATAAGCAATTCGCCAACAAATATATCTCAAGAATCTGTGTGCTCACAACTGTGATCGGTCCAGTGGGAAATACAATGGCCTATGCATGCTTCCTGCCTTCAAGGAGTGCCCAGGGAAGTCACAAGTAGAAGATGCTGCAACGGTGAGCCATAAAAGGTACAGCCAACATAAACAATAATACCCGCCCCCCCCAAAAAAATGTATTTTCCCACTAAGGCCAAATGTACTTCACAGAGCCATTTTGTATTCAGCTTTATAATGTCTAATATGATAACTGTTTTGGAAAATCCTTTGATGAATATCCAGAGCACTTTGTGTGGATGCGGTAGCTGTGTGACTGGGGCAAATACTCCTTCTCTCTGTGTTTGCACGTGTAAAATGGGGATAAATAACAGAACTTTCTTGTACTATTGTGAGATTGAAAAAAAAATGTACAAAAAGTGCTTAGCCTGATCAGAAGTCCTCTCATTCGGTATGAGTCGTTGTTGTCACCATCATCATCACTCTGCAAAACTTGCACAGACATGTTGTTAACGGATAGAGTTGAATGAGAATAAGAATAGAAGTGTCCTCCTTTTTTGCAGCAGTATCTCTTCTGGGGAAAACTGCAACTGTGTACATATCTTAATAGGGAACACTAATATCTGACATTGCAATTGCAATCACTCAAAAAAAAGAGTTGTTTATAATTCCGTTCAATAAACAATCACTGAGTGTGTGAATATGGCAGGCATGGTAGTAGGCATGAGCATACGAAGATAAATAAAATACATCCCACTCTCAAGGACTTTAGAGTATAAAGGGAGATTCTGACATTTAGTAGCTTGTGATCAGCACTCTGCTAGAGCCATTACAGAGTGCTATGGAGGCAGATTGGATGTAGGCCTATCCTAGTCTGGAGGAGAAAGGAAGCATCTGTGAAGATTTCTTGGAAGAATTATGCAATGGATGAGTTATATTTAGATGAAGGGGATTGCAGAACAAAGCAAGGAGGCTTGCATAGGCATTGTGTTTTGAGGGAACTATAAGTAGTTTTGAGAACCTGGACTAAAGTGTAGTGTAGCGGACTTGAAAGGAAAAGAATGTACAAATGTCAGCAAGCAACTCATGAAAGGATACATGAATGAGGAAATAAGTGAGTAAAGTAGGCTCTGGTCCCACACTGATCTAAAAGTGAGAGGCAGTGTGGGCTATGGAGTAAAAAGTCAGATAGCAGAGAAACTATGGAAGCTTCTAGCTTTTAGCACATTGGGCTGAGGGAGAGACTAAGTCACCACTCAAAGGTTCATTTACTCCCATGTAAAGCAATCCTAGCTGAAGCCTGATTACATTCTTTGGATTTCCATTTCTTATTCAGTCATCAGAATTAACGACTGGCTATGGCCTAACATAGCCTTCTATGCAAGATCAAGGAATCTGAACTTGACCAAATAAAAAATAAAGTAATTAAAAGCTTAAAGTATAAAAACAATATATGTCACCTTACATTTTGGAAATCCCCCATGTATCAGCATGTTTCTGGATACAATTCAAATGTATAGAAGATTATATTAGGAAGTAGCTGAAGGCTCCAAGTACAGTGACAAGACTTGCCTGAGTACAAGCAAGAGAAAGTGAGAACCTGAACTAGGTCAGCTGCAGTGGATGTGGACTGTAGGTAAGCCAAAGAAAGATGCTTATGAGACAAATCATTAGGACTCATGACCAATACAGAGAGCTGAAGAGAGAGGACAGGTTCTATGTGCTTTGGCTTATTTCTGATTTGTTGAATATTCTGGTAATTTGAAGTCCAATTGACTTAACCATTTAGGATCAGCCCCATCTCTTCAATGTGGAAGTGGATTCTACAACCCCATTTGGACTGTACCATCTTTCTCTTAAAGATGCTCTAGCAGCAGATCATGGGGATCATACCAGTTTTACCTCCATTATCATGGACTATGAGAAAGTAGTATTATAATATTTGTATTCTCTATTTTGCATCAATCTCCTTGACTAGATCTTGTCCCTACATACACATATATATGTACATATGATTATGACATAACCTCATGATGAAGACTTGAGAACATTTGAAAATCATCAAAGGAGTAAAAATAATTACAGAACAATTCTACTCATATCTAAATGCTGAAAGGAGCTCAGTCAAACACATAATTATTGACCAACTAGGACCTTTACACAGTGCTTATGTTTCCATATAATTCATGTTCAGTATGAAATTCCATGACAACGTTTAAAAGCCATGAAGTCTCTCTGTTTTTATTTTTATATCAATTTTTGTTCAGGTGATATGTGGGAAGCAGTAAGTGCAGGTCTGGATTAAGAAAAGTAGAGTAGGAGTGCCTGGGTAGCTCAGTCAGTTAAGCATCTGCCTTTGGCTCAGGTAATGATCCCAGGGTCCTGGGATCGAGCCCCTCATTTGTCTCCTGCTCAGCAGGGAGGCTGCTTCTCCCTCTCCCTCTGACCCCCTCCCCATTCATGCTCTCTCTCTCTGAAAGAAAGAAAGAAAGAAAGAAAGAAAGAAAGAAAGAAAGAAAGAAAGGGCAAGAGGAAGGGAAGGGAAGGGAAGGGAAGGGAAGGGAAGGGAAGGGAAGGG